>NW_028258358.1:6625208-7227500 GCF_053883595.1 Heterocephalus glaber
TGCAAGAGAAACCACCAACAGAGCTGAGACACCCTACTATGTGGGAAAAAATTTTTAGCAGCTGTAACTCAGACAAAGGACTACTATCTAGAATATATAAAGAACTGAAAAAAATCAGACCCCCAAAATTCAAAGACCCAGTTCAAAAATGGGCATCTGAAATGAACAGACATTTCTCAGACAAAGAAGTAAAAGCAGAAAATAAATATATGAAAAAATGTTTAACATCACTGGTTATTCGAGAGATGCAGATGAAAACACACTGAGATTCCACCTCACCCCAGAAAGAATAGCTGCTATTAAGAAATCATCCAATAAAAAATGCTGGCTGGAGTGTGGGTCTAAAGGAACCTTTCCCCATTGTTGGTGGGAGTGCAGACTGGTGCAACCACTGTGGAAATCAGTATGGAGATACCTCAAAGAATTAGGCTTAGAGGTCCCATTCGACCCAGCTATCCCCCTGCTGGGTATCTTCCCAAAAGAATTAAAAGAATCATACCACAGTAGTATATGTGCACTCATGTTTATAGTGCACAGTTCGTAATAGTGAAAGCTTGGAAACAGCCCAAGTGCCCATTAATTGGAAAATGGATAAAGAAGATGTGTTTGTTTGTTTTTTATAAAATGGAGTACTACTCAGCCATAAAGAACGAGAAACTAGAGTCATTTATTGCTAAATGGATGCATATTGAGTCCATACGCTTAAGTAAAATAAATAGGATACACATGTATAAATACAGAATAGTTTCTCCAGTATGAGAAACTGAAAGTATAATTAAGGATACACAAGGATGAAATGGCCTAATAACATATTTCTCAGATTGTGTTTCAATCGTGTGTCATATGACTGTATTGAAATTTAAATTGGGGAGAAGCTTAGCTTATGTGGAGTCTGCTAATTTACTGGAATTTTTTTCCAGATCATTATTTGTTCAGTGTTGGTTTGGGGGACCTTTCTGAAACAAATCACATCCTCTGGTGTCTTGTTGGTGCTTAAGATGCTTTTTTAAATTATATAGAAAAATGTTTAAGTGCTTTTCAGGTATTTTTGTTTGAGTTCTGTATTTGAATATTATTGTAGGTTTTTTCCCTTGCATATTTATTCTTTGAATGGTTTTAATTTTTGTATGTGTGTGTGTTTGATAATAAAGTTATTTTTTAAAAAAGAGAAAAAGGAGCAGGTTTTGCTGAGTGGTATATCTTGATCCACGCTACAATTACAGTCATCAATCTTTCTTACATCAGAAAGTGTTGCTTCAGTTTATTATTTGTAAAACTTAATGGGAAAAAATTAAGTCCAGTAGTAATTTTATTTGGTTATTACTATCCCAGATCAAAATCTCCACTGGATTTTGAAATTTAATTCTGGATTATACGTATGGTATAATCTTAGCAATTAATTACTAAAAGAATGAAGTAAATTGAAATTAGGTAGCATAGATATGAACTAAATTTTTATATACTCATAATATAAAAATAAATTTAGAAATAAAATAGGCATTTTCTTATCAATAAATACCATAATTCTTTACAAAACTGACAAATGCTAGTCAATTCCAGGTTTGAAGTTAATATATATGTATATTGATTACTCTTGGTATATTTTGAAAAAATACAAGCCAAGAATTCTCTAAATGTATAGGAATTTATTATATGTTTTCTTGTTTTACATAGAGAAAAAAAAGTAGTTTCTGGTCTCTGGTTAATTCTTCAGTTTATCTTGCATTTCATTTTTAGCCCTAGGAAAGTTAATCTCTGAAAGTGTCATTTCCAAAATATATCTCAGTGAAGAAGCTGTTCATTTGTGAGCACCAACAGGAGACTGATACCAGAATAGTGAAGAAGTGAAAAGATATTATCACATATTTGTAAATCAGCATCTCGGAAAAAAATCCTCATTTTTGATGAGGAAACCAAAGCCCATGGAAAGCCTATAGTTTGGAGGTCTGGAAATCAAACCTACCTCTTTGTATTTCTAGGCCATGATTCTATCTTGGAATGGTGAGGAGAGCAAAACCAATCAAAATCTTCAGTTTAACTTTGAGGAATTAAAAAGTGATCTTAAGATAGTACCTAGATAAAATATAGTTTCTTTTTTTAAACAATGCCTTTTAGTTTTAACAACTTCTTGCTAAATTAAATTGCTTTCAGGAACTGCATTGTGAAGAATGCATAGCAGGGACTACCCTAAAGCACCACTTCATATATAACATATTGTAATTCAGATCTTCCTCCTCTAGGCAAAAAGCTAATTATGGAAGAATGATTCAAACTACAGTGTTTAATACTTACCCTGTCTGGAGAAGATGAGCTTGCTAAACATACCCTTTCTATATAGACTAAGTATTCCTAAATTGCTAAATAATTTAGTAGAATTTAACAGCTTTAATGCAGTAAAAGCAACACTTCAGTCTAGTTTCTATGATTAGAGTGATTTGCTTTTGAACAAAATAGAAAATTACACTCAGTTCATTTTTATACAACCAATCTACTATTTCTTTTCTAAAAGTAGTGAAAAGAGAAGCACATCTAGTGGAAACTTCTAATGCTGAAGTGATTATGCAAAAATATTATATAATACAAAAATTGTATACTGTACATTCATGGAAACTACAATATATCGAGACCAATGGTAATAAAAGCTGAGTGGATATAAAATGACTTCACATTCACTTGGAGGTCATTTAGAACTTCCTCATCTCCTGTCTACAACTTCTGTTAAACAATCTGGAGATCAATTAATAATTCCATTATGTTATAATGTTAAATTCAATTTTGTAATTAGTTTATTATAGCTTAGAAGTCATCCCTGAGTTGACTTATGATTCAGTTGGCTGAGATTGCAAAAATGGTTTAAATAGAGATTCCATCACAGGACTTGTTGACATTTTGATCCCAAAGAAGTAAAATGATAATATCAAAAAGGACAGGAATATGATTTAACAAATTTATATAACTTTTCAAGAATTAAAAAATTGTGTCATCTGTCAGAACTAGAGCTTAAAATGATAGTTACTTTTAAATAACTAATATTGGCTGAGTGCTATAAAATGTCAAACCTTGTGTCATATGTTTTACATGAATTACATTGTACAATCTTAAGTCTCAAAGGAGGCTATATTACTATCAGTCTTATTTTGTAGCCAAGAAAACGGAAATTGAATTATGTATACCAAATTACCAAAGTTGCACATTATAAAAGTACAGCAGACTACCATCTACTGCAGTCATCCATGGTGAATAGTTAAATTAGAGTGATATCCTACATAGTTTTATATTGGCTTTGTTCCAAGACAAGGCATAAAATAGTGGGTTTAGAAATCATTTAAAAGTACATTGATGAGACAGTTTTAAACACAGAAGTTTATGTAAGCTATGGAAGTTTTTGGTAGTCTGATATGGTAGTTATTAGCTAAGTATGGCAGTTGAAAAGTTGGGCTAAGATTGAGCAACTTAGTTTTGAAATCGCATTAAATTTTAATTAATTTAAATATAAATGGCTATATGAAACATACTTGGCAGCATGAGTAGAGAGCAGTAGAAGTGTGGAATATATGCTAATTTTACTAAGTAAAATCATAATTGGAGTAGAGAGAATAATCTTTTACCTCCAATCTTAACAGTAGACTATTAAATAAAAAGACGACATGATTTATTGCTGTAAATATTTTACTAGTACTTTAAGAACATAAGAATTATTGAGTGAAGAAATATTAATTATCCATTAACCAGCTAACTATTGTCAATTTTGGCATCTTTTATTAAATATGCTCAATTTTCAAAAAACTGGAGACTATTACGTAAATGGATTAGTGCATTTTAAATGTCATTTTAAATAGTTTCATAATTGGATTTTTAAATCTGTACTACATAATAAGAATTTAGGAAAAAGTAGGGCCAATATTCCTAAGATCAGCCCCTTCAAAGAAGCACATTACTTGTACAGCATGGTTTGTGTATATGTTCATATAGGTAGTTTATGAAGAAAGAGGACTAACTTCAAGTGGGACAAAGGAAAATTGACAGTCATATGGGGAGGTTTTTCTCCTGTGTTTCCATGCTACATTTAGGCTACCCAAAACATACTTTTCAAATTTTTTAAAAAGATTTTTTTCTATTTACTCTCCACTTAACATGTTATTATCAACAAAATAAATCATATAATGTACAATATAATTCCATCCCTTCCATTCTATGTAGAAATGGTTCCTTGATATTTATACAAAACAGCAATGCATATTGAAAAGTAATAAAGTTATCTTCTGCCATCTTTCCTCCATTACTAATAATACATGTTAATGTGCCCTATTCAGAAGCTTCTTTGGTACCTTACTTTTCAGTAGTTTTGATAGTCATATTTTGTTTATTTTCTATGATTCAGATTAGGCATATTATATGTTTTAAAATAAATGCTATTGTTTAATTTTTGTGCATAATTTGATTCTTATTCATCCAGGCTTGAATATTAAAAGGTTTAGTTACAATATGGGAATTAAGAAGTAGGACCCACTAGCAACATTTTACATCCCAGTATGAATATAACTTTAGGTGACTACAAGAAAATCATATCAAGTTTTCCAAAATCTTTACGTTCTTTAAGAACATGGACTACTGGACAAAATAATCCTGATTTCATAATCATAATAATTCTTATGGTAAATAAGAAAATTTTAAACAAATAAAAAGTATCTAGTCTTACTCTTCTCATAAACAAAAGAAAGCATCCAAAAATCATAGCTGCTGAGAGAACAGGAATTTTTAAAAAATAGATCAAATCTAAGAATAAAGTAAAGCTACTGAATTAATACAGTTTTAAAATATTAAAATATACTATTCAAATTAGCTAATTTTTTTAACTTTCTTTCCTCATTTTTGTAAAAAATTGGGAAATCCAAGAAAAATCTACAGTTACCAAGAAGTTTGGCTCTCAGTTTAGTAGTAGGAGCACACAGAATCGATGTAAACATTTTATGAACAATTTAAAATACATAAGGGAAAGTATGTTAGACTGTTTTGATAGTTATGTCTTCCAAATTCAAGCTGAGCAAACTGCCAACAAGACACAGGTGCAGAAAAGATGAGCAGGTGAAAAAAATAAAATGTCATTGTGCAGAAAATATTATCTTTGACAATTAGGCACATACCTTAGGACACATTAGTACATCTGTTATGTATTTCCTAAAGATAAAACTTTAACTGACCGTGACCAAGTTTTATAAAGTTATAATTTCAAATTTATCTTATCTTCCCCAAATATATACATGCTGCACAAAAATATCTTGTCTTGGATGTGCCTTAATAAACATATGACAATTAATTACTAATTGATTATTTTACTAGGAATCTGATTGAGCCATGACATCATTCTCAAATTCTTAAACTGAACATAGAGTGGCACACAATATCAATCATGTGACTTTGAAATGATGTCATGTTGTTAATTTGGTTTGAGTTCTCTACTAGTCACCCTGATTGACAGCTTTTTCAATTGACTTACAAATTCAAAGAAGGGTACAATGTGAACAAACAGAACTCAGGATAATTGAGTGCATACCAAAGCTTAAAAGCAATTATCAGTGAGGCCCATATTTTTAAATGCACAACATATTTTGGCATACCGTTTATTATTTTAAATTATTTTAGTTCTTACCCTCAAGCAATTAGCAACTTTATTTTGCACAAAAATATATATAATGGAAAAATAACTGAAAATTATATTATTATGTAGTAGAACTGAAAGGACGCTTGATTTAGATTCCAGAGGTAAAGACATTTATTATGGGATCTCTGGGTTTCTTGATCTTGAGAAAATCATTTAGATTTTCTGTTTATTGTTTTTAATTAGTTGGTTTCTAAGTACTAAGTATACATACACTCACATATATGTATATACATACATCATTTACATGTAAGACTTTAATTAAAATTATCTTTCTTCTTACTGCATGATTGTCTTTATTCTAGAATATTTGGTAAACATAGACATCAGCAAAATGAATATAAGTATAATTACACCATTTAATATGATTACATATACTTACGTATTTTTGCATAGAATACATACATGTAACTTTTAAAAGTATGTCCTTCTCTATTTTGGCTTGTTTCAATTTCTAAATTATTTAAAACCTTCATTTTTAAACATTCTTCCAAAATTAAATTTTTCTAATTTCAATGTATATAACTAATACTCATATCATACTGACTTACCCAATTCTCTATTAATTATTATGAAGTGCATAATTAAGAGTTGTTTTCCTATCACTTTTCCTTGCTCTTAACTCTGGGAATTGGTTGAGGCACTGTGATTCTCTGTTGCTGTGAATCGAGGTAACTTTTATTAATTTTCCTAATTTTTTTCTGCTTACATAAATTTAATAAAATTTAATAGACTTTTATCTTTTTCACTTCTGCAAACACGGTAATCAATTAGCCAGTGCCATAGGGTTACATGTGTTAGACCATTCCAGTCATTGTTTTGTTTCTGCCATCCATTATGGTGATAAGTACACACACCATGCTTTGGTAGTTGAACATTGCCACTTGTTCCCTGCCATCTGGAATCCAATTACACAGAGCACATTTATATTTCCCAACTAAGTGACTGTGGTTCTCATCATGTTACATGACATATAGAGAAGAGAAATGATGAAGCTGGTGCTTCCTTCATGTGAGGAAGAGGAGGTTTCATCAGGAAAATCTACTCCAGCATTTCCATTTCCCTGGGCCTGTGAATACACACATGAACAGTAAACCTAGGAATATCAGGCTTTTCCAGCTCATTCAAGTAAGCCACCATTTCATCCATATTTTAGCCAACCAACCAAATAAACAATGAGCACATTTAAAAAAAAATTCCATGAGCTATGACATTAAATTCATAATCTACATTTATTGGGCCCTTATCAAGAAACTCAACCTGATCTAGGTTTTATTTCTTCCACCATTATTCCACACTGTTAAAATCCATCCCTATACCTGTTCCCCAGGCCTCTACTTGTTAGAATTAGAAAACTTAACAGTTTATTTGAGAGTGTAGAATACCTCTGCATGGGCAATGCTGAGATTTAGGAGCCTTTTGAGATTTGAAACTGGTTATAGGCCTAGAGGCAAAAGTGGGGGTGAAATGTTTCTTGAAGAGCCTTGGCATTGCCTTGCTTGGTAACTACATCAGGGAAGGTCCTTACTGTTTGCACAGGCAAGACTAGTTTCCTTGGGCAAAGGTGGGGAGATCAACACCACAGGAAGTGGGTATAGGAATGCCTCTGCCACTCAGTGTTGGGAAATCAGTTTCTCTAGCAAGTAATCTCAATAGAATATAGGAGTTGAATGCCCCCAGACTTGTTATGTTTCTCTCAGATATCCCCATCTCAGTTTACAAGACACCATTCTTTGCAGATCATCCCTAATTTTAACTGCAGATAATACATTTTGATGCTGAGCATTAAATTTACACTGTAATCTAGCAAATTGTATTATGAGGGCTTGCATTTGGTTTTCAGCAAGTTAAGCCCTACAGCTAGAGGAAAGATGATTCTCCTTCAGGACACAATTAGAAGTCTTTAGATTGTTTATGCATCCATGCACCTCATTATTTTCCTTTAGTAGTTTGTCCAGAATTCCTGAAAGCAATCAGCTACTATCATTATATTTCTTACTCTGCCAAAAATATTCAAAAGTATTGTATATAGAATGAATACATTTCTTGGATCTCTCAAGTGTCAAATTAGTATAATCAAATGGATCTATGTAGCATATTACTTTAAACAAATCATACCATGAGGTATCAGTACTTTCTACATTATCAAGAGAAACTTTGGAAACTTTAGGTCTCATTAATTAGCCAACTCCAGGAACCACTAGTATGAGGATAGTCATTCATCCTCACAAATCTGTTTCTCTAGAACCACCCCCCATATGAAAATCTGAATTAAAGTTCTCTAGAGAAATAAAATCAATAGAAAATATATGTATAATTATCCAAAGGAATTTATTAGTCAGGCTTACAGGGTGAGAGATGAGAGAGTTCAAGTTCACTATGGCCAATTGTGTGCTGCAGAGCCCAAGAAGATGGAAGCTGTGAAACAAGAAAAATTGAGGATGAAGCAATAGTCCAAGTTTGAAAGCCTGGAAACTCACTCAAGCACTAGGGTTTCAAGTTTGCATTGGATAGCTGAAGAAAATGGAGAATAATGTCTAAGGGCAAAGACAATGTCTGGCAGTCTTCCAAAATAGCGATATTTCCTTCTTCTTTCCCTTTTTATTTTGTCCAACTTACAATTCTGTGAGTTGGTTCCACTGACATCCAAGGTGGACCTTCTTTCACCAGTTTTCTGGCCTACATATAACTCATTCACTGACAAAACCAGAACTATCCTATACTAATCTTCTAGGTGTTTCTTAATCCATTCATGATTAGTGGTCATGTCAGGATTAGTTGACATGTCATGATTAGTGGTCTTAATAGTACATAAATCAGCAACATGGTCATTTATCACTACCACACATACAATATTACACTTAACTGCATGCTATAGTTTTATATGGTCATAGCTTTAGTAGGTTTGTTTACATAAGCATCACACCAACTTGAGTAATGTGTTACACTACAATGTTAGGATAGCTATTATGATACTAGGTAAATGGAATTTTTTTTAATTCCTTCTTGATATTATGGGACCACTCTTATGTATATGGTCTATCTTTGACCAAAGCTTTGTTAGTTTCATTAGGAAACAAAATCTCTTTAGACCCACGTATACCTATTAACACCAATATTATTTTCTAGATGCATTAATTATTCATTTTCCAAATATGTATTGATAATTAGAAGAATTTTTAAAAAGTTATAAATATATGAAATCAATTTAATTATATCAGCACATATTAAGGCATACTTCTACCATTTGTACAAAAGTATCCATGGAGTGGCTATATATAGAAAAGGAATGTACTATGGACTCTAAACCCTGGTGTTTGAGAAAGGATCTGAAAGAGAATTTTAATTTTGCTTTCATACAATTATCATTTCTTAAAGAAAAATAAACTTTCTGTGAACAATGATTTAAGTTTTCTTTTTTTAAGTACTGGGGCTTGAACTTGGGACCTTGTGCTTGTGAGGCAGGTGGTGGCACCACTGAGCTAAATCCCCAGCCCCAATTTCAAGTTTTCTAATGAATCATTCTCTTTTAAGTGTTTAATATGTTCCTTTAATATCTGGTCTTGTAGTTGTAATCCCAGTAGCACCTTAGGAGGCTGAACCAGAAGGATTACAAGTTTGAGCCTAGCCTAGGCAACTTAATGACTTAATAAGACCTTATTTCAAAGTAAAGAAATATAAATAAAAAGGCTGGGTGGGATTGTAGCTCATTGTGAGCTACTGGGTTGCTACTGAGTGCTACTGGGTTCAGTCTCCAGTACCACCACTACCACCAATTTAAAAAAATGGTCTTCTATTTAATATAGATCTGTGAGAGTTATTGTCAAGTATCAAGATTGTTCTCATCAACCAATTTTTTTCATCAATTTAAAAAATCCTTATTAAAAAACAAATAGAACATTCTACAAATTTCCCTCAGAAATTAAAATGAATTTATAAGAAGTCAGACTGATCAACAGAGACCTAAAACCATGATTGAATCTTCTCAATATACAATCTTGTACTCAATATGCAAAACTTGTTTTCAAAGAAATCAAAACCTTTCTTGTCTCTTTGTGAATCAGAGCCATAATTTACGGATCAACAAAAATACTTGATTTAAAGTAAGCATATCAATTTAGTCAAATGAAGTTGCACCTTTCCAGATATATAAATATATGACTTAAATAATGATAACAAACTCATTTTAAAGCTATCTTTAATAGGATTTGTTAGTTTTTGAAATATCTGAAACAAAACAGAAAATACAGTAGATTATTATGTATGAAAAACAAAAGATAGTACAGTAGACTATTATGTATGCCAATCTGAAAAGTTCAAAGAACTGAAAATCAACATTTTAATCTTTTACAGCTATTAGGTGGCAAAATTCAATTAATTAAATAACCACTTACCTGCTACTTAATTTTATGCTGGGGGGGGTAATCCTAAGCAACAGTAACAAATAGAACTGAAAGGTATAATGATTCGGATACAAATGGTAATGATTTTTGCTTCAATAATATTACAGACTGGCCTGTGTTGTGAGTTTGAAGTAATCTCTTGTTATATCTATATTGTTTCATTTTAGTAGTTATGATATTTCATTACTACCCGCAGGCGTTCACAGGAGGGAAAGAATACTCATCTGGCATATCCACTTCACAAGGGTCTTGACCTGAAAGTGGTCCATACCACTCACTCTCACATTCCCTCATCTAAAAGAGGACACACCTCCTTACCCACAAGGGCAGAAGAGATATAGTTTACCCTAGAAAAAAACGGATCTTTAAACGAACAATTTGCAGTCCTTGAAATACTACCAACACATTAAATATATTTTTTTTAAGATTTTTTAAAAGATTAACTACAAAAAGAAGGATATTTTAATATCATAAATTATTAACTATGAAGATATTTTAAAACACAGCAATGCCTGTTAAGTCTTAATAACAAAGAATTAAACATTTGTGATTACTTTGTACAGTGCTTCCACATACAATCTTTTAGGAATTCATTAGTGTTTTTGCTCTTATTTGTTCAATTAAAAATTATATAATTGTCTTTCAATCTAATATGCATCTTTTATTGGTTGAAATAAATAAAAAGCTTTAAAGTTGCTTTGGTATTGAGACTAGAATGCATTAGTAAAGTGGTATAACATTATCACAATAAAGGAAAAAATCAAGCATGTGTATATTATCCAAAAAATTGTACATCTGGATACAATGTTCAAAAGTGAACAGAAATTTTGAATTTCATTTTTCAATATTTGCCATATCTTCACTTCTGGTTTTGATGAGTTTCACACAACAATAATTTCTTAAGTTTCTGAGAACTTCCCTTAGTCACATAACATTTCAAGAATAATCCCTCTGTGAGAAAAACACTTTAAAATATATGTGATTGATAAAAGATAACTGCAAAGGACATTTCAAATAAAATGTTTAATTAAAAAAACCACAACAGATATTATGGCCATTTAAAGCTTGAGGCTCCATGCTGTATTCCATTTAGTTCAGAGTATAGTTTTCATGATTTATTGACAGCTGCTATAGATGGTTCTTTATTTTCAACTCATCCCAACCCTGGTCAAACAATACAACCCTCCTGCTTTTTTCAATATTTTCCTAATATCTCAGCTCATTTAATTCTATTGATCCACTGAAGAGTATAATGGCACTGAAACTGGAATTAATAGCACCTCCCTTTCCCAGTGCTAAGAGCTTTCCTATTGAGTCTGTGGACCATCACACGAAATCATAAAAGTAGACAAAAAAGTACAGTGACCTTTACTGGCTACTATTTTACTGAAAAATTCAGCAAACCTCAGAACATTATTTTCAACTTTATGGCACTGTTTTCTTAAATAATAAGAGAAGGGAGGGGGGAAGGAACAACTGACCCCTATTCAGCATTTACTTAAGCAGAATTGGCATTAATAGAGTATTCTGTCAAAAATTCAAGCTCAAGAAAATGTATGGCTTTGTCCACAGCAGCAGCTATCTTAGCAGATTGCACTGTCACTGCTTCACACAAAGCGCATTGCAACACCATTAGTGGACATAAATAATGCACAAGCTCTTATGCAGTACTCAGCTAAGTGCATGGAAACCTTGGGCTCCTGTTGTCAGAAATTCAATGGATTAGTACCTAGATTTATTTTAAGTCTGTAAAGCACTTTGTTCTTGACAGCGTTCAAAGTAGAAAGAGTGCTATCCTGAATGTGCATCTTAATACTGTCATTCCTGTCTTGTAAGAGTAGAAGATATATAGGCTACAATATTTCGTTTTAATATTTAAAGTTTTCACTGTGCAGATGCAAAGAAATATATTAATAGTTATCTGCTGTTACTTTATTGATCTGGAAAAGAACAAAGATAACCTGTAAATTTCATGGTGAAGCTAGTTAAATGGAGGCATTACAATTACATTTTAGTAAAACAGTTAAACAAATTGTAATTCTTAAATATCATCTTTAGATAATAAGCGAAAGTGGAAACGGGCTTTATTCTAAGTTAACGCTCTTTGTTAGAAATCATATTTGAGAGAAATTTTTTTAGCATATTTGAATATAATTAGTAGAATTTACAGTTATATAATTCCTTCAAATATGCAACAGTATTGTTTGATTTTTTTTGAAAGCTCAGTGATTTACAGTTTTCATTTTTCTGAGCAAGAACTATTTTTAAATGTTGCTCAAAATCGTTCCCCTACAACTTCTGAGATTGGGGACAGTTTCTGCCGGTAGAGATGTTTAGGATTTAAACCTGATAATTCCATTCTTTGAAAGGATAAAAGACACTCTTGTGTAGATTAAAAGCAGTTTTGTATTGATATTGAGGATGTAATAGAAGAGTGGAAATACTCATGTGAAGGTCAATCTTTCTCAATGCTACAAAGGCATAAAATCTTATTTTAAAATAATAACATTTCCTTTTCATTCAGACTACATGGGCCATGAATTTCAATACATTTGTTGAAATGCCACTCAAATAATTAACTATTCATTATCAGACTGTAACATTTTAAAGTCAAATATGTAAGTAATAGCTATAATTACATATACATTTATTATACAATATTGATGATGTTGTGTCAAACAATTTATATTTGATGATATCTATTTAATTAAAATATGATTTTTAACATGTTTTCCAATTTATAAAGACTCATTTTATACTAGATAAAAAGTTCATTGTTGAATAAAAAGGGGATATGATTATGTTCCATTATTTCAGCAGCAATCCATCAAACACACTGTTGAGAGGCTTGTGATTTGCTGCTCATAAAATACATAGTGAAAAGGCCAGTTAATGCTGTTTCAAGATTTACTGAATTTATCCTTAAACAAAAATATCATTTTCTTGAGAATGAAAGTCACTGAAAGAATTTTATGCTGAGCAGGTAAAATCTTCCACATAGTAAATTCTTTTACTTCAGAGCTATTTTTATTGATAAAAGTTCAGACCAACAAATAATTTGCATATTCTGATCAATAGGTGGCGCTTTTCCTCTTTCTGACAGATTTGAGGAGTCTTCACCACAGAACCCTAGTAAAGTCAAATTTTAAGTGTTGTGATTTTTCAATATTGTAAAATATCAAATATTTCAGCTAGTTTTAAGTTAATCATGACCTTTTCAAGATTATAAGGTTTGAAATTATGTCTGGCTTTGAATATTATCTTTTGATGTATTATCAAATTTTGCTATCAATGGCCATATTTAATGAAAGCTTTCTGCTATTTTTCCTGCATAAACCCTCATACAATAACAGTTTCTTTAGTCTTTGGCTTACTTTTCATTTATTCAAGTAGAAATCTTCTGGGAAGTAATGCTATGGAATATCTGAATTATAGGTCCTCTTCAATTTTCATTATCATGATAAATGTACTTTCTTCCTTATAGGAAACTTTCAATAATAAAATGTGTAATTATATTATTATAATAAACTTTGTGGAATATGTGATAAAATATTTCCATGAGTATAAAATTTCTGCAGAGACATTTAGAATCACTATTGTATATTTACATTGTTTTTATGAAGATTTGTTTTATTTACATTGAGTCTTTCCAATTTAACCAAATCTGAAAGTTACAAGTTGTCTAAATATTTTTTACAATGGCTATTGATTGTTTTTGTAATTTAAAATACACAGAGATTTATAGAAATATTTTCTTTATAATTTAATTTCAAATATGTACTGCAATACATGTTTATGAAATAATGTTCATTCAATAAAGCATTTAGTTATGTATTAATATATATTAAGAAGCTAGTATTTTCTAGATAATGTACTATACAAAGACAGCCTCTTTATTTAAATATGTAAAATAATCACCTCGTGACCAGTGATTTAAAATATCTATGAGCAATATGATCATTTTGATTAAAATGATATTAATATTTTGCAAAATATCCCAATTAAAAGTAAACATTAGAGTAAAACAAGAACATTGGGTATTTTAATGTATAATCAAATTATATGATGTCTGACCTTTTTCACATTTTATTTGTATTTTCATGTATTCTGACCTTGTTTCCCTCATTTGTGTTCATCAACTTTTCTTCTTTGGTTCAATTGTATACTTGTTTTGGTAAATTTAAATAAGAATCTTTCATGTTACAAAATACTTTGATGATTATATCTGTCAGAAAAGGTTGAAAATGTTACATAGGTCCTTTATTATAAGCAGTCAGACTTTTAAAACAAATAAATACATTTATATGAATTTCATGCCAAAATTAAAATTATTATACCCAGAACATACAATGTAACCCTTGCTGCTACAGCAAGAAAATATAAATTTTACATGAGCTTTACTAAATTACCTTGAATTGTATAAATATGCAGACATTGGTGTGTGTTTTGATAGTTTCTCAAATACAGTCCCTTCCTGAGCATAAGTATGCCTAGAATTCTACTGTGGAAGAAGATCCAACCACTTCCCTTACCACTCACGATAATGGTGTCTGATTACTAAAGAACCCCCTTGCATCTTCTATACAGTACTTTATCTTCTCTCTCTTCCACCAGGTAGAATTAATTAGGTAGCATCCAATTCAAAAGGAAGTTTATTTTTGCTTTCTTCTAGAAATGAAAGTTTTTTATAGAAAAACTACAATCTGGAATTAATATTATTTTATGGTGAGATGCAGGAATTTACACTGATATGAAGTACTACCTTTTGTGTATCTTAATAGAGTTTCCTGTACTTCTAAGATTTTCTGGAAGAGAAACAAAATGTGCTATGTAGTAATGAAAACCTTGGGGAGGTTTATTATGTATGTGCTATGTTTTAAACAGCATCATTCTTTATGCAATTCTGGGTTGTGCATATATAGAGCCTGACATTATTAGATAACATTATAAGATAGATCTAGTACAAATTCCATACACTCCAAATTTAAAAGGACCACTGTAACTCTGATAAATGTCAAGTATCAATAGTACTATGCTTAAACAATTCTGAAGAGAGAAAACAGATGTGATAGGCATAGCCCTCCATTATCAGGACAACCATGATAAAGTAAACACTTAAGAGATTTTACTAACAATTTAAGAGTTCTGGCAGAGGATAGCCTTTGTATAATGAAGCTTCTAAATGTTCATCTCACCGAACTTGAGTTTGAGGAGATAAAATACAAACTCTACTTCATTAATCTTTACAATATCTCTGTGAAGAATTATGAACACCAATCAACAGATTACAGAGTGACAGCATTGAAATGTTGAATGAATTGCCAATCTTCTCAAAGAGCCTTGAAGATTCCTCTTATAATAAAGTTATTTCTTTTTCTAAAATGCCAGTCTTCTTTGGCAAAATTAATATATTAAATCCTATAAAGTATCAATATTTTGTACTTTGTTGGGCACTAAGAAAAATAGACCTTCTCTGCAGTGACTTGAAATTTCAACATTTTAAATTTCATAATAGTTCAAACCAATATTTTCATGCCAAATTATATTAATATACAAAGGCATATGTTCTGAAAAAGGCACGGTGCCTAATTATGACACTTTTCAAAGCTTGCTCTGGCCTCCACACTAATGCCAGATAAGGATTTCAATCTTGCAGTAAATTAGTCTAATCATATTATAAATAACCCATTCAAGTGATTTTAATAGCACATGGTTTGCATTGTATTATTAACAGCTCTTCTAAGGGCAAACAACATCATCACCATCAATAAATTGCTATTGACCACTTACTGTGTATAGTTTGAGTTTTTGAAAGATCATATTGTTTCCAATTTGTTAAGCTAATCTTTAATGGATTTTTTTCATGTTGATAAACCAAACTCACATATCCACATGGCAAAAGTCAGTTCAGAACTTTTGAAAAATGTAAAAATTATTTCAACAAATGAATTTAAAACTACTCAACTGTTTGTGAAAAAGCGAATGTAGAAAGATAACTATAGAAATGTTTGAGAATATAGCAAAAGCACCAATACTTGCAAAGTTCTAGAAGAAAGATTAAGTCTTCAATTTCTCAACACCAATGTTCACACAATTAAAAAGCATAACTTATTCTACTCTAAACTCTGTATTAATTTTGCCAATTCTTCTGTCCAATACTACCTTTCTCCAAGAACGGTCAGTGTGTATAGATGTAAAGTTTTACACTGTACAATTCTACAGGGAATCATTTACTTCACAATCCCCAAGAGTGCGCCTACCTGGAAACATTTGGTACACAAACTGTGCAATTGTGCACACCAGTCCTGCATCCAAGTCCCCATCATCTCTTATCTGGATATTCCATTAGCTTTCTGCTTCTTCTGCTTCCGTGATCACCACCTCCAACCATTGTCTACAGTGCAGCCAAAGTGATCCCATACTCCTATTATAGCTTTCCATTATGTTCAAAATACAAGTAAAACCCCTTACCTTTTTCAGTTGCTGTTCTGCTGTCTTACACTCACTTGCTAAGGTTAACTGTTTCAAGAAAAGAACGGAACTGAAATGCTCCTTCATCAAGGCAACCTTAACTAACCATTCATTTTAAATCAGTAGCTCTATTTGCCTCTCAGTATTTCTTCTGTCTCAACAACTCACTGGTTTTCTTTGTCACATTTTTTTCTTTCTTTTTTTTTATTTTGGTACTGGGGATCAAACTTTGGACCTTGTTCCTGCAAGGCAGGCTGAAGAACCACTGAGCTAAATCCCCAGCCCTGTCACATTTCTTTTAATGACCAACGAATTTTATGATTGTTTAATTACCTTTTTGCCTGTGAATGAATAGTCTGTGAGGGCAAAATTTAAACATATGAATTTTTAATATTGCACTTTAACAAAACATATCATAATTTTACTCTATTTGTATTGATTAAATGATTTAACTGAAAAACCGAATCCAATTATTGTACTATGGAATTGGTTGAATAAGAAAGAAAAAGGAACATTCAGGTGAAAATATGTAGTGATATAATTCTCCTTTCAGTATATCATGGAGCATTCACTAATTTTCTCTGGGCTTTCATTTTCTTACATACAAAAAGAGAAAGTAAATATCACTAGTTTTTCAGTTTCAAAATTCTATGATCTTGGATGAGTATTTTTTCTCTTTGTTTCTCAGTCTCTTCATAGTGTAGTATAGACAGATGTTCTGTACCTTGCACGTCATTGGTAAAAAGAGCAACTGTATAAATGTAAACTGATTTTCATTTAGCAAATTGCCATAGGAACATAACAGGTTAGTAATGTCCTTTTATAGATATGTACAAATTGATGCCAAGTGGAAATCATTTCATTAATGTTAGTGAAACTCTCATTTGATTGGTACATTAGATGCACAGAGTATTTTCATATTTACTATTTCTTATATAGTTTCACACACTCCATATGTAACAGAATAAGGGTTATTATCTCCTTTTTTAAAGATCATGAAACTGGGGTTTAGAGATGCTGATTTCCTGCCTGAATTCATCTAGAGAGTAAAACTTTGGGTTGTGACTTGAACTCAGGGTTCTCCTTCTGAGACTCCATTTAAAAATCTTCCTATTAGAACTGGGGATTTAGCTCAGTTGTTACGCCTCCTGTCTTGAAAGTATAAGGATCTGAGTTTGATCCCTGGTCCCCCCCCCCCAAAAAAAGAATAGAGTTTTAAAAATCTTTCTATTATATTAATATTAAATAGCCAAGTAGAAAAATAGTCAATTCATACATTCTATGCTCAGCCTCCAAAGGATATGTTATATGCATGCATATATATATATATATATATATATATATATATATATATATATATTAGTGTGGCCTTACAAAATATAGGTTGCATTTTAATAAGCCTTGAAGATAAGACTTCAAGGTAGACCACAACAAGACAAATGAGTTCTTAAGGTCAATTATTTTTCAAAAAGTATCACTTGCTAAAGTAATCTTCATATCAATAAGTGTAAACTGCATTATGCTTAATATAAAAGTGCACATAGCACACTCTGCCAATTACTTAATCTCATTTTTTAAAAAATAGTTATGTGTATTTGACACCTGTCAAAAATTCGGTTGACAGACTTCTTTTTTTCAATCTATTACAGCTTCTATGAATCTAATCAGTGTGTCCAATTTACTATTCACAATTTGCATAGCATACTTATGGCTTTATTCCATATTTATCTTTCATTTTGTCATCACAAACTTTCAGTGTTTATCAGAAATAAAAATGCAAACCATGTTACTTTGACCATGTATTTGGTATATAATGATGCATTTATACAAAACTAAACATAAAAGACTAAGAAGACTTGCTCAATTTTAAAATAATGAAAGCAAAAAATATTCTATTTTTACTGTAAATATGTAATAATTGTGCAAAATGGCGCAAGAGACTGCAATATTGATTATGCCCTAAAGCAGGCTATAAGCAGTGCAGGTTGTAAAGAGTTAACCCCACAACTGGCTTGTTTATAGAAGTGAGTCTGGCCAAAGTGTACATGTCGAGGCCAGAGTAACTCCCACCAAAATTCCATTTCTACAACTAAAACGTTCTTAACTTACAGGAACAATGTTCTAATTAAAACTATATATTTTATCTATTCTGTTCCTAATTCGAGAATTCTGTCTTGTCTTTTACAAGCCTTATTTACATTAATTTCCATAGAAACTTCATAACTGCACATCCTCCCACACTTTTCTGCCCTTCATGTAGCTCACCTTTATCCCAAATAATTACCAATTAAAAATTAGTGGCTTAGACTGACCAGAACTTTCGTCAGTTGCACTGCATTTGTTGTCCTGGAACCTCACTTTCTGTCTCTTCATTCCATCTTTTAGTTGTTTTTTTTTTTCCTCAAGCCTGCATCAGTTGCACACTGAGTAGGAGACTGGAGCCTACTGCAGAGGTTTCCAGTAATGTTTCAGGGGTCCTCAGTAAAGTGGTAGCATAATACACCTTAAAATATGAAGAACAATTTTATAATAATATTAGAGCTACTATTTATTATTTCTTGTCATAATCAGCTACATAAACTGTAAAGTGAATATGCCCAGACTCTTGTTGACAAAACAAGAGAAAAATACCATTAGAGGTACATATATAAGTTGCATCCTTTCTTTTGTAGTATCTTGATCCTTTCTGTTTCATCTATTTCTTGAGCTGTCATTTCTTTTACTTGTTAATTAATAATTTCCTAAAACAAGAACAAGTTCATAAGCAAGGACTTTACCTTTCATCTTTATATTGCTCAGTGACAATTTGAATGGAAAATATCACAGTATTTAGCACAGATGCTAAATCACCACAATGATCCAATCCTTACTTCTTGGTTTATTTGTAGAGGATGCCTCAAGCTGAACAAAATAGACAAACAGAAGCCAGACTCTGCAGGGTTGGAAGGAGAAACAGTAGTATCCCCCCGATAAGGAATTTAGCATTTATGTATTCACTGGACACTTGCATATCATCACAGGCTGATGAGGCCCACCCATTTTATCCAACATCTGGTACTTAGCTTCTTGGGTTTTGCCTTCTACCAACCATTTCTCTCATCAGCTGTGCCCAGGCCAAGAAATGAGTCCTGCGGATATAGACCCAGCCCTCTCCTTTTCTTACAGGTCAGTCAACCCAGTTTAGGGCAGACAGGCAACTCCCAAAGATCTTTCAAATTCCGTATATGGCAAGGCTCATTTAATTGGTTTAGGTGCGGAAAGGACCTGATCCTATCAAGATCTGGTCACCAGGCAAATCACCGTATGCACCACAGGGGTCCCAGCCTGAGATCAATAGCCACAGCCATTCCCCACCCCACCATAGGGGAGGAAATGGAAGTAGTCGTTGTAGGCTGGGCAAAGGGAAGGTGAGGTCTGGACAGGTCGAGCTTCAGGGAATGGGGAAGCTAGAGACCAAAGACCAATAGCTGAGAAGTGAACAGGGGTGGTTTGCAAGCTCCCTCCCCATATTCACTTCATTGTCCTTCTTCACTGAGAAGGACAAATTCAAAAACAATGCACGTCAAGGCCTGACTGAGGAACATTAAACTTCAAGTGTGAAGAGGTTTTGAGCCACTGTGCTTTTACATGGCCAAAAAATAATCTTGATTCTTTTTTTGAGCTGCCACAGTTTTAGGTAGATAGACCCCATTATCCTCTTAAAATGGAAGAAAATATTATGACAGAGAGCTTTAGTAATTGGCCCAGTATCGTAGAATCAGCACCCAATATTTTCAGATTATTTTCATTTCAAATATGAACATGAAGAACAACCATATTTAAATAGTTTTTCAATCCGTAGTTCTATATATTGTATGTGAACACACATATAAATATGTTTATGTAGTATATTTATATATCTAGATATATTGGCATACTCTATTTTCTTCTTGAGCAAAAATTTATAAACAAATTTAGATACATAGAATCTATATGTAAATATGTGTATATATGTTGATACATATATGTGTTTTCACACACATACACACACCACACACCCAGAGGAAATAGCCCTGTCATGAATGGTTGGTCAGTTTCAAGGCCAATTGTAAATTTTATTCTTGTATATTTCATTCTTTTTACTGTGCCGGTGGATTGAACTCAGGGCTTCACACATAGTATGCAAGTGCTTTGTCACTGAGCTGCAAATATTCAGCCTCATTTCATATTTAATTCTTATAAATAAATTGGTGATATTTCTTAAAAGTTTCACATGGAGACATTGCCTGCAAAGAAGCAATTTTATTATGTTTTAGCAATACTTATAATTTTTTACTGCAACTTATAATGATCAAAATTTTAAATTCTTTAAGTTTTGCCCTTTGATCAATTTTCTCATTGATGATTAAATATTATATAGTTTTTATATTGTTGTATTTCCGGGAAAATTTGGGTATCCATACATTATTATATCTAGTAAAATTATTGAATGTATGTATTCATTATAAATTTAAATTCTGAACATATCAGTGCACTAAGGGCATCCAGAAATATTTCAGTTATAAATATTTCAAACACATATGTTATACATATTTAGGAGCATTTAGCATAGAAAAATAATCTCTAGTTTTAAAAATTTAAGTCTTTCAAAGAGTCACTTGAAATCTGTGAAACTGTAGAAAATTCATATTTTAATGGGAAATGAATTAGCATAGTATCTCTCATTAACCAACAGATTTTCATAATAACTAAACAAAAATATGTTTTTAATAAAAAAATGTTTTTGTAAAAAAATAATCAACACATACAACCTGTAGTCTTTGTTTTTTAGTAGTATCAACATCATCTACCAAAAGTATCTTGTCATGGACCTCTTGTTGCAGTTCCTAGTTACGGATACATTTTTTCTTGTAAATGATTGTTTTGGGGGGATTCCTAAAGGAATCCAGTCTTGTACTGCCTAACACATTTGAGGATCTGTGTTATTCCTACGTTATAATACACACTGTCATGTCTAATTGCTTAATTATAGTCTGTCAAAAGAAATTGTAGAGAGAGACAGACTTGTTCAGCACAGTGCAGCTAGTGTTGGGAATCTCGTTTAGAAGCCAACGTAATCTTCAGTTCTTCAACAATGAAGAAGTGTGCACTGCTGATAAAGACTAAAAAAGAATATTAAGGAAATTTGCCCTTGTATATATAGTGCTGATTTTGGACACTTCTGTCAATAGGAAAAATGATACTCATTCCTTCTCAGATGACTTTTCTTTGTTGCATTTTTCTTTTCATCTGAAGTTCTCTCTCTGCCATTCCAAGTGATATTGTTTTAACTCATATACATTTTTCTTCATAGATAAAAGTATTTCCTTTGTCCTGTTCTCTTCACTGCTATGTAGTGTCACATGTAAAGAAAACATATGTCAAAACAATTTTATAAAAACATACACAAATGTATACCTCTATAAAATACATGCAATATATATATATATGTTTTACTCATTTACATTTATTTATTTTTATATCACCGAATGAATTCATATTGATATGCACAGTAGAAAGTTCTTATGATGAAATTTTTTAACTGTTTTTCATTTTAAATCATTACCAATCACCAGCATGATCTGATAGTATCTGGTCTTTATGTTTAACCTATTTATTCTCTATTTCAGAACTGGTAGTGAAAACTACTGAATAATTATTATTATTAAAACTGTAAATAATTAAAATCTAAGTGGTTTCCACGGGTAAATGGAGTTTCTTAAAATTCAATTATTTGGCAAAATTTACAACATTAAAATTCCTGTTTCAACAATTTTGAAATCTAAAGTACATACTTCTTTTTAATTAAACAAGAATATGTTCCATTAAATCTATGGTCTAGGAGAACCATTTAATGCTATCTATGTGTGTGATAAACCAGTGCTATTTGGATTGAAAATACATGTAGAAATACTATATGTTTGAATATTTCTCTAGAAAGAATATGACATGGAAATTTTTAAAAGGTAGTTTGGTTCTTTTTTTTCTTTTTTCCTGAAAGAAGTTGACAAATGTGAATCAAGTTGATTTTTTCTAGAGTGAACAGATACATATTTTTGTAATATGTATTTCTTTTTCTTCCTTAAATTCTTTTTTTTAATTACTTAAATTCTTTTATTGGTACATTTTAGGTATACAACACATTTACATTTCTCATTGGGAACTTGTACCTTTACATGATGCATCTTGGTCCTTACTTTTTCCCCATTCCTAGCCCTCCCTTCACCCCGTCCACCCTTCCCTATGTACAAAGACTTAGTTTCTATTTTTCCCATTTCTCAGCATTTTTCCTTTCCCTTATTTCCTCTCCCACTACCCCTACCCCTTTGGACCTTTTCTTCCTATTTTGCATTATTGATTATTCATGGTAATCATTGGTACATTTTAGGTATACAATATAATGACATTCATCATCGGAAATTTGTGCCTTTACATAATCTCTCTTGGTTCTTATTTTTCACCCTTGCCCAGCCCTCCCTTCAACCCCTCCATCCCTCCATATTTACAAAGACTTTGTTTCCATTTTTTCATTTTCTCATATTAATTCCATTCCCTTCATTCCTTTCCCCTACTCCTCCCACTTCCTTCCCCTTTGCCCCTTTTCTTCCTATTTCACATTATCTATTATACCTTTTAGTCCTTATTTACACTTTCAGTTGCTCACACTAGAGAAACTATACAGTATTTATACAGGTGTGTCCTATTTATTTCACTTAAGAGTATTGCCTCAATGTGCATTCATTACCTATAAATGTCTCTAATTTCTCACTTTTTATGACTGAGTAGTACTCCATTTTATTTAAAAACAAAATTTTCTTTATCCAGTCTCCAGTTGATAGGCATTTGGGCTGTTTCCAAGTTTTAGCTATCACAAATTGTTGTGCTATGAACATGGGTACACATATATCACTGTGGTATGATTCTTTTAATTCTTTGGGGAAGATACCAGCAGGAGAATAGTGGGGTCAAATGGGACTTCCAGTCCTAGTTCTCTGAGGTATCTCCATACTGATTTCCACAGTGGTTGCACAAGTCTACACTCTCACCAGTACTGGAGCAGGGTTCTTCTTTCCCCACAGCCCCACCAGCACTTGTTATTGGTTGATTTCATGATAGCAGCCATTCTTTCTGGAGTGAGGTGGAATCTCAGCGTTGTTTTCATTTGCATCTCTAGAATGACCAGTGATGTTGAACATTTTTTCATGTATTTATTTGCTATTTCTACTTCTTTATCTGAGAAATGTCTGTTCATTTCAGATGCCCATTTTCGGATTGGGTCTTTAAATTTGGGAGGTCTGATCAGTTATTGGTACATTTTAGGTATACAATACGTTTACATTTATCATGGGGTGCTTGTACCTGTACATGATGTATCTTGGTTTTCATTTTTTCCACATTACCTGTGTGCCCTTCACCCCCTCCACCCTTCCCTATTTACATAGACTTCATTTCCATTTTTTTTTCTCATAATTTTTCCTTTCCCTTCTTTCCTTTCCATCACCCCTACCTCTTTGGATCTTTTCTTCCTATTTCAAATTATCAATTATTCATTTTAATCCTTACTTACACTTTCAATTTCTCACACTAGAAAAACTATTTAGTATTTACACATGTGTGTTCTATTTATTTCACTTAAGTGTATGGCCTCCATATGCATCCATTTAGCTATAAATGTCTCTAGTTTCTCGTTCTTTATGGCTAAGTAGTACTCCATTTTATTAAAAAACCACATCTTTATCCAGTTTCCAGTTGATGGGCACTTGGGCTGTTTCCAAGCTTTAGCTATTACAAACTGTGCTACTATAAAGATGGGTGCACATATATTGCTGTGGTATGATTAATGTATTTCTTAATAAATATGGTTAGTAACATTGCAGTTAATGAAACAAGAACAAAGATATCTCTGCCCCTCCTGATGTTTAAATAAAAGATTTAGCACCTATTAGTACAGTCATTTTTTTTATTTGCTAGTCATAAACAAGTAAAATACATTCCATATTTTGTAAGCTTTCCCCAAAACAATTGGTAGTGTAGATAGGTTTATGAGTTTTGCTTATTAAACATCAAGTTTAGAGCTACTAGAAAGTTTATTGGCTCTAAGTCATTCCTGATATTCTGAAATATAAATAATTTCTTATTAAATTTTTGAAACTTAAGAATTTGTCCTTTTATGAGGTCACATTTTACCCTAATGAAAATATATTTCATAATTTATTCTATAACATTTGAAAGACCCTTAATAAATAGGTTTCCAGGTAGTACTTGATATAAACTAAAGAAGCAATGCATTATTTAGTATTCTTAAACTGATAAAACAGCAAGTCTAAAGTCAGGTTATATGTTCATTTTACATTAGAAATGCAACATATCAAAACAGACCTTGGTATTTAAGTTCAATTAATAATTTAAAAACTGGCATATAGAAAAATAAGAATGATACTGTGTAGGAGGTGTTTAATTCATTTTGGAACATTGACAAAAGGAGAGATAGTAATGTATTGAAAATGTTATTCAAATAAGAGTCTTTACAGTAGCAATGTCATAATAAATACATCATACATTTTAAATATTTTGGAATCTGTTTTGAAGTAATAATTGCACATTTAATCATAGTTCCTATAATGTTGTCTTGATGAGCATAAAAAATTTATGCAGTATTTTTTAGTCCCATATTGCATCATCATAATACATATATTTTCTTCTTCTGTTGTTGTTGTTTTCTTGTTTTGTTTTGTTTTTTTGTTTTTACCCAGCATTGGTGATTGGACTCAGGGCCTCAAGCATGTTAGCCAATATTTAATTCTGAACTGCTGAGTTTCATTCCAGCCCAATTCTATTATTTCACACTTAGGAAGCCATGAATCCACAGAGAAGAGGTCAGAGAATCTCAGGCTCCTCCCTCCTAATTCTCTCAAAGCGTGCTTCTCTGGTCAGGGCAGTCTGTGCTTCAGTTGAACCCAGGTACCTTTCTCTTTGGCTTTCTTCTTCTTTTCACTTTCCTTCATGGGTTTCAGAAGCTTCTCAGCCCTTGATAGCTTGATATGTTCACCATATACATTGTCTTGGCAAGAATTTTTCCCTTTACTTTCTTGTTTATAACAATACCAACAGAATGCTGGGTAGCATTGTAGACTCCAGTTGTGCCATGGTAGCATTTGTGTGGCATTTTTTTCTAACAATGCAAATTCCCTTGATGTTTACAATGTCAAACATTTTGTAGATTAGCATATATGTGGCCAAAGGAACAAATGTATGTTTTCTATAGGTCTAGAGAACATATCACATGTCTCTCTCGTTTCCTTTTATGTTTTTTGCCAAATTACTGGAAGATGGCTGTTCCAGCTGAATAGAATTTACTCTTCCTTTTTTGAAGTATTTGTTTAAATACATAACTACAGGCATAAAACATATTGTATCTAGTATTACTGCTCTCATTGGAGACTTTAATGGACTATAAGAAACCAACAGAGGAAAATGTAAAAAATCACCAAACAACTAGTTTAAGTAAAAATTTACAAATGATTTCTTGTATGTGCACACTTCTATGTGGAACTGATGAATTAGTATAGGTTATTTTCTTTGTCATTTATTTGAAAAGAATGTAATATTGATACCTACTTGTTTAACTCCGGAGAAGAGAGGTTGAGGATAAAAATTATGATCTTCTCTCAATATAAAGCCAATTATATTCCCATGATACACTGCACCAAAAAGCTGGCCATTTAATCTCAGGAGGATTAAAAAAGACAAAAAGACCAGCTCCTCAATTATCCACAAAGTGTAAATTTCCACTAATTAAGTAGCTAATTCTGAAAGTAACTGAAAACCAGCTCAGAAATGCTAAGAACAGTCTGTTTTTAATTTTTTCATATACTTTTACTCTTAAATAAGCTTATATGTTTATTATTTTCTAAGGTATACCTAGCTCTCTAATAGCATAAAAGAAAACATTGAAAGAGAATCAGGAAATCAGCCAATAGCAAATGTTGGAGGGGCTGTGGGGAAAAAAGGGACCCTTTTCCATTGTTGGTGTGAGTGTAGACTGGTGCAACCACTGTGGAAATCAGTGTGGCAATGCCTTAAAATCCAACACTAAAGGTTCCATTCAACTCAACTATTCCCCTTTTGGTGTTCTTCCCCCCAAAATTAAAAGCATCATACCACAGCAATATATCCACATCCCTGTATATAGCAGCAGTTTGTAATAGTTAAATCTATTGGAAACAGCCCAAATGCCCATCAACTGATGAATGGATAAAGATGTGGTCTTTCTATGCAATAGAGTACTACTCAGCCATAAAGAAAGATGAACTGGAGACATTTCTAGCTAAATGGATACCCCTTGAGACCATACTCTTAAGTGAAATAAACCAGATACACATGTTTAAATACCACATTGTTTCTCTGATCTGAGAAACTGTAAGTATAAATAAGGACTAAAATGTGTAATAGATATTGGGAAATGGGAAGAAAACTTTCAAATGGGAAGGGGACCAAAGGAGGGGGAAGGGGAAGGGAATGAAAGGTCAAGGAAACAAAAGAGAGAATAGAAGGAAAAAATGGAAACAAAGCCTTTGCAAAAAAGGAGGAAAAGAGGGATCTAAGGGAGGGGGAATACGAAATGAAGAAGCAACATATATCATGTACAGATACAAATTCCATATGATGAATGTTATCATTATGTAAACCTAAAATGTACCACTAAATGTTTTGCTTCAGAAAAAAAGAGCAAGAAAACGTAAAAAAGGAGAGTAAAATGTACAGAAGTTAAAACCCCATTAAATAACCGTCATTTGTTCAAAAAAAAAAAAAAGAAAAGAAAAGAAAAAGATTCTAAACACTAATTTGGGAGATCAGGTAAAAAAGAATTAGAAATCTTAGCTCTATGGAGACAAATATGAAATCTGACAAAAGTAACATCAGAAAATCAGATTTTGTTTGTCTCTGCTTATTTTAAGAAGCTAAACATCTCCACTGTTGGTAAAATGAAAAGTAGCTAATGAATAACTATAGCTCAGTAAGTTTATATAAATTATATTAATTATAACATTCCCTATAATTCTCATTCTTTTACTTAAATATGTCTGTTTCCTGATGTATTTTTTAACAAATGAACAATAAACCATTCTCATTTAAAATACAGTTAAAAGAGTAGCATGACTTATTTAAAGATATTGCCAATATCTTTGATAAGAATATTTTACTGCTTACTTCTTTTGTAATCTTTAGCCTTGAAACATCTAAAATAGTGTTTCCTGCCTGATTAGATCCTAATCTAATTTCAAACGTCTATTCAAACACCACCTTTCTAGGAAATCATCCAGGACTTCACAGTCCAGTAGAGAAAGCCCATCTATGTTTTGATAATTTTATCCCATTATAATGTACTAACTCATCTTCATGCTCTTTCTCTACTGAACTGCAAGCTACTTGATCAAAACCTAAGGTTGGGAGGAATAGTAAATATGTAATGAGACCAAAAACTCCAAAGAAGATAATGAGCTCATATATTTGAAATGATGGGGATAACTGAAAAAATTAAATGAAGATTAATACATGTGCACTTTTTCTTTAAAGAGAAAACATAGATACACCAATTGATAAGAATCTCACTAGAGATATGAAATACAGATAAAACAATTGTTTCAACAGCCTAGTGTTTTAGCACCTAGGTTATGTACACAGCCTGAGATTAAATAGGTTTATGTAACAAAAACAAGCAAGCATATTTATTTTTTATATAAATTTTTTCTTAATTTTTCTATTTGTATTTTCAATTGATATGACTAGTTACATTTTGGTTTTTGAAACAGAGTGTTGCTATGTAGCCCAGGCTGGCCTCAAGCCTGCTATCTTGACTTAGCCTCCTGAGTGCTGACAGGGGAATGCAAACATGCACCTCCACACTCAGACTAAATTTTTCCTTTAAAATGCATATTGACAATTCAGTAACCAGAAAGTGTTTTACAAAAATAGGAAAACTCTGGATAGCACTTTCAGGAAGTGAAAAGTAGAGGAAGGATCTGGTGATGTTTAAGCCAAAAGAAGGAAAAGATCATCACAGTTTCAAGCAAATGAGACAACATACAGATATAATTTCTGCAGATTCAGAAAACAGACAAGTATTAAAGTTTTTTAGAAAGTTTAAGAAATATAATAAAATTAAGAACCAATGAAAATTAGACTGGGAGACTAAATTTTTCATGTATCCAAACATCAGGGTTTTCTGAACAAAGAATATTGGCAGGTTGGTTAAAGAATGAGTGAACAGAAGTATCCCTTAGAAGTTGAAGACTGTGTACTGCTATGCAGGGTTTTTAAATGTCCTCTTTCTGGAAACCATTTGTTCACAATCAGAGTGTTGAAAGAAATTTATAAATGTTGATGATATGTAGGTACTCAAAAGCAAAGATCTCTTTTTCACTTCTCTGAGGATCTCTCTCTCTGCTCTGAGACTTATGATGTGGAAGGTCCTCTCCCATGGGTCAGCCCCTGCACAGGCTGGTCGTGTGACCTCTCCTCCCATTGCCCCATGGGGAATTAGAGGAACCAGGGCTGCTGGTATTGCTTTGTGAATTCTAGATATGAAATGATCTATCCCTTACAAATTACCTAAATAAATATTTTCACAGGTATTTGCAATGTGTTACCATGGAATACACAATAGAGAAAGTGTGAATATAATGTAAGTCTATCTTAAAGTTCTTCCTGTGGCAAACAAAAGATATGCAGAGAGCTAAGTATGCCTCAGTATAATGCATCTCTAGTAGAGAGATGTACAAGTGCTGTGAGAACATAGAATTATCAATAAAAATACAGTTTTGAAAAGTAACGGGGAAAAATAAGAGTTCAGTGGACATATAATAAACCTTACAGAGAAGAATTCTGTTTTCATTAAGACATTGGATGACTGTCCCTTCAACATTTTCTACATGTTCTGAGAATCTATTAATTAAAAATTTAATGTAAAAATAAAAATGTATGGCATGTTTGTTAATGGGTCCCCTAAGCCTAACCCACTTATCAAATACTAAGTATAATTATACTTTTATCATATGAGACTATGGTTAGAAATGGTTTCTTTTTTCTTTTTGTCATATTTGGCTCCAGCTCTTCCAGCCCTTCAAAGCAGCTTGGATTATGTTAAGCCTATTATAAAATTTATTGCACAATAACATCAAGGCTTATTTAGTTGTTTTGATTCCACACTAGACCTCTAAACTACTTAAATGTATGGATGATGTCAGGCTGTCAGATGGTTGGTAAAATGCTGAGTAGGCTCTCTACAGAGAGTTTTGAGGTCCCAGGGGTACTGACAGTAGTCTAAAAATTAGAGAAAATACTCCAGGTCGACATATAACTTTGGTTTTCAGATTTGCCTCCACTGGATGAAATGATGAGCATAGAGTGATCAGGTCCACAGCAGGACCCTCTGAACCACAGAAGCAGGAAGCAGTTCCCCCTTCCCAGAACTACATGCAGCACTAACTACAGTGCGGATGAGCCGGCTTCCAGAACTCAGATAAAGAGTGGTGATCCATGATCTAAGGCTGCACTGTCCACTCTGGCTAACACTAGTGCTGACTGCGTGGCTAGTCCAGATTTATATGACATTCAGTGAGTTTTGAAGACATAGTATAAAAATGTAAAACCTTTTATTGCTCATTTTATTTATTGTATATTAAAATTATAAAACTTTAGATATATAGGCATACATGAAATACAATATTAAAATAATTTTAGCACTTGATTATCTTTTAAAGCATGGCAATAAGAAAAGAATTTAAATTTCATATTTAAATGTGGTGTTCATTTATTGCTTACATGATATATCTCATGGAAATTGTTCTAACAAAGGGTGAAGCAATGCTATGTGTAGAATCAAGATCTGTGGACAACACTGTGGAGCAAAATCTCCTACTCATCAGTAATTCCCTATCTTGTAGTGTGACTTAACAGAGAAGTAAACTACCCTCTGTTGAACACTATATTCTTGGAGCTTTTTCTGTGCTAGTTTAGGTTGTAGACATAATATGCGGAAAATATAGGTAATGATTTTAGGAATAAATAAAATAAACTAACAAGATAGTATTCTTCTATGACTAGGATAAACAGACACATAAAAAGGTATTAAATAGATTTAATTGTGAGATCCATATGAGAAAGGACTGTATTTTGTTAGATAAAAACTTATGGGTGTTTCGTTTTTGCAGTAGACACTGAATAAGTATTTGTCCATTGAAAAAATATGATAGATTTGACCAATGGGAGCTGCATCCAAACTATTAATAAAACATAGTGATTCATAAAAGCACACTTGTTAGAAGAAAGAAAATATTTTCCATGGTAGTTTCTATGGGGAAGTGGTAGAAAAAGGGCATGATAATAAGGAAGAGTATGACTAGGTGTGAGCTGCATGTTTGTAAACTTATATTTTTCTTTTATTCTATTCCAATATAATCTATAAAATAAATAATTTAAGAACAAAGAATATGTTTCAGATATACTTGCTTTAGGTATAGCATGGATTTGTGCAAAGTACTAAAATTAAAATGATGATATTAAATGCTTTATTTGAATTCTGGTTTTTAAGCAACATCCATTAATAACAACAAATAATCATCAATAACAGTACTCTGAAAATATTATTGTACTATTCCTAAATCACAACAGTATAAATTTTGTGGAGTGAATTTATTTGGTAATCTTTATTTAAATCCAAAGGGATTGCATGAATTAATGAAATTTACAAATCAATTTTGATGGTCCTTTATTTGCTTTAGTAGAATTTATAATAATTTTTTCATACTATGTATGTGAGCAAAGCAAAACAACAAAAAAAGATAGCAAACATTTAAATTTTATGATCATCTCTGAAATTGCTATTATTTGACCAAAGTGTATTATTTTACAATACTTGAGAATTAGAATAGCCTATGTAAGTAATTACATTTATACTGCTTTCTTTGTAGTTTATAAGAGTTTAACTGACAAGACTGGGTATCTTTTGACTCCCTTCAAAATTCTTTCATACAAAGTTACTTGTTAATACTAAGAAGTTTTAAAGAATTTTAAACTTTAAAAAATGATGTAAAATTATCTTTCATACTTTACTACCTGGACTGTATGTTTTAGCTTTTAGAAATGTTGTTGAAATTAATAATTTTAATAATATTAAAAATATTTAACCTCTCCTGGGGGTATTGCAAACATGAAAGCTAAGCACCACACTCTTTAAATTTAGAAAGAAACTCAGATTTTTATGGTTTAGGTTTCATTTTGTTCAGATAAACTGCAAATGTATAAGTTTTTAAAATGTTAATCAAATTATTTTTATACCTTACAACATTGGGGCACTAACGCTGTACCCAATCAATGCACCTGATGGTGTTAATTTTAACTGTTTACTTCACTAAACATGATGATTAATCTTTTTAAAAATGGAGTAAAATTTGACCCCCCAATAACTAAGCAATTGTTAACAGTTTTAGAGAAAAAAACCTCATATAAATGTATCCCTTGAGAACTGTAAGTGACATTATTAAAGATAATGAACCAATAGAGTTTGACTATGCACTTGAAAAATGAATGAACTCGACATTGGTATTCTATAAAACATTGATAGTTAAAAGAATAACTGGGAGGCATAAATGTAGAAAGAGACGTAACCAGAGCTTTATTTCCTAAAGTAGTAAGCTTATTTCTTAAAAGTAAAGAAATATTTCTAGAGGCGTTATTTCCAAAAAATGATGCTGCATTTCACTTAATAACTGCTATAGGCATATCTTTACTCATTTACATTAAGTGGCAAAATGATATTTAGATTAATCTTGTTTTTGTTTGAAATATTTTGGTTGTCTTTAATCCTAAAACAAAGTTTTTCATTAATTTTTTTGCCTTCATTTCTTGCCTCTCTTTGTCTATGATTATGCTAGACAGAATGTGTATAAGAAAATGTTAAATAGAGAAACACAGAGTAATAATCCTAAATTTCTAAAATAATGTACATTTTACTAATTCTAGATGCATATTCAAATTTATAAACTCAGGAAATACTTCTGCTTTCATGAGAACTGTCTGTGAGCTCATTATCTATATTGATTAAGAAACTATTGCTAAAATCAAACATCTAAACAGAAGCCAAAATATTATTCATATGCCATGAAGAAAAAAACAAAATTTAAATCTAATGTGAGCCAAATGGCATAATGAACCTATAAAACGCTTAGTGAAATGCAGTCAGGCTTATAGATGTGTTTACCAAAATGGAATGTTCTGCTTTCATATTTATTATATTTCACTAATATAAAACTCCTATTTACTAAAACTCAGTAAACACCACTAATTTACATAACATGCAGCACAGAAAAAAAGCCGAAGACTAGAACAGATTCAAAAAGCAACAATTTATAGCACCAGTGTCGTCAATTACAAAGATGTTATTGAAGCTGAAGAAATTTTCAATATATATTTTCTTAAGAATTAATAAGACTGCAATAGGATTGATAAATTTTATCTACCTTCATTTCAGTGCTTGAAATGAATGAACTGGATCTTCTGAGAAAAATTTTGATAGTATATTTAAGAATCAAACATTTTCTACTTTTTGTATCTAATAAATCCAAATAGAAAAAGAGGGTTAAGTTTACTTACATGGCGTTTGTTTTAAGTGAGATTTTACTTTTCAGACTGTTGGACTAATGATTAACGTCACATACTGTACATCTTCGTCTAGAAGCTATGGTGTCTATTAAATGTAATTACCTTTCCCCATGGCTTTAAATTGACAGCAGATTCAAAATGAAGGTGGCTTCTATTAAATTTAATTACTTCCCCCTGAAGCTTACTTGGCAAAACTGTGACTAGTAATGAAAGTAGATTCCATAAAAAAGCTGCATGGTCAAGGTTTGGCTATTAAATTAGCAATGTTATTAATGAAAAAAGTATAAAGCATAATATTTAAAATAGGATTTTTAATCATTTATGTATTTTTGTGATAATGTGACTGCTAAATTAAGGTCTTGGTATTTTGCTAATTGATTTTAACATTTAATCAATAAATTGTATTGATTGGTTGTGACAATAATGAAGGAATGATGTCAATTTTCACAAAAAATGTGTCTACTGTTTTCATGTACACAAAATAATGATGTATCACTTAATTCAATTGATATTTTAAATCAGCATGATGTAGTAAAGAGTGAAAAGGAAAATAATTTTGTTCTTGCTAGCTATATAATTAGTGCTTTCCTCCTGAGTAGATTATCTAATCTGAAAGCATAATATTTGCCCTATCTTAAATAAATATTAGAAAAATTAGATTAAAATGTTATTGCTTTGTAAATCACTTCACCTTTTAAATAATTATTTTAGCTGGGCTTTTTCTGGCTCTAAATCTGTCAATTTATTTTACATTAATTCATCAGTTAATGTCCCAACTTATTTTATGTTCTTTATGTGACAGCCATATGCTATAGGTATATAGATATTACATCTATAGGGATTTTCTTTTGAAGTAAGACTTAGAAGTAGGTAAAAGATGAGACATTAATAACATTTTGTCCATCTAGGAAGAAATGTATTTTGGCTCCAGAGCACTTCTCATGACTCGTGGTAAATATTCAGCTTGCTGGCCTTGACATTTGCTAGAAATGTACTGCAGCCAACTGTTTCCTAAACACAACACAATCCCTAGAAGCTTGTGTAGGCATGAGTGAGGCTGCAGTTTGCAAAGTGTCTCAGCTTCAGAGGGTTTCTGTCAAGTTCCTTGAGTGGTCTCCTGAAGGAAAACTTTTCTTTCAGTGTGTGTGTGGGGTAGGAAAATAGCAACTTCAAGCCTTCTTCCTGAGGTGGAGAGGCATTCTTAGCATCATAACATGGTGACAATCCTTTTACTCAAGAAAATTCTAGTTTTCTAATTATCTTCCTTTTTGGATACTCTGAGACATGTTATACTACATCATGATACTTTTAAAATGTGTTGTTCTCTATATTAGACTTATTATGTTGCATTCCCTTATCTGACTCTATATCTGACTAAACTCTCCAGTGTTCCTGCATTTGTTCTGAATATCCATTTTTATGTTCCCCACCTATTTTTGCAAATTTTCCATTGTACATCACATTAAAAAATTCATTTCAATATTCTTCTAAAATGTAACAGTAATGAGCATTGAAAATTTAAGCATAAGCACAACTAATAAGTTGGTCTATGGAAAGAGTCAGAAATATCTTAAAAGTGAAACTTGAGGGTAAATGAAAAAAATGCATAAGAGTTTATGAAGTAAAAAGCATAAGAAGAGTATATCAAACTAAAAGAACACTACATGAAAATACCTTGAAAATAACAGTTACAGTATTTGGAGAACCTAGCTCCAAGAGAGAATGAAATGCGGTGCAATAAAAAATAGGGAAACAGGCTAATTTTGCTATTAATTGAACTTCAGTGTGATCAAAGAATTTTTTTCTCCCTATTGTCCTTGGGTTTGCTCCAGTAAATCTTCCTTTATATCAACAAAATTTTGAAAATTGAATGTGAATAGTGTGAACACATTGCTTTCATTCTGAGTATTATTTTCAATGTTCTTGCTGTTATTGTTAATAATAAAATTAATAAAACTAAAATTATACATTATATATTCCACTGGCATAGGAAATATATATTATTCACTATTGCACCTTTATTTTCTAGAAATATATTTTTAATATATCATAATACTCTATAAATGCTTATTAATGAATTTCAGAATAAGTTGATAAAACATATCAGATATTACAAGTAAACATTTCATACAGAACACCAAACGTGCCACTGTATTAGCTTTGTTCTGCTGCATAAGAAATCTAGTAGTTTAAAACAACAATTTAAGTTTATTGTTTTATACTTCTGGAGGTCAGAAACTCATCACTGATATATAACTGGTTTAAACAAAGGCATAGACAAGGATACTTTCCCTTCTGGAGAGTCCAGGAAAAGATTCCCTGTTCTCACTTCTTGCTATCTAACAGCCACCTGCATTCCTTGGATTATGGCCTTTTCCCTCCCTCTTCAAAGCTAAATCTCCTTGATTATTCCAATGGGTTTTTTAGGGACACTTCTCATTACAGTGGTCCCACCCAAATAATCCAGGGTCATTGCCCTATCTGAAATGTAGCTAATTAGAAAAATTTTCTGTATCTCCCTCTTTAATTCCTCTTTTCCATGTAACATATTAGATTTTTGGTTGCAATTTCGAGGTTCAGAATTTCCAGGGAATAGAATGTGAATATGGACACATGAGGGGGGCATTATTTTGTCTACTGCAATAAAAAATGCTATAATCATTAGTCTAAATTTGTTTTTTTAAGTTTGTGATGGCCTGTGTATCAGCCAGATCATGTCATTACACAAAGAAATTCGAAAAGTAGAAGTTTGTTTTATTCTAATGCATTATCTCTATGTGATTCTGACTGAAATACTATTATCTCATTTATTGCTTGGTTCTATGAGAAAATTAAAAATGAACTTGGAGTTTGAGGGTTTTAGGAAATAAAACTTGTGCCAGAAATATGTATTATTTCAGTTAATAGGTTGTTCACCAAAGTTCTTCGAATTTTTGACCCATGGAAGAAGCCAAGAAAATGTCGTCCTAATCATGTCCCAAGTAGCAGAATGCTGAAAATACATGATTTACAGTATTATTAATGACTAGCTTTCTTCTTTTGAGTCCTATTATCCAGACTAAAGAAAGGAAATTACCAGTTTATTGATAAGTGATTTTTGGAAACAGAATGAACAGATAATACTAAATTTAATTTTTCAAATATTAAGTTTTATAATTCATATCTACTACTGAATGAAGATGATTATTTTTAAGTAGCAAAATATCCTTTTATTATGCTATTTTTATTAAGTAGCAAAATAACACAAACCATTGAGAAAGAAGAAATACAATGTAAATATTAGAGAACATCAAAGTGGATGCTTCTTAAATGCTTCAGTTAAAAAATAGTGAACTTCAGAAGTTATTTTGATGCAATTAATACATGCTAAATGCATTTATCCATGGTTTTCAGAGGAATAAATGTGTAAACAGTTTGTTACATTGTATAAATAGAAAAATCTTTGTGTGTAAAAGAAGTGAGGTAAGTGGGTCAATTTAATTAGTCAAATTAAGTCTAATTTCACATTCTGATAATTTGCCAAGTTTGAAATATTGTTTGGAAGTTGAAAATAATCTTTTAAAAAGGACAGGTGATAACAAAAATGTGTTGATTGAGTTTGCAAGTACTGCACAAGTTTTCTCTCTCTGTGCTGATGTGGCCTGCTGCCCTGATATTTACTGGATTCAGATCTTGGATTTAGGTTTTGGTACCTAGTTTGAGAACTTCTGTATCTCATGATACTTTTCACATTAAAAGGAATAAAATCTTGAAAAAAAGTCAAAATAGTTAAATATAAATAAAATTGATTTATAACTTATAAAAGAGTAAGGACTACAGTGGAGCCCCAGAAGTTAAATGAAAATTTAAGCCACTTTCTCTCATAAGGATGCACCCTGAGGCCATCTGATGAAAGCTGAGAAGCCGTGAAATTTTTTTAAAGTACTGCAAGCAACACAAAATAAATCCCTAGGTCTGCATAAGATGGGATCTTTAATAAGTCATACTTTGAAATATTTCATGTATACTCTCCTTAAATTTACTGACACTACTAATGCTATTTTACTATCAACAAAACAATAAATAGCGCTATTATAATATTTCCGAAGTAATACAAGAATGTCACATAGATCGAGGGTTAGTCTCATCTCTCCAGCTCTAATCCTCACAATTTTCACCAACTTCAGTTATCCTCAATCTCTTCTATGAAGACACAAGGGTCCTTGGGAAATTTCTTAGGCATTGCATGATGGTGGATGATAGTAAAATTATTAAAATTAATTCGATTGTACTCTTTGATATTTTGCAAGTATTATTCTATTTGATATTAGATTGTAATTTTCCCATTACAAATACAAAAATAAAGAGTTCTGTTTCCCAAAGTGCATAGTAATCTAACTCTTCTCCTGTAGATACTGGAAATAATCTCCCAATAAATAAATTAATGGATACTGTATTAGTTGCCATGTTTCTAGGGATTCAGTCCAAGGTAGGCTCTCTGCAAGGCAGAAATATCATGGCAGAAGGATGTTTGTGAGTAAAGCTGCTCATTATCCAGGCTGAGAAGTGCATCAGGGGAACGGCACAGAGAGCAGGGACCAGAGACCAGACATAGACCCCAAGTTCACATCTCCCTAACACCAACACACACCTATAAGTGTGCTCCAAGCACACTCAGGGCAGATCCCAAAGCCAATCAAGTTGACAGTCCACCCTAACCACCAGATGTACAAAATGGTTTGTTAAACACACATTTCTCAATATTTTAAAACCAACTGAGAGACTATAAACATTTATAAGAAAATAAATAATGCATCTATTTTAATGAGGTTTTCTGAGCAACATAAAAAGAAAAAGAAAAAAATTGCCACTTAAACTGCTTGTTTTTTTTTTATAATAAACTTTACCAAATCCATAGTATTAAGTAAACATACCCCATACTTATATGAAATTCTTACTACTACTCATAAGGAAATTACAACTATTTTCTCTTCTATCTCCATTGACAGAAGTTTTGGGAACAGTAAAGCTAAATGTAATGGAGTAAATGTTTGAAAATATTCTCTAAGTTTAAATACTCAATTTAGAAAAGTATAAAATCTCATTTCCATGTAAACATTTCAGTCTCCAAATGGATATTAAAACTTCCTATTTCAGAAATTTTCAATAAAGTGAAAAAATATTGGTAGCTTTCAAAGATAAGAGGAAGATATAAATCCTGTAAGCGTGTCATTGCATCATCAAAACTAACAAAACAGGTAAGTGCATCATCTTGAAATTCAGTTCATTTGCAATTTCAATTAAAAGTTTTTTATATAAATCTTTATATTCTCTTTATAATTAATATCAAAGCAACTAAGTGCTTTTACTATATTATCTTTTAAAGTGGGAGACACAGAAAATCAGTAAATGAGGTTATATTACTAATTAGCATACTGTCTCCACTGCCTATACTCCACTACAAAAAAATGTGGCTTCCATTTTATCACATAGATGAAACAGTTATCTTTCAGGGTTTGAAATTTCTGTGATCTTTGTGCTTAATAAGCTCAGTAAAAGGCATTCAAATTGCATCACTTTTGTCTTGGAAGTTAAATTGGGAAATATTGCATTCTCTGAGATGATAAACTCTGTTGAAGATAAATTATCATGAGAAATAGTTTTAATTGATTTACCATAATAAAAGTTATGTGACTTTGAAGTGCAAATGACACATTAAAATGAATCTACAGTATGTTGATAATAAAGTGGCTTCTTTGTTAATGGAATTACTGACACTGCAGATGCTTTCAGGAGCAATGTCTTCTACTGTTAATCAAGAAACATCAATGTAAAATGAATATGCTGTTTATTTAAATCCCAGACCAACTTTCTCACTTCTTGCCTCAGAGTAGGACATTATTAAGGTCACAGTATTGGAAATTCTGGTCATTATAATCTACATTTTAGCTGTTTCATTTCAGCATTTTCCTAAACATTTTGACTGCATGCCTACATGTTTTCCTGTGTATATACATCAGAAATATACTGAAAAAAAACAGGGCTGGGGAAAAGGACAAAATAAAGCTCAAGTTCTGATGCTTATGTATACAGTAACTAGTTATTTTTTTATTCTAATATTTTCTTTAAAAGATTAATAGAAAATTAGTGAATATTTTAGATCTGGATTTTGTTTTGATTTTAAGGAAGGAATAGAGGCTGGTGGTGTAACTCAGTGGTACTTGCTTAGCATGCTTAAGGTTCTGAGTTAGATCTCCAGCAAAACAAAAACAAAGAAAAAAGAAAATGAAAATAAAATATAAAAGGATAATGTATTTTATATTTAAATGATAGTTCAATACAATAATTTTAAAGTAATCACATTTCATGATCTGTGACTCTTCTACCAAAAATCCATTTTATTCAAGTGTGAGAATAACTTGAATATGTTTACCATTGCTTAATTTATTTGCTAATTGTATTAATCCTACAACTTAACAGTTATCAGCTTATGATTGTACTTAACTATTAGTGATATTTACAAAAAAAACCAAACTAAGGCTTAGTACTCTTGCTCTCTATTTTATAATTGAAAAGTAAATTCAGATCTTCTGCCTTCCTCCTCTTCCAAGGGATATGGGTGTTTTTGCTGGGGAGATGTGGAAGATGAGGAGAGAGACATGCAGAACTACATGCTAGGCTCAGAGAGTTTTACTACAGCAACATAGAATATGCAGCATCAAACTCCAATTTATTTGGTTGAGAATGTTCTGAAGAATAATCATGCAGTGCTATAAAGGGGATTAAGATCAATAGGAATTATAAATGAGTTTTAAAATCAATACAGTTATATTTAATATATACCTCTGACTGACATTAATGTGATCTTATGTCTCAATAATCAACACAAACTTTCTGATTTACTAAATTCTTTATAGTAAATTTAATATGAAGAATCCATTCATCCTACATTATATGAATTAATGACGAATTATAAGCATGTATGTTTTTAAGCCCTTATTGCAAACAGGAGAAAGAATATAAGTATTCTAAGTAGTGCTGCTGTCTGAGATAATAAGCAATAAGCTTAGCTGAAAGTAATAATGTTTACATGTTAGTGGTAAAGGAAAAACACTACTAAGATGTATTTCAAAAATGTTGCACAAAAACTAAATAATAATAATTATATTGAAGCCATTTTCAAATCAATTGTATTAGGAATATAATGTTTGACTAAAAACTGGAATAAACTTAAACAGTGGGAAAAAGCCTAAATAATTCAGTCCGGGGATTTAGCTCAGTGGTGCCACCTCCTATGTCTCAAGCACAGATCCAGAGTTCAATCCCCGGTACCAAAAAAAAAAAAGCATAAATGTTTCAATTTAGAAGAAATTGTACCTTTTAATGTTTGATTGTTTATATTCTGCTAAACTATTTTGTTAATAATTCAGTAATCTTGATACAATTCATTCTCCAAAGATATCATTTAATTGCAGAAAATGCTGAGCTGTGGTTAAAATCATAGAGGCAAATATCAGACGTTTGCTTTCATGCATTCATTTACAGATTTGCACTACTCATGCGTTCTTTCTCCTTTCAACCTGGAAAGCTTCTATCTGATTTTTCAGTGGCTGTTTAAACAAAAATAGATGTTTATCTCTTTAAAATTTTGCCAGGAAGCTGTCACTTTCCCATTTACTCAAGCTATGTTGTGACAGAATGTGTCAGCTTCTCACACAAATGAAAAGAGATATAGACCTGTATTTACTTTAGCTGAAAAATAAGTAGTCATCAATTCAGAGAAAAGCGTTTCCCATCTGAAAAGATGAAGTAAATAGGAGTGGTTGAGAGTAAAAAGTATTTCCTAATATTTAAAAGGCAGATGTAAACCAAACATATAGCATTGACTCATTTTTGATTATCATCTCAAAAGTGGATCATCTCATGGTATTTAGAAGTTGGTACAGTACTTCACAATGTTTTTTGAAGTACACGATTTTGCTCTAAAAATGATAAACATTTAAGCAGTTAACCTTCCCACAGACCCTCCTATACAGGCTAAAAGCTTCAGAAATTTAAATGCAAAAAGAAAATAATAATCTTTAAGAAATAGTTATAAAAATTTTATTAAATTCAAGACAAACATATTAGGTAGAGATTTACCCAAAACTACACATTTTATTAATGTTAGAAAGATTACCAATGATTTCACCATACACTGACCATCAAGTGTATCCATCAAAATATTTACTTTTTCTTTGAAATGTCTCTTTTGTTATTTAAGAATTTCATATGATAAAATTTCACTGAAATATTATCTAACTCACTAGTTTAATATTATTGATGCTGACCCAAAGAGGATATGTGGTGAAAGAGTTTTATCCAAAACTGATCAAAGTTGTGCAATTAAATTGAAAACAATCATCCTTAATAGATCAGAGGGGGCAATGTAGCCTAAGAGAAGAAAAAGAATTTAAAGTTAGGCACACTTCTTGCAATCATCTATTTCTAGCTGGATGTCTGACTTCTGAAGATCACTTAGGCACAAGATTGTCATTATATTCTCCATCTGTTTCCTTACCTGTTAAAGGAGCAAAATACAACCAATGTAATAGGATTTGGGGGAGGAATTCTATGATACTAATAAAACAATCTTTTATACTTAAATATATACCAAAGTCTCTGAAATGAAAATATATTATTTATTTTTTATTTTATAATTATATTTTTTTTCCAGTATTGGGAATTGAACTCAGGACCTTTTACTTGCCAGGCAGGCGTGGCACCACTGAGAGAAATCTCCAGTCTCTCAAAATTATATTTCTTTATTATCTTCAACTGGGTAAGATTATTCAACTCTTTTATATACCCCTGACTATAGCATTTTCTAGCCATAAAGTTCCAGGATATTTCATATTAGAATGCAAGATGTTAGTTAAAGCTGAATTTAAGAAAAAAAATATTTTAGTATGATAATGTCCTAAATATTGCATATATAAACAAGTAAAAAATGCTGTTTACTTGAAATTGAATTTAAACTGGATAACCTGGATGTTATCTGGCAAGATGAAAGGCCATTTTCCTGTATGAGTTCTCATGTTTTTCTTTATTTACACTTTATTTTGGGGATGTGATTCATCCAGTATCCTTCTAAAGCAGGGTGCATAGGAAGTATACTTTTAAAATATTTTACATGCCTGAAAATGGTATGTTAATGTCACAGTTAATGGACACCCTTGTCACATAACTGAAGGCTTGAAATATCTTCTGCTATGAACCATGAATATCTTCAATAATCATGAACTAAAGAAAAATATAGCACTCAAACATAAATTTCACTGGCTGAGATTTTTGAGTCAATTGGTTGGTTTTTATTGTGAATTGGTGCATTTCCAACTGTGCACAGTTGGGCAAGAACAAGCTAAACCCTCACTGTTAGAGATCAGAAGGCAGAGACCAGAACAGGCATAATAGTTTGAAATTTATGGTAAAAGAGGAAGAAAAGAGAAGGTGAAACCAAAAATCAGTGTATAAACTAAATTGAAACACTTGGCTGAACACCAAACTGTACAGCCACAGGGGAACTTCTAGAGCCACAGAGTAAATATATAGTACATTAAAATACACAACAGTGAAGTTAAGTAAATGCAGATTAAAATGACACAGAGATTTCATTTTATTCCAGAAAAAATGGCCATGATCAAGAAATCAAGTAATAACAAATGCTGGAGGGGCTGTGGGGGGAAAAAAATGAACATTTCTACATTGCTGATAAGAATGTGAACTAGTACAACCACTGTGGAAATCAGTATGGATAGTTCTCAAAAATTTAAGATTAAAAATTTCATTTAACCTAGTTATTTCCCTCCTAGGCATCTTCTCCCAAGAATTAAACATGTATTACAGCAATACCTGTACACCCATGTTTACAGCAGCACAATTCATAATAGCTAAATTTGGAACCAAGCCATCTCCCCATCAACAGGCAAATGAAGAAAATGTGGTACTTATACACAATAGAGGACTACTGTGCCATAAAGAAAGATGAATTTGAGGCATTTGTAGGAAAATGAATGTACCTTGAACCTATAAAATTAGAAATAAATCAACCACACAAGTTTAAAAACATGCTTTATGTTACATGAAAAACTCAAAATAAAAATAAAGAGCAAATCAAAGATAGATAATATAAAGTAGGGGGATAAACCTTTCTCAAATGAGATGCAAAGCAAGAGATGGAAAGATGGGAGGGACAGAGAAGGGGATATGAAAAAAGTAACTAACATGTCACATATGTGCACGAACTACCTACAAGGAAAGTAAACATTATGTACTGCAAACATGTATTAATAAAAAATGCAATACAAAAAAGAAAAATAAAACTGTTAGTGGAAAAAAAGAAAAGTTAAGTACACTGTGTAAGAAAACAGTTTATGATTTAAGTCTAAGAAATCAAATGACTACCAGAACAAAATTTGTAAATCCTGTGTAAAAGAAAACAGAATCCAATCACTACAAAATGGTATCTAGAATATCTTGGTTTCAATTAATATTACATAGATATTTAAAGAAACAGAAGGGTATAACCTATACTCAGTGTAAAAGACAATCTACATAAACCAACTTTAAGTGGATATTATAAGTCAAACTGAAAACAGTGTTTAGAGGTATGCTCTTAAAAATAAAAGAAGAAGGAAAATAATGCAGAGACAGATGACCCCAGAGAAATAGAAAGTATTTTAAAAAGAGAAAGTCTACTGAGTATATTGGCAAGTGTCTATAATCCCAGAACTCTGGGAGGCTGAGGCGGGAGTGAAAGAAAATTTGAGACAGGCCAAGAAATATAGCAAATTAGTGAAAACCTGTCTCAAAATGTAAAAAGTAATTTTAAAAAAGGAGTTGGGGATGTAGCTCAGTGAGAAGGCTCTGGATTCAAGCTCCAATACTGTAAAAAAAAAAAAAAGGCGGGGGGGGGGAGGACGGATATAGAAAGAGATTCTAAAGATGACTACTACAATGAACTATGTAAAATTCTTATTAGGTTTGGGCAAAGATGGAAAATAGTAAAAGAAAAAAATCAGTATTTTGAAGATAGGTATAAAGATACTATTCAGGTTGGAAAATAGAGGAAAAATATTTGAAAATAGTGAACTTAGTAGGAAAGGCACTTGATATAATATCAAGTGGTTTAAAAGTAAGTGGAAATTTGAGCACCAGAGCGCAAGGAAACAGAAGAGAAAAATAGTGAAAACAATGAAATAAAGAAAAGTTTTACTTGAAATCTTCTTATAAGGAGAAAATATTTGAAGTGGCTAGAGAAAACCACTGCACATACAGTGTGAAAATATTTAAAGGAGAAAACATTTTGTTTTTTTAGTGTATGATTCATATTATAATTATCACATAACAACACAATTTATATGCTGAAAGAAAAAGCAAGACTTATTGACCAAAATTTTTAGCCAGTAAATTTAGTTTCAGAAATGAAAATGACTATAAAAACATGGTCATGTAAATAAAAAGCTGACCAAATTAGTCATGAGGCTGAAGAAAATGATGCCAGACATCATGAAAAATGTGAATGGAAACTATCAGAAGTGGTTAATGTGGGCAAATATGAAAAAAATCAACATAAACATTAAAAATATACATATTTACACTTATTCTTTTTCGCTATAAAACAAGGTGACTGTACAAAATAAAAATTAAAACACCATTGTGTACATACAAATATAAGGCATATTAGCAACATAATGAAAGTATAAATAGAAATACAGCTATGTAAGCACATTTCCACTATTTTCAAGAATTAATTGACTATTAAGTGTAAGGAGAATGCATTCTATTAAAGAAGCATATTCTAATTCCCAGAATAAATGCAAAAATATAATACAAATAGGTACATCTTGGCTGTCAATAAAAAATTAAAGAATATTTAAAATATTTTGCTTAATCCAAAATAATTGGTATAGAAGAAAGGTCAGAGAAAAAACTGAAAGTAAAGAAGGAAACATATAATGAATTGTGAAACACAAATACTACCATGATATTAATTATATTAAATATAAATGGGTAAGATATTCCAAAATATTGATTATCAAATAAGGTTTTAAAAGGAAGAGAAAAGCCCTGGTGTGGTGGTGCATGTCTATAATCCCAGCACTCAGGAGGCTAAGGCAGGAGAGTTGCCATGAGTTCGAGGCCAGCCTGGGCTACATAGTGAGTGCAAGGCTGACCTGAATTACATAGTGAGATCTGGCATCAAAAACTAAACAAGTAAACAAATGAACAAACAAAATTAAAATGAAGAGAAAACAAAATAGAGCCTCTAAAGAATACACATTTTGAATATACATACATAAATAAGTTGAATATAAAAGTCATGGAAAAAGTACTTTGCAAACAAAATGTATAAAAATCTCAAGTGGGATAATATTTAAAAATAAAACAAAAATTTTTATTAAAGAAAGTAAACTAGGAACACTAAATTGTGATAAAATATTAACTTATGGTGGGTACAGAAAATTTATAAATATTCACATATAACAAAGATATAACAATGTAAACATATTTTATAAAAGCTTAGAAACATTAATTGACAGAAGTAAAAGAAGATATGTATCCTCACAGTTGGAAATTTTAACATAGTTTTAATTAATTAAAAGGTAGGTAAAAAATTGACAAGATATGCAAGATATAAACATCACATAAATTTAATTATATATAAAACCTTTAAAATGCCCATAAGTATCTTACAAACTAGGGAATATGTTTGCTCATAAATGTTTCCATACAGTCCAAAGAATAGAAATAATATTGTGTATGTTCCTTAACCAAAACAGAGTTGGTTTTGAAATTAACAACTTAAAATGTTCTTAGTATTTGGAAATTAAATAATGGGTTTTTAAGTCAATGAAAAAAATTCACATGAGAAATAAATAATATCTGGAATGTTAATAAATTCCCAGAACCTATCAAAATTTGTGATTAATACAAGAGAATAATTTATAGTTTTACACTCTTTTTTTCTTTTGATCATGGCTATTTGGAATCCTATATGCCTCACTTATCTCTCTGTCATGTTCTTTCCCCTTACTTTGGAAGGTTTCTGCCATTACTTCTGTGAACAGTTTTCTTTTTCTGCACGCTCTCCTGTTTCTTCATTGAACCCAATCATTCTGATGCTATTCTTCTTTACATCATCTAGCAGTTACTGAATTGATTTCTCATGGTCCTTTAGTATTTTTAAGAAATTTTTCTTTTCCTGGTCAATAATTGCAATCCTATCTACTATATTTGAAATTCTATCCTTGCATTGACTCCTTCTCCTCTGTAAACTTTAAATGGAGTTTTTAATCTCCTGGAAATCTGTTTGCATCTGTTTTATGGATTCCATTTGTTGTCTATGTTGGGATTCCATCATGTTCCTCAGCTCCTCTATTTTTTTTACCTGTGTCTGCTCTAGATTTATTAATCACGTTTTGTGCTATGGGCACAATCTCTTCTGTTGTCTGAGAAATTATTTCTGATTAGGGAGTCTGGGTGGTTGAGTATCAGATTGTTCCATCTCATTTCCCTTTGGAGTTGCCTTAGGTGATCTGGAAGTCTGATTTCGAGTCTATGTGTCTTCCCATTTCAACATGTGCAGGCTGCTGTGCCTTTGTTGAGGAGACTTTTTGCTCACCCAGTGGTCTTCAATTCTCAGCAAGCCACCAAGCAGCCTTTTCTCTGCTGCTCACCAGTACACCAATTCCTGGGTTCAGAGTGGTAGCCTTCTGGATCCCTGAGCCTACCTATTTTTTTTAAATAATAAAGATCAGGGCAGAAATAAATACAATGGAGACTAAGAGAACAATAAAAAAAATCAATGAAATCAAGAGTTTTTCCTTTGAAAGAATAGATAAAATTGACAAACCCTTAGCAACCTTATCAAAAAACGGAAAGAAAAGGACTAGATCCATCCAATTAGGAATGAAAAGGGTGAAATTACAATGGACCCAGCAGAAATCCAGAGGATCATCAATTCCTACTTTGAGAATCTAAACACCAATAAGATGGAAAATAGAGAAGAAATGGAGAGATTCTTAGATACATATGAATCACCAAAGTTGAACAAATAAGACAAAAAAATTTCTAAATGAGCCAGTATCAATCAATGATATTGAAAAGATAATTAAAAACTTACCAAGAAAAGTCCAGGTTCTGATGTCGTCATTGCTGAATTGTACAAAATATTTAGAGAGGAACAACTGCCACCACTATTTAAACACTTCAATAAAATTGAAAGGGAAGCAATACTCCCGAATTCATTCCTGGAAGCAAGCATCACCTTGAATCTCAAAGCAGAAAAAGACCCAACCATAAACAGAACTGTAGGCCAGTCTCACTACTGAACATAGATGCAAAAATCCTTAATAAGATACTGGAAAATTGAATGCAGAAGATCATCAAGAAGATTATACCCCTGGACAAGCAGGATTCATCCAAGGGATGCAGGGATGGCTCAATGTATGCAAATCAATAAATGTAATGGACTATATTAATGGAGCCAAGGACAAAAATCATATGATCATCCCAATAGATGCAGAAAAATCATTTGACAAAATCCAACATGCATTTATGATAAAAATCCTACAAAAAAATTGGAATAGACAATCTGTACCTCAATCTGACAAAAGCCATCTATGAAAAACCAACACCCAATATCATATGAAATGGTCAAAAACTGAAATCCTTCACATTAAAATCAAGAACAAGACAAGGATGTCTACTATCACCACTACTGTTGAATATAGTATTGGAAACATTAGCAATGCCAATTAGACAAGACAAAGAAATAAAAGGAATAAAGATAGGAAATGAAGAAGTCAAATTGTCATTACTTGCAGATGGCATGACCCCAATAACTCCACCAAAAGTCTTCTAGAGTTAATAACCAAATTCAGTCAAGTAGCTGGATACAAGATATTGAGTAGGATATCAGAAAATGAAAAGACATCCCTTGCTCCTGGGTAGGAAGAATCAACATAATGAAAATGGCCATACTTCCAAAACTGCTATATAGAGTCAGTGCAATCCCAATTGAAATCCCAGGAGCAGTTTCAAAAACTCATTTGGAACAAGAAGAGACCTAGAATAGCAAAAGCCAAACTAGACAATAAAGACAAGATGGGGTTACCACAATCCCCAACGTGAAACTATACTAGAAAGCTACTGTGATAAAAAAAAAAAAGTGTGCTACTGGCAAAGAAACAGATCTGAGGACCAGTGGAACAGATTAGAAGTTGCAGAAATAACCCCAGACACACTCAGGCACCTCATCTTCGATAAAGGAGCCAAACACCCTCACTGGAGGAAAGATAGCCTATTTAATAAATCTTGCTGGAAAAATTGCGTTTCAACTTGCCAAAGATTAAAACTAGAGCTATATTTCTCACCATGCACTAAACTAAAATTGAAATGGATTAAAGATCTAAATATTAAAATAGAAATGCTGAATCGGTTGGAAGAGAAGTTAGGTAGAACTCTTGAAGCCATGGATGTATGAAGGGATTTTATGAACAAATCTTCAGTTGCCCATGAACTAGCACAAACAATCAACAAGTGGGATCTCTTCTTACTAAAAAGCTTCTTCACAGAAAGGGTAACCACCAACAGTATGAAGAGACAACCCACAATGTGGGAAAAAATTTTGACCAGCTTTCCCTTGGACAAAGGTCTTCTATCTACAATATATAAAGAACTTTAAAAAAATCAGACCTCCCAAATTTAAAGACCCAATCCAAAGATGGGAATCTGAAATGAACAGACATTTCTCAGACAAAGAAGTAGAAATAGCAAATAAGCATATGAAAAAATGTTCAACATCACTGGTCATTTGAGAGATTTAAATGAAAACAAAGCTGAGATTCCACTTCACCCAGGAAAGAATGTCTGCTATCATGAAATCAACCAATAACAAATGCTGGCAGGGCTGTGGGGAAAGAGGAACTCTTTTCAACTGCTGGTGGGAGTGCAGACTGGTGCATCCACTGTGGAAATCAATATGGAGATACCTCAAAGAACTAGGATTGGAAGTCCCATGTGTCCCAGCTATTCCTCTGCTGGGTATCTTTCCCAAAGAATTAAAAGAATCATACCATGGTGATATATGTGAACCCATGTTCATAGCAGCACAATTCCTGATAGCTACATTTAGAACCAAACCAATTGCCCATTAACTGGAGACTGGATAAAGAAAATGTGTTTATTTTTATAAAATGAAGTATTACTTAGCCATAAAGAATGAGAAACTAGAGACATTTATAGCTAAATGGATGCACATTGAGGCAATATTCTTAAGTGAAATAAATAGGACACACATGTGTAAATAACAAATAGTTTCTCTAGTGTGAGAAAATAATAAGGACTAAAAGATATAATGGATAATGTGAAATAGGAAGAAAATGTGCAAAAGAGAGGGGGAGAGGGAGGGGAAAAGGAGTAAGGGGATGGAATTAATATGTAAAAAAGAAAAAATGGAAAGAAAGTCTTTGTAGATAGCGAGGTGTGGAGGGATTGAAGGAAGGTCATGGGAATGGGGAAAAATAAGAACATTATGGATTACATAAAGTTGCAAATTTCCAGGGGTGAATGTCATTATATTGTATATCTTAATTGTACCAATAAAATTATTTTTTACAAAAAGTTATAATGCAGTTGCTTATTACATTGGATTATAGAGGAATGTTTTACTAAACATAGAGCAACATGGTTGGATTTCAACACAATATGCTGATAAAAATAAGACATATAAAAGTGGATATATTACATAATTTCATTTATTTAAGGTGAAGTTAGTGGTAAGTATAAGGGAATTTTTTAGGGTGGAGGAAATGTTCTGTATCTTAATGAAATTATAGATAAATTGTATGTATGTTCATTTGTCACATCATCTCAAGCTATACATTAATGTAGTTCATAGTATGAAAATTCAAGGTGAAAAAGTAGACACAGGAAATAATTTGAAATTCACTAACTGTTATGTCCTGAATTGTGTTACACCACAAACTCATATGCTAAATTTCTCAGTTCATGTATCTCAGATTATGACTGTATTTGAATTTTTACAGAAGTGATCAAAATAAAATGATTCATTAGGACAGACCTTAATCTGCTACAACAGATGTCCTTTTAAGAAAAGGAAATTTGCACAAAACTATGAAGGGAAGACTGTGTGAAGACTGAAGATGGAAAAAGCCATCTAAACGTAAAGAGGCCTGGGCCAGTTCCTTTCTGCTGACATTTTGACTTTAGAAGTCCAGCCTCCAGAACTACAAGAAATCAGATTTCTGATGTTTCAGTAATTCAATCTGTGGTATTTTGTTCTGAAAATCCTAGCAAACTAATACATTTCTGATACTTGTAATTATAATAAATAATTTAAATTAGTAGTATATTAATTATTTCATGATTACCTCATATTATTAAATGTAAAACAAACAAACAAAAAACAGTGACATAGAATGATGGTTCCTAACCAGTCTTGGGATTGACCTTAAAATGTTGAACCTATTTACCTACATTCACAAAACTCTTTGTTTATTTCTGGCCAGCTGCTTAATTAGGGAAGTCATAAACATCAGGCTATATGAACTTGCTATATTAGCCTTGTTCAATATATTCATGTATTCAAGTTTTCTGTAAATCTTCTATTCCACACACTTTTAATTACCTTAAAGAGACAATACGAGTTGTCCCATTTAAAAACAGTACTTGTATAATGATGACTCTTACAAAATGGGTGTTTGGAAATGTTTGGAAAGAATATAGAGATTTTGAGATAAAATCAAATATAAAACAAGTAAAAGGAGAGTAAGAAATTCTTAACAATATTGTACTTTTATATCGAGAATAAACTTTGGTTTGGAAGTGATCTGCACTGAACCATTTATTTTATTTTATTTTATTTTATTTTTGCTATATTCAGCAAATTTCCTCTAATGTTCTGAACTGACACTAAGGAACCAACCTCCTAAAGATTGGGTGAAGGAGGAAGAGTGAAGGTAAGCAGAGAACAACATGAGAGGTTGTAGAACATCATGAAGTTTTTCAGGTTAGAAATCTATTTTCAAGTGTGTGCATGTGTGATTCATGATTAAATTACATCTAAATTAGGTTCTACATAAAAAATATTGTTTTATTTTAATAAAACATTTTTATATCAAACAAATGTTCTTATAAGATTTTAATTTTGAGTACCTGTACCTGATCGTTAAGAATTAGATTTTGTGGGCCGGGCATTTAGCTCAGTGGCGCTGGGCCTGCTCTGAGTTTGATCCCTGGTATCAACCCCCCCCTAAAAAAATTAGATTTTATTATATGTTATTTTTTATATTAATGTAAAAACATCAGAGAGCTTTCTAAATATTTTTGATGTCTTTCTCGTTTTCGTATGTTTATAATTTAATTTGGCTTAAACCAGACTTTGGTTTTAAAGGTGCTTTAAAATACAATGTAATGTCCTCTTGGCTAGTCTTCTTAAATACTACAATACAGTCTATAAATCTTCATTTATTTGAATTTAATGAATATATTTGTAGCACTTTATGTGATTGAAAAATACAAGCTCATTTAATTTCAATCCAGAAAGCCAAAAGAGCGAAACAATCATAAACAACTATTAAAATAAATATGTGCCAATGAAGAAATTACAAACTATTTTTGCACACTATGGATAGGAAAAAAAGCTTATTTTTGAGGAGTAGAATGTTCACATCTATTATTTTACAATATGTAAATTGTTCTCCTTTGCTCTCTAACATTTGTATTAAGTGATTGCTAAGACTTGTATTTAAAATTTTCTATAAAACTCAAAAAAATTAAATTGCCAAAGCTATCAGAAAGTCCCAAGTGTGGATAGACTTTTGATAACTATTGAGAATATATGTGAGGGTATTATTTTGATGTCTTGGAATTTTCTCAAACATATTTATGTATACACATGCAAGAAAAGATGATAATAACTTGTTCAAATTAAATAAAACAATTATCAACAGTTATCATTATGAGATTTTTTTCCATCAGAGAAAAATGATCATAAAAGCCACTTAACTATGAGCATAATTGCCAAGCTTCAAACAAATGGAAATTAAGGTGCAAAGACTAATTTTTTAAAAAAGTAAATATTTAAGCAAATAAAAATTGCTTTGATTTTTGGCTTAAAATGTAAGACTATGGATTATAAAAATAAAGCTGCTTCGAAGATATAAATGGCTGTAATAAATTTGCATTGTGTCAGGCCCACAAGATTTAAGATACACTTCATTTTTATACCACACATAGTCATGCTCTTAGTCTACTAATCTATCCATTATACTCTCTTGCCTTCTAAGCAATATCACTTCAGTAGTATACTAAGTATAAACAGATCTCAGCTAGAGCGAACTCATGCCCTGGCCTCACAACTTACAATCCTCAAAAATAATTTGTAAATCTAAACTCCTAATACATAATGTGTTTTAGGTTAAGAGTAATGTATTGGATGTATACAGATAATCTCCATGTTTGGGAAAACAAATGGTTGTATGTCAACTTCACAGAGGTTCCAATTTAGTCTCTAGCTCACCACAAAGAAATTCTCCCTAAGGAATTTTGCCTTTAGAGAGACAAAGTGAATTGATTCTGTTGAAATATTCATTAAATTAAAAGGCTTCATTTGCTATTCTAAGAGCAATTAATCAGTTTTCCCCACTCTACATAGTACAGTACTAGCTACCACTTCACAAAAGGACCTCACTGCTCTAGGGAGAATGCAATTTGTTGCAAGAAAAATTGATATACTCTGTTAAGAAAATTAGTTATAGATACTTTGAAAGTTAAAATCTTTATTGAGGTATAGACAACTTTGAAACAGACAATTTAATAAAACTGCTTGCAGACAACAATTGAAGTTTTGAAAAATTTAAAAAGAAAGAATTCCTATGAATACATTTCAAGGGTTTGAAACTGTTCAGTATCATTTAAATTAAAGGATATGTAAAGTCAACATTAAAATGCATTAAGAACATACCACAAAATATTTATAACAATAATATTAATAAGTACTTTTGTTATGAAGAAAAATGTCAATATCTGCACAATCTACATATGGTCAGATATTTATAAATAACTGTACTTGTAACAATCTGTGGAATGCATCAATCCTAAACCACCAGTTGAGCACAGACCAGCTCAGTAGTTACAGTAGGTTATAAAACAAAGACATATTCCTCTGATGGCATTTCAGTGCAATTTATAAATCATTTTATGGTTCTAATATAGTATATAATGAAAATTTAATGGAAATTGGTCCCAGAGAAGTGGGGTTGTTGTGTGTCTGTACCTGGCCATATGGTTCTGAAGCTTTTGGAACTTCATTGTGGGAGGATTTGGGAAAGTCAGGAGCAGCAAGCTGGAGAGCCCCTAGATGGCTACAGGCAGAGCTTCATAGATGACTGTAGGTGGGGCTCAGAAAACCAGACTTCTGATAGAAAGGGATACTGTAAAGGCCAGGCTCTAGAGGTTTGGGGTGGGAACATGGATTCTACTGGACACTGAACTGGAGGCCATCCATGTTACATTCCGACAAGGAACTTGTCCACAGTTTGTGCATGTCCTAAGATTGTACACGAGGCTCAGTTTAAAGACAGTGTCCTAATTAATCTTGCAGAAAAAAATTTGAGATGCATATAGCTAGATCTCCAGTGGAAATAAGTTCAAATATGAGTAACGAGTAGAGCCTAAACTCAGAAGGAAAACAAATAGGTTCTACCTCTTGAAGAGAAAAGTGTCAATGAATTTTTTAAAATATTTCAAAAATACCAGAGATTTACTCGTTACTTAGCTATTTCTCCCTTAAGATTTGGTATTAGCTTTCTCACTACTGAGAATCAATACTCAATATCCAAAACTTAAAAGAGAAAAGGCTAGATTAGCACAACGTTTCAGATTTACTACCTAGTCAGTAGGTTCCAAGGCAGAAATATCATGGTGGAAGAGTGCGGTATAGCAAAATTGCCTAGTTCATGGTGGGTAGGAAGCTGAGCACAAAAACAGTGACAAAGAGAAATGGGCAGGGACCATATATAGTACTCAAATGCCTATCTCCTTGACCCGCCTAGTCACGCACCTACGAGTGTATGTTACTTATGCGACAGACATTTCTTTATCCAATGAAGCTGACATATTAGAATTAATGGACATAGACTATAAACTCTATGAGAGCAGATACCATAGCTCAACTATTTTGCCATTTGATCTCCTAGTTCCTAGTACTGTACATGATAACATAGTTACAGGAAAGATACAGCAAGAAGAGCACCACTTACCAAGGAGTAGTGCAAACCTGCAACTGACAACGAATCAATGGGCATTTTGATCTTTGCTTCCCTGCTTCCAGAGCTATAAGAAATAAATATTTACTATTTATAACTTACCAAACCTAAGGTATTATGCTGAATTTTTATCATGGAACATTGTTTGTTTTGAAAGAGCAACTGAGAAAAAATCTATCCAGGCTTTGGTACTTTCTAGGCAATTTCCTAATGATTAGCAAAAAAGGCTTACTTTCAAGGTAAATAAATTACTATTTGCTTCTGGTGAAATTTACATTTTCAAGTAAAAATAGAATTTGGGAAAACTTGCATCTTTCACTTTGAGCTTTAACAAGTTTTGAACAGTGATGAATGAGGTAGGATAAAAAATATGGTGAGCATTTTAATGTTTTAAAAAATTATTACAATAAAAGACACATTAACATTAATCCAACCCTCCCAGAATACTCCCTCTCACTTTAAACACACTTATTTCATTATTCTTGACACTTTCTGAAGCACTTCTGGAAGTCTTCTTTCATGAGAGTCTTAATGAGATGTGATCAAAATATGGTGAAGGCTGCCGCCAGTGCCATTCAAAGGAAAGGCAGGCTCGAAAAAGCATTATACTGTGTCTTCACCCATTTTATTCAACAGTTCTAGTTCCATGGGATTTCTATCTCTTCCTAACATTTTGAATCAATGAAAGGTAACTTTTTTGAATCAATTCAGGACATCAAGGTAGCCACAACAGCACCTACTAAAGACATGAGAGAACTTTCAAACTGCTTCTGAAAGTGGCAAGAATGATGGAGTAAGTTTTATTCCCAGCAAGGACTATTTTGAAGGGGATTTATTGCAATGTGTCTTTTACTGTAATGAATGTCTTTAAACAGTGCTCACTATATTTGTTGATCATATCTTTCTGTTTTTCTATGTGGTACCATAAAGGTTTAATATTTAGATTTGCTTATATCTACAAAACAATATTTTTCAAAGAACCAACCATAGTTTAAATTCTTAGATTGAAAAAATTCCATTCAAAATGCAAAATGAATGCATAAGTTTCAATCAGATTTCTCATTGCAACCAACCTTTAATAAATTATTATTTCTTACTGTGTTGTGGTGTAAGTATATACACAATTGCCTGAAAAAAAAGCAATTGTCTGTTCTCCCAATATATCTGTGTGAGGTTGAAATTTTTTCACATACTTCATTCCCCTCCAAAAGCGATGCCTGTAAACTGAATAATGAATGAGATATAAGAATCTAAACATCTTCAATTAAGGCAGATTTTTAAAAGCTTTTCTATATAATGCTTAAAATGAATATTTTTGAAAATGTTATTTTTCACTAAAGCATTTCAATATATAGGTCAGTTTATTTTTATTTGAAATAATAGAGATATATTAATTTGAGTTTTAATTTCTACATGGTATTTGGTAATAGATGTAATCTATTATAAATCACATAAAACTTTTCTGAGGGTCCAAAAAATTTTAAGGGTGTAAATGAGTCCTAAGATGAAAAGTTTAAGAATTTCTGTCATAGGTTATAAAAATAAAGTCCAATTGGTTTTAGGAAAATAATACAACTACAGGAGAAAAATGTTCTGTAAAAGGCTTTGATTACTTAACATTATAATGATATTGTTAGCCAGAGGAAGCTGACTTGGGGTACAAAGCAAGAAATTTTAAGAAACTGGGCAGCATCAAGGTCAATGTATGTATGATAGTTCTAGAAAAAACACTTTGAGTTCGATGGAACATATTCACTGATTTGAAATGTAAACTTAAAGTAGAGACAAAAGTGACACACCTTTCTCTACTGCTACACCCTGTGTGAGAATATATTTGACATGCTCTAAAAAAAAGAATATGCATGTACAACTTAGACCAAATAAGTTGGTATAAACATAAAACAACTGTATATTTTAGAAAGAAGTTTAACCATTCATATTGGCATTAAGGATGTAGTATTTCCTAGTCAAAGTTATTATTGCAAAGTTTTGAACTTGAATCCCTAAAACTCAAATTTCTTCCTTTATGCCCTACAACATAAAGAGCACGGACCTAATAAAAAGTGATCGCCATATAGGTAGAAAGTTAATGCTTTACCAGTGACTTTATGTGAGCACACAGTGCAGAAGAAACTAATTTGTGTATTAGGGAGGGAAATTAATTAAGATAGAACAAACACCAGGTCAAATTTACTATCAGACATGAAATTGGCGACATTTGGTTTTGACAATCTGCTAGAATCAGTGGGGTTGATATTTTTCCTCAAACTAATTCCTGAATATTTAGATAATTTTCAATTTACAAGAGTATGCTTGAAAGTACATTTTATAAATCCTATACTTTGGAGAAACAAAGGACAGGAATAAATTTGGAAACAGCTGTACATAATATATTTTGAATACCTGTTCTCTTGCTGTTTCTCTCTAATAGACAAAAATTACCTAGCTGACTTGATAGGATATTTCTCTCAAATGAAACATTTACCAATCTTATGAATTTCTGAAAAATATACAAAATGATGCTAAAATATGTATTGAAATAAATATTTGAACATATTTGTTCTCTAATATTATGTTTGGTTAAGAAATAAAGAATTAATTCAAACACCTAGACATCACATGTCCTTAGTGGAACTTTATGTTGAGTAGTTAACCCAGAAAGAAATCTTGATCTGATTTATACTAATCATACCATGAATTATGGCATGAACTCTTCAGTATTCTTTGCAAGTATAGATTTTAAGTACGTTTAGATTTTCAATATACTCTATTTGAAATTTTATAACATTGAATTTATTATTTGAATTTATTTTTAATTATCTCAAGGATTATTCATGTATTGTAAATAATCTTACATAGTTCCATTCACAGTTGCTATTTTTATTTTCTCATTTTCTATGAATATCTCTTCATTAATTCTAGGTACTTGAATTATTTTGTATATTTTTATATTTATCGTAAACAAAAATGTCTGCTATGTGGATCATTTTCAAGTTTCAATTTCAACTAGTTTGATTACTAATTTTTATCTCAAAACATTAGATAATTTTGTTTTAATGGTTCTAGCATATTTAAATATAGAAATTCTCTAAGTGATTTTTTTTTGAAAATATATGATCACTTGTTAAAATGTTTATTATAGATTTACCATTTGATTTTTTTTAATCAGGGAAAATAGGGCTCTTGTGTTACTTTGCATCTAGCACTTAGCTCCTCCTACTTCTCTCTCTGATTATGCATCAGTCTGCTTCCAATCTTAGCCATCTCTCTCCCTTCTGTTTCACTGCACACATAAAATCATGAGCAAGCACTATTATTTTTCCTTTAAAATTAAGATCATATTCATATCTTCCTTTTTAAGCTTATTTTCACAAACCTGTGGTGATATTTTATCACCAGTCTTTTGGTTTCCTCTTAGGATATAACTAATTTTTCTATTTTAATTATTTTTGAAGCAGGATTAATTATAAATGGCATTTCTTCCTTTAGATTTTATTAGTAGCTCTTCGTTATTTAGTGAACAATCATCTCTTGAGTATCTTGACATTTGTAGGTAACTATAATACAAAGCCTTGTAAAGTGTTAATTTTTCACATACTGCCAAATAAACTTGATTTAGCCAGGCTTCCAATTTACTTTTCCAAATAACATACTTGTTCTTTACTTTAGGTTTTTGCTCATATATTCTTTGTCTCCAGTCAAAGTTTCTTCTTTTTTTCCACTTTGATGTCAAGCTGCAATTCCTATATAAATGTTTTATGATTATTTCTGAATAAAGTGATCAGAATGAAAATTTGAATTCTCAAAAGGCAGAGACAAAGCTTTTTTAACTCCTATTTTTAGTATATAGATATCGATAATGTCCTTAGTTGTTCACACCTACCTCAGTTTAGAAACATTCAATAGTGCTCTTTCATATTGACCTTGTACTTGCTTTAGCCAAAGGAGTAGTAACCAATTGTGTAGCTTGAGCATATCAGACACCAGCTACTTCCAGAATAACATGTCCACCCAGTTTGTTGGAAAGACAAGAGACCTGAGCCAAATAACTCTGCCTTATAGCTGGCCTACTCCCAGATATGTTAGATTCCAGGTGTTCACTTCTACAAATGTAGGCACGTGAGTGAATCTTACTCAAACCAGAATAGCAGTACAGCTTAAATTATTGATCTGCTTCCTTGTGAGCCAAAATAATGCTTTTTTGAGAGGGTGAGTGCTTACAGTCTGTTACACAGTAATAAAACTGATACACTGAGCCTAAACAGAGTGGAATCATATTGTAGTATTTTACACATGTTCAAATCTTAATCTAGATTGAATGAATGTATTTTAGATTATATTTAAAGATGACTCTGACACATTCATAAATAAACTTGAAGTAGAAAACAAAGGTAACTGACTTATTTGAATATCTATAACAAATAAAGTGCTACGTAATTTCACATTTGATTCTATTTATTGTTTGCCACAAGTATGTAAATTAGTTGCAGGTTATGAAAATATGGCTTAAAGAGATAACATAACTAATGTAGTTGGTACATAGAGTTTAAAAGGAGATAAAATAATAACATGCCAATCTGAAAAGAAAGTTCATCTCTATTGTCAGAATCACACACGGTATCTATAATGAAGCACAAGACAAAAAAATGATACTGTGGCCATGACAAAACAGTGACTTGGAAGAAATCTGGCTCCCAGAAAATGTTATGGAATCTAGCTGAACTGATTTAGCCACTATTGTGTTGGATATGATGTAATTTGCACCTGAAACTAATCTGGAGATAGACCAGTTTTCATTTGATAGACTAGGGAATTACATAGTCAGGATTTTGTTTGTGTAGACTGGACTGGATACGGTGAGAAGCTTCTTGAAAAATACAAAGATACAAAGTGACTCTAAAACAATAAAGAACATACTTGACAACCAGTATCAATAGCTACTTTGTATAATTTTAGTCTAAATCACTAGAAAAATACAAAAGTCTATATATTTTTGAGGTGTGTGTGTATGCATATGCCTGAATTAGGTAGCTACAGAGTTACAACTGTATTTATTATAATTCACCTGTTTTCTTGGAGAAATCAACTGGATTACAAGAAATGGATTAAATAAATAGGGTCAAATCTATAAAATTTGTCTAAGGACACACATCTAATGTGGAGAAGAATAGAAGTATTCGAGGTCCTAATTCTACCATCTATTGCCTAAGTACTACTATAGTGTAAGGCACAGTTTTCCTTTCTGAAGAATAAAATCCTAACACAGGTCCCAAATCAGCCTAACAGCAGGCTTCCTCTACATCAGAGTTGCTCAAATGCAGTAGCTATGTGCGCAACTTTCTGTTGTGAGGAGCCCCTGCGCATTGCAGAGCATTTAGCAAGATCCCTGGCTTCTAGCCACTAAACCCATAACACGCCCCCTTACTTGCTCCTCCTCGTGGTAGCAACCTCAAAAATCTCTAGATGTTGCAAAATCTGCCTTAAAAGGCAAAATGGTCCTTTCTTCAGAAACATTTTTAGTGGATTTGGTAGAAAAAAGCACGTTTTTAAAATGTAATTGAATATTGACAAAATATAATTTACAGCATATAAAATATATATGTATATAATATGGAATATTAAATTAATATTAAATTAAGCTGTTATCCTATATATCCTCTCAAATACTTATATTTTTATTATCTTTTGCTATTCTAGTCTTTTCTTGCTCTTCTTCTTCTAATGTTGATATATTGTTAGAACTCAAGCAAGATATCAACTTGTACAGGTATGACAATCTGATCCTTTATCTCTGTCTGCACTATCTCCCACAAAGGTAGTGGCAGTAGATATAATATATACAAAACAAAGCCTATAATATGCCCTTAGTAAAGTGTAGTTATAATTATTATTTATATTCCACCAAGAAAGAGAAAGTATAACCAAGTAGAGTTTTCTGTCATCCTCATTTGGGCTGAGGCTTTTGAAGTAATTAATCATCAATCATTTTAGATTGTGACCTTCTGTAGAAGAAAGATGATTATTTGAAATATTCTCCACATAGCATCACATACATGGAGTTCCTTATATCAGCCACACTGATACTAACTACACTGTTCCTCCCTTTCCAATACTATCACCATATGCATGATATGTTGTTCTTCTCATAACTATATTTTCATACAAGAATGGAATTTTATAGATTCAAAGCAATACTGGAATCCCAAGTCTCACATAAAAGGTGTTTTCAGGGGTCCAATTGTCCCTTCTCTAGGGTCTTACTTTGAGTTAGGACTGGACTTAGCATATTATATGTTTATAAAGTACTCTACATTCTCTGCTCAGAAAATTTATTGATTTTTGTTTTTAGTCACAGATAAAGTTAAGACAGGGTACACTCCAGACTAAAAGAGAATTTTGAGAGCATCTGTACTGCCAACTTCCAAAGCTTCTAGAGTGACTTGCTATTCTTGAGAATATCAAAAACAATTACTGCAGTCACTTTACAGAGACTATAAAGAGATCATGGGGTTGAGGATTTAGCTCAGTGGTGCCGCGCTGCCTGCCTCGGAAGCGCAAGGTCCTGAGTTCGATCCCCAGTACCAAAAAAAAGAGATCTTAGCCATGTTTGAAAAATTTATGGTTAAGTCATCGAAATACATTTCGTCCCACATAGGTGTGCATGAATTCTATCACACCAAGAATTTCCTCAAAAGAAATAAATTGTTCATCTTTTTCTGTTCAGGCAGGCAATGTTTTCACACTTCTGACTGAGCACTTATGCAAGTGAGCTACCTTGTTTGTTACTTCCACATACACATTTTTCCATAGCTCATCTCTTCTAGTTATGGTTGCAGAACATGGAATCACAACTAGGCAGGTGTTCTCCTGACCTATCCAGTGCTACTGAGATTTCCCTCTAGTAACAATTGCATTCTGGCAGCAGTTAAGTCTAGATGCAGTGATGTAATGAAGCACAGTTCATCAGTCATTTATGAATTTTGTATGCAAATCCCATTTCAAAAATAGTTCCAGGACTGAAGATAAAATGTGTGGACATTTTTATTCAGAACAAGTGTTTTTGTTATCTGTCTAAAGTAATCTATAGGAAAAAAATCATAAAACTCATTTGTCATATTCCTACCCATGTGTTTCTTTCTGTAACAAACCATTTTGGTGTTTGAACTTCAGATATTTCTAGCAAATATTCTACCCTAGCTAACCTCTGAGTGATTCAAATGCGAATTCAGACAAGTTACTTGTGTATATACCATTTTAAAAAGGTCAATTGCATCAATAATGTAGATAAAGTCAACCTATAACACAAATATTCTGTGGGATGTAAAGGTAAAATGAATCCCTTAAAAATTTGTTGCCAGATATAACAAACACCTAGAAAAAAACTAGAATTTCATAAAAATAACAGATACAAACTTGCAGCATAAAGATGTCCCAAATATTGCATGAAACATGTACTAATATCATTTTGTCATATTAAACTAAAATATAACTGAGTATCTTGTGTATTTGTTTGCTAAATTTGATAACCTGACTCTCTAACCAGATGCCAGTGTCAATGTATTTAAACATCTGGAGTCACTCCTCTTTCTTTCCAGCTCCATAATATAAAATATTTAGAACAAATAAAAGAAGATGCTTCACTCAGCAGGCAGTCACCTTGTGAAATTCACTGTCACCATAGGTCACTGGGCTGGATAATTTTATGACCAATAATAGCATTTGTCTGAATGCATGCTGAGAAAAGGTAATCAAATCTCACACTTTAGGGAATAAGTTGCCCAACGCAGAAATTGGGAGGCAATGACTTCCTGAACAATTTGCTAGGGGTATTATAAGGGTTAGAGCTATTGTTGGGGGGGTTGTCTACCTCTGTGAATCAGTACATGCATGTGGTCTTGAAACTAGATGTAAAATTCCTCGTACTAATGAAGATGACCATGATGATAAAACAATGCATAGGCTTATTTTAAAAAGGTAACTAAGCTATGTAACTATGGGTTAATTTGGTTAATGTGAAATTATTTTATGGGATATAATCTAAAGAGTTATGCATCTTAATTTTTCTTTTAGGGCAAGGATTACAGAGGCTAGAAACAATTTGGGACTGTTTTCAAGCTATCCTCTCTTGTACAGAACTGCTGTCTTTCTTTATGGCCTCATTTTCAATACAAGTTATCTTAGTTTTATAGTATCATAGTGGGAAAAATTATAATCCAATCAGAAGCCATAAAAAAGAAATTGTATCACAAAATTATGAAAAAGGAAAGATTGCCTACTATAGTACTTACAACATTCATTTCCTCCTTTTCCTCTTATGACTCTAGCCTTGCTATTCTTTCCTGGATTTTTTGATGCTTGTGATAAAGGAATGTGTTTTAAGGAAAATCAACTGTATTTCTTAGAATCCTGTAGGATGCAGAAGGAACAGGGGAGAGGAAATGATGTATAATGGTAGATGTATAATGGTAAAATTTCAGGAACTGCTGGGGAAATTGCTTAGTACCTCTCACTTTGTTGCATATATAACATTATTTCATCTGTTTATGTGGCTATTATTTCTAGATTTACAGTCCTTTAACTGTCTCTATCCAGGTTTTGTTTGTTTCTTAGATCTAGGAAGTAAAATAGTTGTGAGAAGTAATGCAATAGAAAATGATGTCTTTCACTTTCTGACAAGTCAAAGATAAGCCAAGATAAATAAAAATAATTGTTTCTTTTGATTTGTATTTTTGTTGCCAATTCAACATTTATTATTTAATTGTAATTAGTTGTTAATAAATTCAAATCACAAGATGATTCTCACAGTCAATTACTAAGTTTGAGAAGAAAATCTTTAGGGAAAATAGCAATAATTAGTGGGTTCAATGTACATTTTTTCCAAATTCTCAGAGATGTGTATAATCCATTAAAAAATAAGTTGAAGAAAGAAAGAAACACATGCATTTAAATGAGCATGATCACTTACAGACATAATTAAGTAATTATCAACTACATTAAAACAATACAATTATTATATGTTTTTGATCAAAAATATACTCAGCTATTTATACATTATACTACTTTAGTTATTAGAAACAAGCTGAAATGCAAAGAAGTTGGATATAAGTAAAATTTGAAGTAGGTTCTCGAAGATGGGGTTAGTTATAAAGAAGTAAATAATTTTTATTTTTCAGATTAAACTTGACCCTTAAATACAAGACATGTGTTAAAGCCAAAGACATTGAAACAATGGTTAAGTATCTGTAGTCATTTAATAGTGTTTATTACTAAAATAAAGAGAAATAGTGAAATTAAAACTGAAAAGTTCCCCATTACATTTTTGTAACTACTGCAGCACAAAATAGATGAATGTTAAGTTTATATTAGCAATATTTTTGGTAAATATCATTAACTTGATTACTTTTCTTTATGTTGCAGTGCTATACTAGTAATGCCTGAATCCAATATGTCTGCTGAATTTCTCAGTTTAGTTTCCCTCTCAGCCATTGAATCAATTATACTTATTTCCAATTCTTAAATCTACAGGAATTATTTTATACTAAATTATTTATCTGGAAGTAACCATCTCTTTCACATGGTAGAACCGTTTCTTCTTTTTCTCCTTCAGATAGATAATTTTGAAAATACTCAGATCTTTGAAATCATGCGACCAAACATTTCTTAAATTAATTAGTCTTTTTTGACTTAGGAAAAGAAATATCTTTTTTTAAATGTTACAAACACATGATATATTGGTAAATCAAAATATATGGGGAGTGTGTAAATTTTTTTAAAAAATTTGTCACAGTAAAAGACACGTTGCCATTAATTCCCCTCAAAATACTTTCCCTCAATTCAAACACACTTATATTTTCATTCTTTTTTTCCCATTGTTTATTGATACATTTTAGGTATACAGTACGATTACATTCATCATTGGGATCTTGTACTTTTACATGATGTAACTTGGTTCTTATTTTTTCCCCATTCCCTTGACCTCCCTCCGCCCTCTCCACCCTTACCCTTCTTAATTGGAATTCTATTTTCATGGTAATAATCAATACTGAATTGGAAAAGAATGACTATAATAAGCCAGTATATTTTTATTAAAACAGTTTTATTTCTATCAAGTTAAAAAAAATAGATTCCTTTTAAAATGTAGGTATCTCTCTAAAATTGGTATGTTTACATTAAGTAAATCATATGGACACTGCTACATGTTATATCTCTATCTAGATGTAGATAGATATAGGTATAGATATAGATAGATATAGAATTATCTATATAGATAGATAACACTTTTTTTCAGGTAAGTTCAATTCAATTATTATATTTCTTTTACTTTTTTCATTCCCTTTAGGTTACACTTAGCAAAATGTTTTCTTTCATCTTGTTGAAAAACAGGAGGCCACTTGGGTTTGGCCTTCAAAGTCTGTATAATTTTTCACTAAAGTAAACAAGCCTAATTTTAGAAGCATATATTGTGGTAATTAAATTGCTCCATATGTAGCTATATTATAAAATATGTAGAGAGTGGATTTTGTTTAGTGTCTACAAGTACTTCATTTTATAGTTATTTCCCAACCAACACACACAAACATACTTCAACCTTATGGCTGGTAACACTACATTACCATCTGTGTGTTTGTATTTTAGGCAGAACATACTATGAAAATGTAGTAAAAATATGAAGCAGAAAAGAAAACTAAAGCCAGTTTTAAGTTGATTACTTCTTGGCTTGAAATATTTAACATGTCACTCATTATAATTCATTCTATTCTAAAGAACACTTAAAGAACTTTGCTTTTGAGAAATGCAGAAGGAATAAAAATAGATCAAATGACTCAAAACTCGTTTATTTGAGAAAAGTCCCTTTTAAAAAGGAATAGTAATATTAGTGTTTAATGCTTTCTTTTTAAAATTATTTTAAAGTAATTATCTGTGTTTAATAAATTACAGTAATTATCTGTGTTTAATAAAATAATCATTACTGGATGAATATAAGGGGTTTTTCATACTCTGTGGTTTTGTTCACTAGTTACAGATTCTCCATCTCTTTTTTCATACTTAATTTCTGGAAAGTAATTTTTTTCCTTGAGTTTTACAAAGAACGAGATTGTTTAATATGAATAACTGAACTGGTATCACACAATGTCTTGATCATTGTGCTGCCAACACTTGATATTAAATTTCTGAAGAGAAGTAAAGATCTTTTGTAAGTTATGTGTATATTTTTATGTCACTTAGTATGTCTACACCATAAGAAGAATCACAAAATTTGACCAAGTTGTCCCTTTCTATTAAATATTCAATTTAATACTTTAAAATTCTAAGTTCAGGTTTTTTATGATACATTTAAGAAAACTGATCTTTACAATTTTTATTCTATGTGAAATTTAATGTCTCCTAATAAGTCCACATATAAGTTTATATTTTTTTATCAATTTTGTGCGTGGGTGTTTGTGTGTGTGTGTGGTGTGTGTGGAACCAGCGATCGAACTCGGGACCTTGTGCTTTGGAGGCAGGTGGTGGAACCACTGAGCTAAATCCCTGGCCCAATTTTTTTATTAATTTACTAAAACCAGCCATCAGAAGATAAAAATTTAAAAACAAAGGAATGTAGTGCCTGCACTTTTTAGAAAATGGTAAAATTTATAACATAAAACAATGAATAACAAATGACTCACAAATTAAACATAGTAATACTTCACTTCTCCTAGATTTATATGTAATAAAAGGAAAAAATACATATTCATAATAAAATCTAGAAGATTGGAATACCAATCTTAACTTCCCAATTTAAACAAATGAAAATATATTATATATATATAATATCCTAAAACTACAGAATGTACAAAATATAAGTAAATAGCATCTTGAACATACTAAAGACCAATGACCCCTAAAAGATAGAAAACAAATTATTTGCTTCCTGAAATACTCGTGCTTAGTGTCTTAAAATAATTTCTAGGAGGATGAGCAAGTTTGGAAGGAAGCCCAGGTAGCCATTGAACTGTTTGAATTGAGGAAACAGAATTGCAATCTCGGGAGAACAAGGTGGCCTAGAATTTTCTAGATAAAGAGTCAGAGAGGAAAGTTTTGCCCAAAGATAAAAATGGAGATTGGAGGGTTCTCCTTGAGTATTCAACTGAGTACTATGCAGTGCCTGTGAGTAAATTGTCTAAGCCTAAGGAAGAATCAACTGAGAGGATTAGAGACAACATTTCCCAGTAATCACACAAGCCTAGGGAACAGTATCTCTTTCCAGCATCTGATTGGGAAACATCATTCACACAGGACTGAGGAAAGTACTTCAAAGTGCATTGTTGCAGTGATAGAGAGCAATCAGCTTTACACTAAACACTGTTCTACTAGTTCTATCAAAAAAAATTTAAAAGACTCAAGTGATCAACCTGATTGTAAGTAATGTTGCTAGACTACAGAATCATGCTAAAGGATATTAGTAGTAACGTGAAAATATTCAGTATACAAAAATACCAATAACCTCACAAAGTTAAATTCATTCTGTAATGCTTCCAATCAAACGTTGTCAGGCCTATAAAGAAGTAGCAAAACTGAAGCCATAATTACAAGACAAATCCATCAGTTATAATCAATTTACAATTGATACAGATGGTCAAGTTAACAGACAAGGATATTAAAACAGTCATTATGAATTCCATATGTTCAAAAAAATTAAGAATAGATGATTTAGAAACCCCAAATCAAACTTCTAAAAGGGAAAAGTGCAATGTTTGAATGGAAAATACACTGCAGATCTTGAGTAGTTCCCTTCTACTTAAGCACAGAACTACCTACATTTTTTAATGCTTCAAGACAAGGAGGAAGTGACTGCTTTCACTAATAATTAAGTGTGGGTGCAGAGAAAGGTGACTGTGACATGGCAAAACTAAAAAACCCTGAGATCAGGAGAGAGACTCCTATCTTCAGTTTATGAGAGACTCAACTGGGCCTAGGTAAAATCCCAGCATGGTAAGGCAGTTAAATGTAGTGGCAGGCAGAGTTCAGCCACTTAAGGTTTTGCTGGTGGGGGAAGAAAGGCCTGAGTCTAGAGCCAGCCCTGTAGGAATTAGCATTAGCAGAGGGCTATGCACCTCCAGGTAACTCAGCTTCTACATAAACACAGTCCATGATTCCTGCCCATGCCCCTCTTATCTACTTGGAAGCACTGACAGTGAAGACAGCAGCACATGAACACTGGTCACCCACATCTCCAAAAGCATGGTCTGGACATTTCCAGAGCTTTAGCCCACATTCTGGAACTCCCCACAGACTTGTGAGTGACAGATTCAGGAGACACCCTGGATCCTCTGACTCACATGTGTTCTAGGTACCATACAGTATAAATCAGTAGGTGGAATTTAATTCAATCAACAGCTGACCTAATCAAATTCCCATCTACAACCACAGCAGGATTGAGATTAACCTTCCCAAAGCTCTACAAATGCTTTTCTGTTTGGACTGAGCCATAGGAAAAATCTGGACTAATTTAGACTCCTTTATAAATACCATCAATCACAAGAAGGAATATCAGATTTTTTTAATCATGTTTCTTTGTGTGCCACAGGGTGAATGTGTAATCAAAAGTGCTTATGAGTGCATGTTTTTACTTTTACTTCTATTGAATCTCACCATGTCACATTATGTTCTCTTATACCAAGTGCTATTTCATAGAATTTGCTAAATTCATGTTTGTGTTAGGTCATTAAATGGATTCAGTCTCCCTTTATCTTCTCTCACTTTCAATTTATAATCCTTTCTTGTCTTTCTTGCCTCCACATTCATACACTCTCCAATCTCCCTTTATTCCCCCAATTCTTCTGTATAAATACTATAATTGAAATTTATTTTCTTCTTTTTTATTCTAAAATGTATTTATGGTACATAGGTATATGTAAAATTCTGTATGAGCCATAATTACTTCTTTTGATTTTATATAGTTTTACCTTCATATGTCTAGCTATCCTTTATCAGGGGTTGTTTCATGGGTTTTTTAAGTTTGTGTTGCTCCTGGTTTATTAGGTGGTTTCAGCTTCTGTATATATTCTCGTTTTCCTCTATAATTCCTTCCCTTTACTTCTTTCATTATACCCCCAACATAACCTTCAAATCTCCATTCTTTCCAGATATAAAATAAAAATATTATTATCAAAACCTATTTTCTTTTTATTCTCTTTTGTCTCATTTCCTTAATTTCTTTTCTAATTTTTTGTTTTTCTTTTCATATTTCCTAGTGCATCTTTTAATACTATGATTCCTTCATCTTCCTGTATTATGAAAAGGGTAGAAAATTTTTAAACAAGTTTTAAACTATATGTTGGGTTTTTGTATGCTGATATTACTGGTAGTTGTTCTTTCCTCACAGTGTACTGGTAGAAATTGAACCTAGAACCTAGAAAGAGTTAACTAGGTGCCTGATTCCTGAATCACACCCACAGCCAAGAGCACATAATGAGGAGAAGGACACTAACTTGACAGTTCTCCAAAATAGTGGCACAGTTTTCCATTCCAACTGATCTACAAACTTCAACACAAAAATACAAGAAACATAAGAAAACAAGACAATAAGATGTCTCCAAAACTTAGCTCCTAAAAGCTAATTCCACAAAACTCAAGAGGGTTAATTTCTAGACATAGAATTTTTTAAAATATACTTAAAAAGATGAAAATTGGAATAGATGGTCTCTACCTCAATCTGATAAAAGCCATCTATGAAAAATCAACAGCCAATATCATACGAAATGATCAAAATCTGAAATCCTTCACACTAAAATCAGGAACAAGACAAGGATGTCCACTATCACCACTCTTGTTCAATATAGTTTTGGAAACATTAGCCATGGCAATTAGACAAGAGAAAGAAATAAAAGGAATAAAGATAAGAAATGAAGAAGTCAAATTGTCATTATTTGAAGATGGCATGATATTCTATACAGAAGACCCCAAGAACTCCACCAAAAGTCTTCTAGACTTAATAACCAAATTCAGTCAAGTAGCTGGTTACAAGGTCAACACATAAAAATCAACAGCTTTCCTCTACACGAACAATATACTCAATGAGAGAGAAATAGGGCAAACAATTCCTTTCAAAATAGCATCCAAAAAACTGAAATACCTAGGAATCAACCTAACAAAAGAAATCAAAGACCTCTTCTCTGAAAACTATAGCACTCTGAAAGGAGACATTGAAGAGGATATCAGAAAATGCAAAGACAAAACCCCTGCTCCTGGGTAGAAAGGATTAATATAGTGAAAATGGCCATACTTCCAAAACTGCTATATAGATTCAATGCAATCTCAATTGAAATTCCAGCAGCATACCTCACAGATCTTGAGAAAACAATTCAAAAATTCATTTGGAACAAGAAGAGACCCAGAATAGCAAAAGCAAGTCTTGGTAACAGAGACATTGCAGGGAGTATCACAATCCCCAATTTTAAACTATACTACAAAGCTACTGTGATAAAAAAACAGCATGGTATTGGCAAAGAAACAGACCTGAGGACCAGTGGAATAGATTAGAAGATGCAGAAACAAATCCAGACACACTCAGCCATCTCATCTTTGATAAAGGAGCCAAACACCCTCAGTGGAGGAAAGATAGCCTCTTTAATAAATGGTGCTGGAAAAATTGGCTTTCAACTTGCCAAAGATTAAAACTAGACTTATATATCTCACCATGCACCAAACTAAAATTTAAATGGATTAAAGATCTAAATATTAAAATAGAAAGGCTAAGTCGCCTGGAACAGAGATTAGGTAGCACTCTTGAAGACATTGGTGTAGGAAAAGATTTTATGAACAAAACCTCAGTTGCCCATGAACTAGCACAAACAATCAACAAGTGGGATCTCTTCTTATTAAAAAGCTTCTGAAAATCAAGAGAAACTACCAACAGTGTGAAAAGGCAATCTACAATGTTGGAAAAAATCTTCACCTGCTGTTCCTCAGACAAAGGTCTACTATCTCGAATCTATAAAGAACTTAAAAAAATCAAACCTCCCAAATTTAAAGGCCCAATCCGAAAATGGGCATCTGAAATTAACAGACATTTCTCAGACAAAGAAGTAAGAATAGCAAATAAACATGAAAAAATGTTCAATATCACTGGTCATTTGAGAGAGGCAAAGTAAAACAATGCTGATATTTCACCTCACCCCAGAAAGAATGGCTGCTATCATGAAATCACCCGATAACAAATGCGGGCTGGGCTGGGGTAAAGAGGAACCCTGCTCCACTGCTGGTGGGAGTGTATACTGGTGCAACCACTTTGGAAATCATATGGAGATACCTCAAAGAACTAGGACTGCAAGTCCCATTTGACCCAGCTCTTCCCTGCTGGGTATCTTCCCCAAAGAATTAAAAGAATCATACCACAGTGATATATGTGTACCCATGTCCATAGCACAACAATTTGTAATAGCTCAAACTTGGAAGCAACCCAAATGCCCATCAATTGGAGACTGGATAAAGAAAATGTGTTTTTTAAAATAAAATGGAGTACTACTCAGGTATTAAAAATGAGAAATTAGAGACATTTTTAGCTAAATGGTTGCATATTGAGGCGATACTCTTAAGTGAAATAAACAGGAAACACATGTGCAAATACCGAATAGCTTCTCTAGAGTGAGAAACTGAAAGTGTAAATAAGGACTAAAAGGTATTATAGGTAATGTGAAATAGGAAGAAAAGGGGCAAAGGGGAAGGGGAAGTGGGAGGTGTAGGGGAAAGGAAAGAAGGGAATGGAATTAATATGATAAAATGAAAAAAATGGAAGCAAAGTCTTTGTAAATAGGGAGGGATGGAGGGGTTGAAGGGAGGGCAGGGGAAGGGGGAAAAATAAGATCCAAGAGAGATTATGTAAAGGTGCAAAAAAAAAAAAAAGATTAAAGATAACTGAAGAAGAAACAATGACACTCAATGTAAATAGTCTTTAATTTCCAATCAAAAGATACAGACTGGCAGATTGTATCAAAAGCAAGAAGCAGCTTTAAATCGCCAGTAAGATACTCACATAATCCAAAAAACTCATACAAGCTGAAAGGGAAAGGTTGAAAAATGATACACTATTCAATTAGAAGTCAAAAGCACCTCGGAATGGCTATGCTGATTTCTGTCAAAGTTGATCTCAAATTAAAATGGTCAAAAGAGAAAAAGAAGGTCACTACGTGTTGATAAAGGGAACTATTATTAATCAAGCAGAGCTAACAATGGTAAATATATGGGCCCCAAAGTTCAGGAACCCTAATTTCATAAAATAAAAGTTCTTTACATTAAAGAACAGATATACAACAATACCGTCTTAATGGGGGACTTCAATATACTGCTTTCACAAATGGACAGGCCAACCAGACTAAAAGTAAACAAATAAATATAAGAATTGAACTATACCTAAGAAGAAATGTGTTTGACAGATATCTTAAGAGAGTTTCATTCAATATCAGCAGAATACACATACTTTTCAGCAGCCCAAGGAACTTTCTCCCAAATAGACTATATTTTAGGCCATAATGAATGTCTCAATAAACACAAAAGAATTGAAATAATCTCGTGAATCCTATCAGCTACTCACAATGGAATGAAGCTGGAAATCAGCACCAACAAAAAGCAGAAACTACACAAACACATGGAAATTGAATAAAAAAAATTTTTTTTTTTTGTATCAGGGATCAAACTCGGGTCCTTAGCTTGTGAGGCAGGCGTCAAAACCACTGAGCTAAATCCCAGGCCCTGAATAATACACTTTTGAATGATCAGTGGGTAACAGAAGAAATCAAGGAAGAAATTATACATACCTAGAATCAAATGCCATTGGGAATACAACCTATGAGATTCTGTGGAACAGAGTGAATGCAGTTCTAAGAAGGAATTAGAATTTTATAACTATAAGTGCCTATATTAGAAAAGCAACATTCCCAAATAAATTGCCTAATCATGCATCTGCAAGTCCTAGAAAAACAAGGAGAATCCATACCCAAAACTAGCAGAAAGAAAGAAATTATAAAGATCCAAGAGCAGAAATTAAATTGAGATTATAAATAGAAAGGATTAATGAATCAGATTTGGTTCTTTGAAAGGGTAAAGAAAGTAAATAAAGCCTTAGTCAAACTTACCAAAAGAGAGAAGATCTGTATCAATAAAATTCTTTTATACATATGACTTGTTTAAATTGATCAAAAAATAAAAATCTTAACAGACCAATAAGAGGAAATAAAATAATGAAATAATGAAAAACTTATCAACCAAGGAAAGCCTAGAAACTGATGTTTTTACCACGGAATTTTACCTTAAATTTTGAAAACTACTGACAAACTTTTCCTTGTGATTGAAAGGGAAGGAATGTTCCCAAACTCATTCTATGAAGCCAGAATTACCCTGATTCCCAAACTGGATAAGGATTTTTAAACAAGACAGTAGATACCTCACTGGTAACAAGATGAACAAAAAGAGAGTGGTATAAGCAAATGGCAGTACAAAAGAAGATCTAGAAATCCCTAAACATGACACAGACAAACACACAGACACAAACACACACCCCTTCCCCAACTGGTGGGGGGGGATTTAGCTCAGTGGTTCTGCCACCTGCCTCACAAGCAGGTCCCAAGTTCCATATCTGGTACCCCCACCCCCCCAAAAAAGAAAGTAATCAACAGAAGAAATTACAAAGTATTTTGAACTCAGTAAAAATTAGAAATACACTAAAATTAATAGAATATTAGTAAAGTATACTGAGGTAGAAATTTATACCTCATAAATTATACTATAAAGATGGCAAGTCAATGATGTTTAAGTTTCCATATTAAAAAAAAAAACTAGGGTAAATAGAGAAAAATAAATCTGAAATAAGGGGAAAATGAAGCTCATAGCAATAACCAGGGAAATAGAAAACAGAAAAATGAGGTAAATGAATAAAATCAAATCTGCTTATTGGAAAAAATCAATTAGAATGATGAATCATTAGCTCAATCTTCAAAAAGAAAAGAAAATTACTAATATTAGAAATGAGGGAAATGAACCTGCACTTAAAAGGAAAATAAAAAATAGTAATAATTCTACAAGCTTGTATGAATAGGACAAATCTTTGAAAGATGAAAACTACTAAAATTTACTAAAGAAAAAATATTCACTACCTGAGTATTTTTTTTAACTATTCAAGAATTAAATGTGTAGCTAAAAACTTCCACAAAGAAAACTCCATAGGTCCAGAAAGCTTCTCTTTAAATTCTATGAAACATTTAAAATAATCTCAATTCCACCCCAATTAATCTCATACACTGCAGGCAGGTTAGACGTGGCAAATGAAAGCAATAGTAACCGCTGATGAAATCAGTTTGTATAGTTTCTAAATAACTATGATATAATCCTGTCATTCTACTCTCAGCAATTCCACTCTATTTCTCTTTATCTAAGAGAAGTGAATGCAAATGTTCCCAGAAAAAATTGCAGGAAACTCTTCAGGGCAGCTTTGCTTGCAAGGTCCAAAATTTAGAAATGACCTAAATCTCCATCAATAAGTGAATGATAAACAAATTTTAGTAAACTTGGTTAGGCAAATTTCATAATAAAATGGGTGATTTATATATGAGGATAAATGAATGAATATCAAAATAACTATGTAAAATAAATCAGGCAAAATATTGTACATTACTAAGTGAGGCCATTTATATAAAATTATAAATAGTAAAAAGTAGTCCTTTTACAGAGAGGGTATAACTGTATGTCTGGGAAATGGGAATGGGGTAGGAAAAGGAATCAGTGGGAGAGAAGGATTACAAAGTGATAGTCATAGAGCAAAAATTGGGAAGTTATGAATATGCTTATCCATCTTGATGGTTGTGTTGGATTCACACTTCTATACTTATATTAAAAAATCAAGTTCTGTGTTTTAGTATGCATAACTTTTTATGTCAGTGACACCTGTCACCATACAGCTGTTATAAAGGAATATAAAAAACAAATTTCAGTGAAAAGAGTTTATGAGTATCCTGATGCCTCCACCCTTAAAACAGATCCTCAAGCTTATAGTCAGCATAATATTAACTCTTATTTAAATTATTCTTCCTGTGAATGTGATTGTACTTTTAAGTTTAGTAAGGATCAATGCCTCCAGATTAGAAGCTCCTTTAGTTTTTTATTGTTAGGTAGGATGGTGGAAGATATAAGAGAGTAAGTTGATATTGGCAGATAAAGACTTGTACCATTGTATAAATTCACCAGTACTAAAGAAAACCATGGTTGCTTGGATTCCTAATAATGGCCATGAGTTATAAGAAGCTCTCTGTTCTCGTGAGGCATTTAGCTTACTTCTGTTTTGGAAGCTGAGATAATTGTTTCATATGCATTTTCTCATTTAATGCTTATAGTAGACCTGTGAATTAGTACAAGTTTACTGTGATTAAATAAAATAGCTAAGGTCATGTAGCTGCAAATAGCAAAAGATTTGAACCTAGATTTTTATTAATCCGAAGTCATCTCCTAACCACTCCACTCTACCATCTTTCAGAATAAATGCCGTGTTACTGTCTTGTATTCACCTTCAATAAATACGCAAAATAGAATATTTAGAGAATCAATTACTCTTCTTTTAAGAAACGTAAAAATAATAACTCAAAACTATAGCCGTATGTCAGCATTTCTGAAAATAAAATGAGATCATTATTATCATATAGAGATGGAATAAAGGTGGATGAAAAACAGCAGTTCAGCCATAATGATTTCATTAGGACAAAGCTGTGGAGAGATGAAAGGCCCAGATCTCTAACAGCTCGCTAGGGAAATGGAGAGTGTGTTGAAGTCGCTGAATGTGATAACACTTACAGAAATGAAAGTTGAAATGCTTTATAGGAGTGAAAAAAACAAAAGCAATATTTTCTATCTGTCTGAGACAGCACATCAGGAAAAGGGAAAATGCATATTTTGTCAATTCAGCCTAGTCATTGATCTCTTTTGAGCGCTGAGTCTAATGAGGCAAGTAGGAGAAATGCATAATGGATCTTACACGTGTGCATTGCTAGGTTCAAATTATTGTGCAGAAAACTAAAATATGTTTCACAAAAGAAGACTAATTTAAATAAATATGCCTTGTATTACTATAAAAACATAAAATTTAACTTTTCAAAGTAATGAAAGTGGAGCTTTTATAAACAGCTAATTCTCACCTTCTCCTAAGGCCATATGCCAGGCTATTACAACTAAAAAAGGTAAAAACAAAAGGTAATAAATCAAAAACGCCAAACATTTCACTCATGTTGCTTTCTAAAATAAAAAAAAACTCTCTACATTTTTGGAATTGTTTTCAGGGGTTTTTTTTCTCCCATAGCAATAGAGCTTCCATTAATGGAAGTCCTTGTATTCTACATCAATCATTCTTTTAAAAAGCATTAAACTAAAAATAAAAAAGCATTAGACTATGTCACAATTAATTTAATTTAATCCAGTTAACAGAAAACATAATAGTAATACACACATACCTTTGAAATACTAACCAGCTTTTTAGTCATATCTAAAAATAATTTTAATATATTCAATTAGTGGTACATTAAATATTAGTAATAATAAACTTTCTTACCAATATAATTAATTCTCTTTAGCAATTTTATCTGAAGTTCCCAGGACATTGTTAGGTGTATAATAGACATTCAATTCCAAATAACTGGAATAATAAATATAGAAAATCTAAAACAATATAAAAAGTATAGTTGAGATTTTTAAATTATTCATCACATATACTATCACTTGAGCAGTTTTATTATGATATTGATGTATTTTTATTTTTCATGTTGTATATAGAAACAGTTTGACATTACAAGTAGTTTGTTTATATTTTACCTTTATTAGCCATGCATAATTAGAAATATTTCCAATATTTTTAAATAATGAAACAAGATGATAATGGGCATGAGTCTTACAGCTAAACTTCTTTACTGAACATACAATGTCAGTACATGTAGTTGTTCATTTTCAATGTAATTCTAAAACTTTTTTCTTAAAATAGCTAATGTCTAGAATTTCTTTAGCATTCATTATATATATATATATATATATATATATTTCCTAGGTACTGTAGAAAAAAACTAATCAATTTACTTTCACAACAAATATACTTTTCTGGCCCAGGGATTTAGCACAATGGTGTTGCATCTGCCTCATAAGCAGAAGGTCCCAACTTCATTTCCTACCACCGGAAAAAACAAAAAAACAAATGTGCTCTTCTTTATGTTTTACTCATTAAAAAAACTTAAGAAATTTCTAGTATTTCTAAAGAGATTGCTTTTAGTTTATTTTAACTTAAAATAACAACAAAGTATAAATAATAAAGGTTTCCTCTTTATATTGTCAATGACTTTTTCCTGAATTTCTCCTGGTAAAATAAATAAAGCATAAAATTTACCATTTAGTAATTTTCAAATATACAATTCATTTCTATTAAATACGTTCATAATGTTCTAGAACATCACCAGTATCCATCTGCCTAACTCATTTTGGCTTGTAAAACCAAAATTCAACATTCATTAAATGCTAACTTCACATTTTTCCTTCCCCCTTGTTGAGATTTGGACTTCTCCATGTATTATGAATATTAATTCTTCAATATTTGACTTACAATTATTTTCTTCCAGTCCATGATGACATTTTATTCTGCTACTTATCATTTTCAAAGTGTGTTTTAAGTTTTCATGAAATCAAATTTAAATCTTACCAATGCCAAGGTCATGAAGCTTTTGCCTTATATTTCCTTTAAGAGTTTTACAGCTTTTTGTATTACATAAATCTTTGATCTACTTTGAGTTATTTTTGTATATATCATTAGGCAAAGGTGTAATTTCACTCTTTTAAATGTAAATACATAGTTTTCCAAGTATCATTTGTTGAAAGGACTACCTTTTCCCTATGGAGTGCTCTCAGTATTTTTGTCAAAAATCATTTGACTATATATAGAAGTTTTACTTGTAGATTATTGATGGAGACCACCCTGAGCAAGCTACAAATTCATAAACTGGATTTTCACATTAAAAACTTGAGTCTGCCTATTGGCCCACAATGGTTTATCTGAAGAGCCAGAAGTTGGTGTATGGGAATGGAACAACTCTGCACACCACTGATCACAGCAGAGGTCTCAGTGATCTCAAAGATCTGTGACACTGTGATGTCTTGGATGGCAAGACAATAGTGTAGCTAAGGGCAGCAGGACTCATACAGAAAACTCCTATAAAGACAAAAATTAATCCATGGGAAGAAACAAATTTCCCGTTAATCAATGGTCTGTTCCTGCTGGAATGTCTCTTTCCTTTGTTGCTAGGACCCTACTCACATCAGTGCTCTCCATTTCACTGTTCCCAGCACCACCCGTTACCCCTTCTAGAGGCTGCATGTTCGATAAATAGTGGCAAGCTCCAGGAGATGGTGTCTTAGCCAGATAAGAGCTTTGAGCATCTTGGGCCCCCCATATATGCATTAAGATCTTCTCTTGTCCTTTTTTAATCCTGCTGCAATACCCTTGGTCTGGTGGTTGAGAGTTTGAGCAGCTTCCAATAGACTATTATATTCAGTTGATCTATAAAAGTGGTCATTACGTCACTACACAGTATTTTGATGACTATTTCTAGAGTAAATTCTGAAATAGAGAAAGTGTGAGTCCTTTAGCTTTGTTTTTCTCATTTAAGATAGTTTTTGGCTATTGAGAGTGCTCCTTGAGCATCTATAGGAGTATTAGGATGAGGTTTTCAATTTCTACAAAAAAATATTGAGATTTTTGAAGGAAATTGCTCTGAATCTGTAGATTGCTTTGAATAGAATTGATATCTTAATAATAGTATTCTAATCCCTGAGCAAGGGATATGTTTCCATTTATTTACATCTTATTTAATTTAATGTTGTATAGATTCATTGTACAAGCTATTTGTTTTCTTGGATAAATCCTAAGCATTTTATTCTTTTTGTGCTGCTGAAAATTCAAGTGATATGTTGAATTTTCTTTTGAGGTTGTTCATTGTTAGTACATAGAGGTGCAACTTTTGTGCACTTTGTCTTGCTGTTTTGTTTGTACCCTCATAAATTATTAGTTATACTGATGTAGAATATTTAGCTTTTTCTACTTAAAAGAACATATTATCTGCAAATAAAGATAATTTTACTTGTGGCTTTCCAAATTTCAAGTCTTTTATTTCTTTGTCTTGCCAATTTGCTCAAGGTTGAATATCCTGAACTATGTTGAATAGAAAGGAGTGAAAGCAGACATCTTACTTTGTTCTTCATCTTAGAGGGAAGTATTTGTTTTTAGTCTTTCACCATTGAATATGATGCTCACTGCAAACTTTTCATATATGATTTGTTTTACTCTGTTTCGTTTTTTGTTTTATTATAAATTTATTGAATATTTTTATTATAAAAGATTTTTGAATATTGTAATGCTTTACTTGCATCAATTGGGATAAATCTATGATTTCTTTATTCTGTTAATATAGTGTGTGCTATGTTTGGATATGTTTGAAGTAGCCTCAGAGTCTCATGTGTTGAATGTTAATTCCTATTCTGAAGTACTAAGAAGTTGAAAACTTAATCTAAGTATGATGGTCAGACGTGGGACCTTTGTACAGTGATTTGGATCATAGGATAGAGACTCCATGATTAAATTCAGGTAGATTTATAAGAAGAGGCAAAGAGGTGAATCACACACACACACACACACACACACACACACACACACAGAGATCATTCCTCTCTCTTGCCATGTGATTCCCTGGACCACCTTAGGATGCTATCTTTAGGAAATCAATCGTTGCATGACCCTTGACAGCTTTGCATGTCCAGAAATGTAAGTCAAAATAAGACTCTTTTCTTTATTAAATAACAAGCCTCAGATTTTTCATTGTAGTAATGAAAAGCAAGCTAATATAAAATACTGCCTTTCAGGGAGGAAAAAACATTCATGGTATATAATCTTTCTAGTGTATTGCTGAAATCAGTTTGCTAGTATTTTGCTGATTATTTTGGCATCAATGCTCAAAGTTCTTAATGTTTTCCAGGAAACACTTGTTGATGTTACTGATCTTTATCTCTTGTTTTTTTCTACACTGTATGCCATTGATGAATTAATTTGTGCTCTCTTATTTACTTCACTTCTTCTGCTAACTTGGGCTTGCTCCTATTTTTTTTTCCAAGATCATTAATTTAATCACATATGCAAAGATTCTTTTTTTCAAATAAGGTAAGATTTACAGGCTTCAGGGGTAGGACATGGCTATCTTCTGGAGAAGCATTTTTTTTTCCATCGAGTTTATTGGTACATTTTAGGTATAAAATACAGTTACATTCATCATTGGGATCTTGTACCATTACATGAGTATCTTGGTTCTTATTTTTTTCCCCTTCCCCTGCCCTCCCTTCGACCCCTCCATGCTTCCTTATTTGCAAAGATTTTGTTTCCATTTTTTTTCTTTTCTCATATTTTTTCTCTTCCCTTCTTTCTTTTCCCCTACCCCTCCCACTTCCCCTACTCCTTTCGACCTTTTCTTCCTGTTACACAATATCAATTATACATTTTTAAAATTATAATATCAAAATTTAGAGGACATTACCACAGATTTTACAGAACTTAAAAGGATATAGAAAGCATATTACAAAAATCTTTTTTGAAATAAATTTGACAGCTTCTAAGAAGTACCTTGGAAGACAAATTAATGAAACTGACTCTGGAGGAAATATAAAATTTGAATAGCACCTATTAAAGAAAATGTGTTCCTAGCTTGAAAAGTACTTACATGACAACAACAGGCTCATATACATTTTAACTGATAAATTATATCAAACAATTAAAGCAGAAGAAAGAAGGAACACTTCTCCCCTCATTTTAGGAAATCAACCTTGTGTTGATAATAAAACTGGATAAAGATAATAGAAAAAAGTATGAACATAGATAGAAATTGGTTTAACAAAACAAACTATTAGAAGTCAGATCTGGCAGGAGGTAGAAAGTGGTTTTGTTATAGGATGGCAGTGTTGGTTCAGCATTGGAAGATCCACCCCCCAAAAGTCATCATTTTAAAAAGGAAAAGGAAAAAGCCTTATGACCCTGTCAGTAGTTGCAGAAAAAGTATTGGACTAAATTCTACAGCTGTTCATGGTAAAGGCTATCAGGAGACTAGAAGTAGAACAGAACCTTCTCAACAGATAAGCCATATACTCCATACTTCCAGCAAACCTACCTTATGTGAATGGAAAAGATACAATGCTTTCTCCCTAAGGTAGGGAACAAGGACAAATATGCCTGCTCTTCATCTGTCCATTCAACTTTGAAACATAGGTCCAAACCAAAATAGTCTGGCAGTAAAAAGACACCATTAGCATACAACTGGCAAGGTAGAACTAAAATATTTGTATGTAGATGAAATTATCATCTACAGAGAAAATACTAAGAAATCTCTAGGAGCCCCTAGAACTTGTACTTGAATTTAGCAGGATTAGAAAACACAAGGTACATATAAAAATTCAGGTCTATGTATATTTGCTATAAATGAAGAATTGAATATTGAAATTCAAAAGTTATGTAGGAGTACAAAGGGCCTAGAAAAGTAAAAAAAAAAAAAAAAAAAAAAAAACAGTGTCGGAAAACATTTATTACCTAATTTTAAGACTTCCTCTAAAGCTACAGTAATCAAGGCAGTGTTGTCATAAGGAAACACATATAGATCAATGGAATAAAACAGAGAATCTAGAAATAGAACCACACATACATGGCCCACTGAGTTTTGAAAGATTATTTAACATTAACATTTTATAGAACACAAACTCAATTTAAGAGCAGAGAAAAAGATAATGTTTTCAGCAAATGGTACTAGAACACTTGGTATCCATATGTAAAAAATTAACCTCCACCCTTTATTTCCATACATAAAAATAACTTGAAAGGATCTATGAACCTAAATATGAAAGACTAAAACTACAAAATTTTAAGAAGAAATTATAAGGGAAAATGTTCATGAATTTAGGGTAGGCAAGAATTTCCTAGGATACAAAAAACATGATGTATAAAAGAAAAAATTGATTAATGACATTCCATCAAAATTTAGAACTTTAAGTGACATTGTTAAGAAAATGAAAAGTAGTCCTTAAACAGATCATGGTTATAATACATATAACCTAAGACCAGAATATATAAAGAACTCTTACAGCTCATTAATAGACAACCCAATTAAAAAGTAAACACAAGAAGAAGATAAATAGCCTGTATAGCACAAGGAAAGGTTTTTCAACACTAGAATCAGAAAAATACTAATGAGTACAATAACAGGATCGTATTATACGCTATTTGGGGAGATGAAGTTAGAAGTTCTAAAAGAACAAATGTCAGCTTAGGTGTGAATCAGTTAGAACTTTCTAATACTGCTAATGTGAATGTAAAATGACAAAACTGTTTTGGAAAACAATATAGAAATTTCTTGTATTACTGTTAAGAACCAACAGTTCTGTTCTTAAGTTTTTACTTAAGAGGAATGGAAACACATGTTCACAAAAGATTTGTACATACAAGTTGACTATCCCTTATCTGAAATTCTTGGGACCAGAAGTGTTTCAGGGTTTGGGTTGAAATCCACTTGATCTGCAAAGAGGAGAGCTACTCCTGCTTTTGGGGGGGTTCCTGTCACACGGAGTATTGTTTTCCACCCTTTAATTTTCAGTCTATGAGTTTCTTTTTGAATTAAATGTGTTTCTTGTATGCAGTATATTGTTGGATTTGCTTCTTGACCCATTCTGCCAGTCTATTTCTTTTGATTGGTAAATTGACACCATTAACATGGATGGTAATAACTGATAGGTATTGACATATCATTGTCATGACTTTTTCTTTTTGTTGGATTCTCCCCATTTGCTTTTAATTTCTTGTGGCACCCAACAGATTCATTCTGCTGGGCTTCCTGGAGTTGTGATCCTCATTGTCTTTCCCTAGGATATTGTATAAAATTTTTTGGAGTGCGGGTTTGGTATGCATGAAGTTCCTAAGGTGCTCTTTTTCATGAAAGTATCTTATTTCTCCATCAATTTTGAATGATAGTTTTTCAGGCTACATCAATCTAGGTTGGAGGCTGTTTTCCCTTAGGGCTTGAAATACGTCACTCCAAGCTCTTCTTGCCTTGATGGTTTGTGTTGAGAAGTCTGCTGTGATTTTGATGGGCTTTCCTTCATATGTGATACGTTTCTTTTCTCTAACTGCTTGTAGAATTTTGTTCTTTTGTTGGGTTTAAGGAATAAGTATTATATGCCTATGTGTAGATGCTTTTTGATCACAGCTAGTTGGAGTCCTATATGCCTCACTTATCTGTAAGTTCTTTTCCCCTGCTTGGGAAGTTTTCTGCCATCACTTCTTTGAGCATTTTTTATGTCATCTGCACTCTCTCCTGTTTCTTCATTGACTCTGATCAGTCTTATGTTATTCTTCTTTGCAATGTCTAGCAGCTGCTGATTTCTTGTGGTTCCTTACAATTTTAAAGCAATTTTCTTTTCCTGATCACTAATTACAGTCTTATCTTCTATATCTGAGATTCTGTACTCAAATTGGCTCATTCTGCTGTGTAAACTTTCAATGGAGTTTTTAATCTCCTGGAAATCTGTTTGCATCTGTTTTATGAATTTCATTTGTTTCCTGTGTTGGGATTCCATCATGTTCCTTGGCTCTTCTATTTTTTTTATCTGTGTCCTCTCTAGATTTGTTAATCATGTCTTGCACTATGGGCACAATCTCTGCTGTTATGAGAAATTATTTCTGGTTTCATTTTTTCCAGATCCTCTTTTGTTACCAGTTCAGGGAGTCCAGGTGGTTGAGTATCAGAGTGTTCCATCTTGTTTCCCTTTGGGGTTGCTTTAGGTGACCTGGAAGTCTAGTTTTCAGATTGTTTACATGTCTTCTCATTTTGACAAAGCGGGGGTTGCTATAGGTGCCCATGCGGTGGCTCACCTCCTCTGTGCTGAGGGTGGTGGTGGTATGGCAGCCTGGAAGCCTACTCCAGGGCATGAGCCACCGTTCTAATGCTTCCAGCCCAGAGGAAGGTGCTTCTGGGCCACCAGTCCTCCAGAATATCTCAATTTTGAAAAATAGTTTTGATACATACAGGATTCTGTGTGTGTGTGTGTGTGTGTGTGTGTGTGTGTGTGTGACTGGAGATTGAACCTAGAGCCTTCACACTAAGCTATATCCTCAGCCTTTTGTTTGTTTCTTTCTTTTTGTTTTGAGATAGAGTCTACCTAAGTTTCCCAGTCTGGGCACAAACCCGCAATCCTGCACCAGACTCACAGACTGCTGGAACTGGAATTACAGGAATGCACCACCACATTCGGCCTAAATACAGAAGGTTTGGTTGAATTTTTTTCCCCTTTCTTTTAGAGTTTTGAATATATTGATGCAGTGTCTTTTGACTTCCAATGTTTTTGAAGAAAAATCTACTCACAGTCGTATGTAGTGAGTCGCTTCTCTCTTGCTGTTTTTATTGTCTTCCCCTTCTCTTCCAGAAGTTTGATTATAATGTATCTTGTGCAGATTTATGAGTTCATATTACTCGAACATCACTGAGCTTCTTGGGTAATTATATTCGTGTGCTTCCTCAGACTTGGGAAGTTGCCACCTATCATTTCTACAAGAGATTCTCTTTGTCACTTTATCTTTCTCTTCTCCTTTTAGGATACCCAGAATGTGTAACTTGTTGACTTGGTGATGCTTTTCAGATCCAGTAGGCAATGCACAGTTTAGTTCACTCTTTTTTCTCTTCTTCAGATGAGAGAATTTTCACTTTCCTAACTTGAAGTTCACTTCTTCTGCCTTCTCAAAATGCTCTTGATTTCATTTGTTTGTTTGTTTGGTTTGGTTGTTGGTTTTTTTGAGACAGGGTCTTACTATGCAGTCCAGGGTGGCTTTGATCTCACTATGTAGCCTAGGGTGGCCTCAAAGTTGCTGCAATCCTCTTGCCTCAGCTTCCCGAGTGCTTGGGATTACAGGTGTATGCCATTATGCCTGGCTCATTTCATTGGTTTTATAAAATATTCAGTTCCAGAATTTCTTTTTTGCTGTTTCTAAGTCTTTCATTTCTTTATTGATATAGCCATTTTGTTCATAAATCATTTTAAAACTTTGCCAACTGTTCCTTTAATTCTTTTTTTCTTCAGTTTGTCCTTTGTCATTGGAATTTTTTTAATTAAATTATTTTATTGGTACATTTTAGGTACACAACACAATTACATTTCTCATTGGGAATTGTACCTTTACATAATGCAACTTGGTTCTTATTTTTTCCCCATTCCTAGCCCTCCATTCACCCTCTCCGCCCTTCCCTATTTTCAAAGACTTTATTTCCATTTTTTCCATTTCTCAGCATTTTTCCTTTCCCTTCTTTCCTTTCCCCTGCCCCTCCCACTACCCCTACCCATTTGGACCTTTTCTTCTTATTTTACATTATCGATTATTCATTCTAATCATTGGTACATTTTAGGTATACAATATAATGACATTCATCATTGAAATTTGCACCTTTACATAATCTCTCTTGGTTCTTATTTTTCACCATTGCCCAGCCCTCCCTTCAACCCCTCCATTCCTCTCTATTTATAGACTTTGTTCCTATTTTTCCATTTTGTCATATTAATCCCATTCCCTTCTATTCTTTCCCCTGCTCTCCCACTTCCTTCCCCTTTGCCCCTTTTCTTCCTATTTCACATTACCTATTACACATTTTAGTCCTTATTTACACTTTCAGTTTCTCACACCAGAGAAACTATTTGGTATTTAAACATGTGTGTCCTATTTATTTCACTTAAGAGTATCGCCTCAATGTGCATCCACTTAGCTATAAATTTCTCTAATTTCTCATTTTTTATGGCTGAGTAGTACTCCATTTTATTAAAAAAAAAACACATTTTCTTTATCCAGTCTCCAGTTGATTCTCCCTTTAATTCTTTAAGGAAATTTATAGTAGTTGTTGTAAAGGATATTAGGTTTACCATTAGGTCTTTTTTAAAAAAAGAAAAACTTATCAAAATATATTTTGTTAGTGTGCAACACTAACATCACCATCAGGTCTTTTTCAGGAAGAGTTTCAAATTTTTTTGCTTGTATTGGACAGACTTTCCCATTTCTTTGCATTTCTTCTGATTTTCTGTTGTTGGAAACTACACTAAGTGAAATCTAATCACTTAGTACATTAGAAAATCAAATTTTCTCCTTTGTTCAGGTTTTACATTGTTGTTATTATTTTTGTTGATGGTTGTTGTTACTATCCTTAGCTGTCTTTGGGCCAAAGATCAGTCTGCAGTATAGTTAATGTATCATTAGGCTTTTTCTTAGCCCAGACATCTTACTGGGCATGTGTAGTGCCATTACTTTCTCACTTGAATATGCAGAGCATTTGCCAGTATTTTTCTTCCTAAAAATGAAGGAAAACATAAAAATGAAGAAGAAAAAGGAGAAAGAAGAAAGGACAGATAGAGAAAAAAGTGAGAAAGAAGGAGAAGAAGAAGAAGAAGAGGAGGAGGAGGAGGAGGAGGAGGAAGAAAAGAGGCAAATCTTCACTTCAGGTGAAGAAAGAGGGTTTTTCAATGATGAGGGCAGCTGTAAAAACAATGGCTAATCACATTTCTGTCTGTAACTTTGTGGTTAAAAGCTGTAATCAGTGATCTGAGAACAGAACCCAGAAATGGAAAAAAATTGGGCCTGCAAACTATGTGTAGGCTGCTCCAGGTTCATATACATAGCTGCTTGACATGGGACTGAGTGAAGGGAATATGTAGATGCTGTTTCCAGTGGATCTATTGACAGAAGCAACCACAATTTATCATCCAGTTCTTCCTCTGGATGTTGCACAATTTCAATAGACTCTAGACATCCAAAATCACTGTATCAGGCAGATTCTGTGAGAACAGTTGTTTGTCTAGGATGGGAGACACAAAGAGTAATTGAAACATACAGTAAATATTTAAATTTAATAAACCTTATTACAGTAAGGATAATTGTCAGGAATTATGGGTAAGTGTGCTTGAAATGAGGGGGCTATTTTGAGTTTTTTGAGGATTAATAACAGTAACATGTTTTACCTGTAATAAATTTTTAAATATAAATAGTCACCATATGTTTTGATCACCCCATGTTAATTAAACTGTGATTGCAACTTCTGTCCAATAAAAACATTACAGTTGTCCTCATCCACATTATCCACTGAATCTGTCACCCTTCCACTTCTGACTCTTCCTCATAATCAAAATGACTATGAAAAGTAAATATTTTTGATCAGTTCAGAACATCAAGAGAGCTAAGACAGTGTAACTAAAGATATCCATAAAAGACTTGCAGAACAGCTTCACAAAAGGGGCCAGAATAATTTGATAAGTGAGTTTGAAGGATGGGGGTATTTTGAGGAATATCAATGACAATGTAACTTTTACTATAATAGTTTTTTTAAATTAATCATTCACATTTTTTTTTATCACAACACATATATTTCTGAGTTTCCATCTTTCCAAATTCCTGTGTCAAAGATACTTTAACAGCCGATCCATCCTGCTGCTTCCACCCCAGAGGAAGAGGATTTTGGGCCGCCATCTGCCCTGCTACTCCTGTCCCACCTATCCCAGTTCAGAGGAGGTCATCCCAGTAGGCACCAGCAGCACTGCCTCACCCTCACCCCCATCAAAATGAGAAGACACATAAATAAGTCTCAAAACCAGACTTCCAGATCACCTACAGCAACCCCAAAGGGAAATGAGGTGGAACACTCTGACACTCAACCACCTGGACCCACTGAACTGGCAACAAAAGGGGATCTGGAAAAAATGAAATCAGAAATAATTTCTCAGATAGATTGTGCTTACAGTGCAAGACATGATTAACAAATCTAGAGAGGAGCTGAGGAACATGATGGAATTCCAACATAGGAAACAAATGAAATCCATAAAACAGATGTGAATAGATGCCCGGGAGATGAAAAACTCCATTGAAAGTCTACACAGCAGAATGAGCTAATATGAGGACAGAATTTCAGATATAAAAGATAAGATTGCAATTAATGACCAGGAAAAGAAACATTGCTTCAAAATTAAAAGGAAACATGAGAAATTACTCCAGCAGCTGCTAAACGTGCAAGGAAGAATAACATAAAACTGATTGGAGAAAAAAAAGAAACAAGAGATTGTGCAGATGACATAAAAAAAAACTCTTTGCAGAAGTAATGGCAGAAAAGTTCCCAAGCAGGGGAAAAGAACTTGGCACGCAGATTACGTGAGGCATACAGGACTCCAAATAGCCTTGATTAAAAAAACCCTACATATAGTCATATAATTGTTACGATTCCAGAAACACAACAGAAGAACAAAGTTCTACAAGCAGTTAGAGAAAAACAAATCACATACAAAGGAAAGCCCATCAGAATCACAGCAGACTTCTCAACACAAACCATCAAGGCAAGAAGAGCTTGGAGTGACATATTCCAAGCCCTAAAAGAAAACAGCCTCCAACTCAGATTGATGTACCCTGCAAAACTATCTTTCAAAATTAATGGAGAAATAAGATACTTTCATGACAAAGAGCACCTAAGGAACTTTGTGAATACCAAACTATTACTCCAAAAAATTTTACACAATATCCTAGGAACAGACTTTCAGGATCTCAACCCCAGGAAGCAAAGCAGAATGACCCCATCTTGCATGACAAGAAATTAAATGTAAAGGGGGAAAACCCAACAAAAAGAAAAAGTCATGGTAATGATACATCAATACATTTCAGTTATAACTATCAATGATAATGGTCTCAATTCATCAATCAAAAGAAATAGACTGGCAGAATGGGACAAGAAGCAAAATCCAACAATATGCTGCATACAAGAAACACACTTAATTCAAAAGGAAACTCATAGACTGAAAGTTAAAGGGTAGAAAACAATACTCCATGCAACAGGAACCCCCCAAAAAGCAGGAGTAGCTATCCTCTTGGCAGATCAAGTAGATTTCAAACCAAAACTGATTAAGAGAGACAAAGAAGGACACTACATCCTTGTAAATGGAACAATCCAAGAGGAAGAGATGACAATCATAAATATCTATGCACCAAACACTACTGCACCCAATTATATAAAACAAATACTAACGGACATGAAAAGTCATATATGCACTAAAACAATTGTAGTGAGGGACCTCAAAACCCTACTGTCACAAATAGATAGATCAACTAGACAAAAAATAAGTAATGAAATACTAGAACTCAATCGAACTCTTGAATAAATGAACTTAACAAATGTTTACAAAGTCTTCCACCCCACAAAATCAGAATACACATTCTTCTCAGCTGCACATGGGTCATTCTCAAAAATAGACCACATACACATAGAACATGTTTAGTAAGTGCAAAGGAATTGAAATTATCCCCTGTATACTATCAGACCAGAATGCTTTGAAATTGGAGATCCATAGCAAAAGAAACTCAAAAAATTTCATAAACACTTGGAAATTGTACAACACACCTCTGAACAACCAATGGGTCACAGAAGAAATTAAAGAAGAAATCTGACAGTTCCTTCAATTAAATGACAATGACAATACAACATATCAGAATCTATGGGACACAATGAAAGCAGTCTTATGAGAGAAATTCATAGCAGTGAATATGCATATTAGGAAAACAGAATGAGCCCAATTAAACAACCTGATGCTGCACCTCAAGCTTCTAGAAAAAGAAGAGCAGGACAAACCCAAAGCTCATACAAGGGGGGAAATTATGAAGATCAGAGGAGAAATCCATGCAATGGAGACTAAGAGAATGATACAAAAAAATCAATGAAGCCAAGAATTGGTTCTTCCAAAGAATCAACAAAATTAACAAAGCCTTAGCCAAACTTATCAGAAAAAGGAAAGCAAAGGCCCAAATCCATGCAATTAGGAATGAAAAGGGTGAAATTACAACAGACCCAGCAGAAATACAGAGGACCATCAATACCTACTTCCAGAACCTATAAGCCAATAAGATGGAAAACAGAAGAAATGGACAGATTCCTAGATACATATGAATTACCAAAGTTGAATGAAGAAGACCTAAAAATTCTAAACAACCCAATATCAACCAATGAAATTGAAAATGTAATTAAAAACCTTATCACCAAAAAAAGCCCAGGCCCTGACGGCTTCACTGCTGATTTCTACAAGACATTTAGAGAGGAACTGCTGCCACTGCTGTTTAAACTCTTCAATGAAATTGAAAGGGAAGCAATACTCCCAAATTCATTCCTGGAAGCAAGCATCACCTTGATCCCCAAAGCAGAGAAAGACCCAACCAAAAAGGAAAACTATAGGCCAATATCACTAATGAACATAGATGCAAAAATCCTTAATAAGATACTGGCAAATAGAATGAAGAAGATCATCAAGATGATCATGCACCCTGACCAAGTGGGATACATCCCAGGGATGCAGGGATGGTTCAACATATGCAAATCAAACAATGTAATGCACTACATCAATTGAGACAAGGACAAAAACCATGTGATTTTCTCCATAGATACAGAAAAAGCATTTGACAAAATCCAGCATGCATTTATGATAAAAAAAACCTACAAAAATTGGAATAGATGGTCTCTACCTTAAACTGATAAAAGCCATCTATGAAAAACCAACAGCCAATATCATACTAAATGGTCAAAACCTGAAATCCTTCACACTAAAATCAGGAACAAGACAAGGATGTCCACTATCACCACTCTTGTTCAATATAGCTCTGGAAACATTAGCCACAGCAATTAGACAAGAGAAAGAAATAAAAGGAATAAAGATAGGTAATGAAGAAGTCAAATTGTCAATATTTGCAGATGACATGATACTCTATATAGAAGACCCCAAGAACTCCACCAAAAGTCTTCTAGACTTAATAACCAAATTCAGTCAAGTAGCTGGTTACAAGGTCAACACACCAAAATCAATAGCTTTCCTCTACACGAGTGACATACTCACTGAGAGAGAAATAGGGCAAATAATTCCTTTCACTATAGCATCCAAAAAACTGAAATATGTAGGAATCAATCTAACGAAAGAAATGAAAGACCTCTCTGAAAACTATAGCACCCTAAAAAGAGAGATTGAAGATGATATCAGAAAATGGACAGACATCCCCTGCTCCTGGGTAGGAAGGATTATAATGAAAATGGCCGTACTTCCAAATTCAATGCAATTCCAATTGAGATCCCAGCAGCATACTTCATGGACCTTGAGCAAATAATCCAAAATTTCATTTAAATCAAGAAGAGACCCAGAACAGCAAAAGCAATTCTAGGTAACAGCGACATGGCAGGAGAAGGGAAAGGAAAAATGATGAGAGCTGAAAAAAATGGAAATAAAGTCTTTGTAAATAGGGAAAGGTGGAGAGGATGAAGGGAGGGCTAGGAATGGGGAAAAAATAAGAACCAAGATGCATCATGTAAAGGTACAAGTTCTCAATGAGAAATGTAAGCGTGTTGTATACCTAAAATGTACCAATAAAAGAATTTAAGTAAAAAAAAAAGATACTTTAACAAATCCTTAAAATTTGTTGTTCTTTAATCTTTAAATCTTTTGAGATATTTGATTTTTTTAAGGAATTCCCCTATATCAGTTCTTTATTTCTTTCATGTTTAACAAAAAAATGGAATCTACTACATTAAGATTTCTATCATTTAGTGATACGAATGAGCTCAGTATTCCTGCCACAAGGACAGTGAATAAAGTTAAATATTCTATATGACTGTAATCTAATCTAACTTTTATGATTGATCATATGATAAAGACATTTACATTAAAACAATACATTTACATCTTTATAAATAATGTTCTTTCACTTTTAAAATCCTATTCAAATTAAATAATTTCCAAAAACAAAGCACTAGAGAGCATTAAGGTGTACTTTTCCCCTCTTTCATAAAATTCTGTCATGTGTGGAAGGCTGTGAAAAAGAAAAATAAATAAACACCTTTGATGCCCTTTCCTAAATCACAAAGAACAAAAACTATAGTCAGTGAGCTAATTCATTTGATCAAGGCACATTTAGGCTGAGAGGAGTCAACATTTTCTAATTCATATTATCCCCTCCATGCCAACGAGTTGTAAAGTGTTTTGGAGCTCAAGATCATTTGCATATACAACTCTGGGAGCATATTAATTCCCAGTTTACAAAGAAATTTCAGGAAAGCTTGTGAAGTTAGACAAGGCAGTTAGGTAATCTTTACTACAACACTGAGAAGGTTTAAAGATATTAAGTAATTGTATTAGAATCATAAATCTAGTTATAAAACAGACAAGTCTAGAACTCAGAGCTTCTAATTATGTTTCTTGCCTTTGTCATTACTTTACAGATTTTGGGGTAACAAAAACAAAAATATAATTTAAAATATCTACATAGTGGAAAGTACAGTAATCATACATGAAAAGTATATATGAAAACTGTGTGTATGTATAGGTACAGATAATTTTTGTTGTCTATTTTGATTTGTTGTACATTGAGAGTACATGGTCCAATGGTATCCACCGCTATACTTAGTTGCAGCATGAATGTCTTCTGTGTTTTTTAATACACTCTTATCTGTTCCTCTGTGTTCCCTTCATTTTTATTTATCTCTTTTTTCTTTTTTTCAGTCCTAGAACTACATATGTTTATAACACCTTTGTGCCAGCAATTCTGAGGGCAAGAACAATTATTCTTTTGTAGTTTCCAACATATTCCTTCTTGATCCAGTTCATCTTTCACCGATTGCTTAATACATGCATTTCTCCAGTCTAGCAAAACCAGGAATATGCTGTATTGTGCTTATTTATTAAGCTGATTTGGAAATTCCAAAAGCAAAATGAGCATTAAATTTGCTTATTTATACTTGTATTATAAATATCATTTATATTTATATTTATTCTCAGCAACTAATATAGTACTGGTCCCTATTATTAAAACTTTCTCTTTATTAAATGAATAATCTTTAAATTTACAATTCCTGCCTTTATTCAATAATTAATTAAAACTTGTCTATATAGGTTGTAAAACTGCTAAGGTATATTGACATTATTTCTGAAGGTGTATAAATGAAGATTTGAAGAAAAATGACACATTTATGCACATTGATAGAATATTCTTAAAAATCACAAAAGTTGAGCTGTTATCCTTTTAATACTCATCCAAAGATTACTAAGTAATTTTATAAATGAATATGACATTTAATAAAAGTAGCTAGCATTTTTTAATCACTTCTCTTGAGATCACAAAAACTGATAAAGCTCATATAAGAATAAAGAAACTAACATTTTTCTCTACTGCATCATACGTAAAAATAGGAAATCAATTTTCCAATTAACAAATTGTCATAATATAAAGAAAATTTAAGCACATATATTGCTTATTTATAAAGTGATTCTTCAGCATCACTTCTTGTAGGTTTGCATTATTTAACCTTTTACTAGCTGCCTGCTGAAATACACAGCAGTATTGAAAACAAGTCACCTTCAAGAAGGTGTTGTAAGTTATTTTACAATTTGTTACAAATACATTTCTAGCCTAACTCCTGGCCCTGATTATGAGAACTGTGTGGCTAACACCAACTCCTCCAGGGCTCTTGTCATTCCCAGTTTATGGTCCTTCTCCAGTAAACCAGGAGTATGCCAGGTACCCTGAATTATCCTCCCTCAAATCGCATAATTAGAAGATACTACATGAATGTCATTATATTGTATACCTAAAATGGACCAATAAAATAATATTAAACAAAAAAAGAAGACACTACACACAGATACTTCCCACATAGGAAAAGTATATCTCTCTTCCCCAACCATTCTTTTCCCTCAGTGACACATGTAGTGTTTGTTGAAAGTCTTCTTCTCAGGACCCACCCTAAAATGTGCTTGCATATGGAACAAAAAGGCATGAATATTCATGAGAATAAATGCTCCTTTTATGCAGTTTATGCTCTGCCAGTAATTTGTTCTCTCTGGATATTTCAGTGGAATGTTACTTTTTTTCCTGTGTTAATTCTATTTCTCCTGTTGCAGACAACTGATTTTCTAAAATACTTTTTGTTTCTTTATTTGCTTTTTACTTGTGTTGGTGATTTTAAAAAGCTGGAGCTTAGTGACTACAATAAAACCAGATTTTTTCCATATATATGCAGATTTGATTTTCTGAAAATGTGATCTTGTGAGTAAAACTTGGAAAATAAAGCACCAGTGATTCTATTTAAATTGATCAGTTGATTGCTTTCTTACTACCATAATTCCTGCATACTAGTTTTTAATCTCTTTCCCGCATTCTTGCCTACTTTATCATATCATTATATGAATAGTATAAATCTAGAAGTTTGAAGAATGTACTGACTGCTGTATTTTAATATTAAGGTACAGCCATGATACTAGATTTCAAAATATTGCGGTTACCCTTCTCTGTAAAAAAAGCAATATGTATGAAATTAATTCTACTTAATAAAACACATTAAATTATTTCTGAGGTATCTTGAAACAATGCCACATTATTATATTACATTTTTCCTTAATTAGCACAGAAGAATGATATTATACGAAATTATTTTTAAAAATTAACAAGGCATCATGAATGTTATTGCTTCTCCAAAAAATAAGCTGAATAAATTAGTAACATGCTAGGGACATTTTATGCTTACATATTTAGATAGGTTTACAAAAAATTGCATTAATGATTCTTTTCTATACCCGTTTATATAATTTTCTTATCTATAGTTTTTAAAACAAATCAAAATTGTAACATTGCCATGTTATTAACAAGGTCAAATACATAATTAACATTTGTATAGAGTACATCACGATGTAATGAAGTTGTGTTAACACCACTTAAAAAGGATATAAACTGAATGGACTTGAAGTTGACAGATGGGAGCACAGAATTTAAAAGCCTACAATCTGCAAATGAAAGGTTTTGCAAAATGCCAATTTAATATTCAGCTCAAAAATACGGTAGTAAATATTGCAATTAAATGCGTATATAGGAAATCAATTATTCTAACCCTCAACTTTCAAGCAATAATATAAAAACAGCATGTCTCACATAAGAAAGTATAGTTTTAATAATTTGTTATTTTGATGTTAACTTATACTTTTGAACTTCCTGTTCCTGACATGCCTACATAGAGATTTTCTATAAATTAATACAAATAATGACTTAAATTACAGATTAATTTTTGTACAGATGACAAAAGAGAAAAATCTAATAGATTTTAATTTTAAATATTGAATTAATGATTAATGAGTAGTCTAAATTTATGAGGAAAAAACCTACATTAATTTCAGGTGAGAAAATAGTAAGTGGAAGAAAATATATTGCCTAATAACTATATGACATAACTTTTTTGCCTAAAATATGTTCAAAATTGCCTGAAGAGTATTTATTTCTCACTCTGTACTCCCTAGCTGCGTAAATGACATAATTATTCACTTAGATATCTGAAGTTTCATCTTGGATTACTTTTTCTCTCTCATCAATGTTCATGAGCAAACTCAGTCACTCTTCATTAATTATGCAGTTTATTTGAGTCTTCTGCATTTGCTGCTATTCTCTTGCAACTACTTTCATGCAATTTTCTATCTCAAACTTGCTTTAATGACACACCTTAAAATTGTTTTCTTCATCACCAAGTTTTCTTTAATCTTATCTTGTAATCTCTCCAAAAAGATCCAAAGCTATTTTCTATTTTGAAAAATGTTTGAAGTTTTCAAGGTTTGTTGATCACCAAGTTTAACCCATTCCATTTGGCCCTTGGTGCCCTCCTGGTTCTCTCATTTCTCTGGGAATCAATCCTTTCTTTGCAAATATTCTTAGAACTGCAATTACAGTGAAGACATTGTCTTCCTTTTCTGGAAGCCTGTGATCAAATGATAATTGATTAGATGATGGGAGCTAGGAAGAGATCAATCTCCAGAAACCTCTGTTGCTTACCTTTTATGTATAAGATGCTAAATTTAAAAATATGGAAGATACAAAATTTTAATACCATCCACTAAGTCCTTAGTCTCTGTTAGGCCCATGTTCACAGCATTACACATTGAGTTCTCATTACACTTTTTTTACAAATTAACAAACTAGAACCAGGCATGGTGGCTCATGACTGTAACCCGCCACTCAGGAGGCAGAGGCAGGAAAATCAAGGCCAGCCTGGTCTGCATAGAGTGTTCAGGGCTAGCCTGAGCTATGTAAATGAGACCCTGTCTCAAAAGACAAAAATAAAACAAAAAAGGAACAAACCAAGAATTAGATACTTCAAATTATTTTAAACTGTTAATGACCTAAGACAGGGCAAGCCATGTGAAAGCCCAAAGTTTGAACAATAATATATGAAAGCCAAGACTATGTACTCCTTTTAGTATGTTTCTTAACTTTTAATATTCAACATAGACTAGTTGGAAGAATGACTGAAAGAATGCAAATCACTAGGCTGACTCCCTAATGCTGCACCCTGAAGAAATAAGACATCTAATAAGGCAGTATTAACATAGGGGGAGGTTTATTAACATTTCATTCAACAAATATTTATTGAATGCCCACTATGTTGTAAATGCTATTCAGAGCACTGGTAATACAGAAGTAGAGGTAGATAGATGAAATATACAGGAAATAGATGATAGACGAGTAAATGTGTGGGTTGACAAATAGAAAAATCTTGCTTTCGTGAAACTTATAAACTGGAAAACTCAATAAAATAAGAATATTATATAAATATCATGAAGTGATAATTTTAATACAGCCTAAAAGGCAGACTAAGTATAACACAAGCTGTTTGCAATAAATGTTATAAGAATCCAATTGCATCACTTACTATACTTTAAATGAAACAAAAGAAACTTTGTTTTTCTGGTTTAAATTTTTAGAAACATATAGATTTGTTTTCTAAGTATATCAGCTAAAATATAGTGGGTATTTTTCAGACAGAAAGACTGCCTGTGTCTATTCATTGGATCATTTTTATTGTTTTATTTCTATCCTAAATAGGTGCAAACTATTTCATAGGTACCTGACACTTGATATTAAATATACATTCAGTTTTTGATTGTGCTTTCATATATAACATAGATTTAGCTCAGAATTCTTTCCAGAAAAATCATATGCATGGAGGAAGTATTTACAATGTGGATCTCTGCAAACTATGAGGGTAATGAAAAAGAAAAAAGAAAAAAAAGAATATATATATATATATATCTATAGATTCAGTTCCAGATATTTACTCTCTCTCAAACAGTATGATATTTTATTTACTTAGAGGGTAGAATGAAGAAAATGTGACCTTAAAGTACATAGAACATTTGGAACTAGTGATTTCAGAGGATGAATAAGTCTAAAATTCTATCTCCTTGAAATTTGTTTCCAGAATGTTAACTGCAAAGCAAGTTATATATAGCAGTAAATGCATGCTTAATTTGTGCAGAAATCATAGTGTGATGAATACAATTAAGAGCCTCAGAGGGAATAATTATATTACTGCATAAAGCTGGTGGTTCTCAAATTGCTTGGTGCCTGGACTTTAAATTGGCCTGATTTCCTGTTGTGAAAGTCATCCATTGCAGGAACACAACTGCAGTAAGATTGGTGTAGTTTCAAAGTCACAGAGAAAACATATTCTTTCTGATCAATTGCCACATATTCTTGTTTAAAGGCAAAAGAATTGGCAACATGCATACCAAAGTTGATTAAACTGATAAATTGAAATGCACTAGATGAAGTATATTTTTATGTCTGTGATTCAGATGAGTTTTTTTAAATTGACTAGCTGCTTTTAATAGCCTTTCACATACCTATGTAAACTAGCTTATAAAATTTTAAACTGAATTGTTTAAAGTTCATTTCATGAACATTTTCATTTCATAATTCCTGGATTACTAATGCCTTGAAATAAATAGATGGCAATTTAAGGTACGCTTTCCTGCAGCATAATCTTTTGCAGTAAAATATGAATGCAATTGTTTAATCCTATATGTAAACTCTATGTTATATTCAATAACCCATTGCTACATGTAAGCAAATAGCTGCTTAGCTTTGTGTACTGAGGAAGTATTGTATGATCTCAAATAATTTTCTATTTCTTAATGAAGAATTAGACAATAAATAATTTTTATTGTGCTGAAGATTTACAATTGATATATAAGAAGTTTTTTACATGTAGAACTGGAAAGAGCAATTTCTCACGTATGATAATCAAACAATAAGGAAAAGATAACACTATGGAAGACAGTCCTTTAAATGATGAGTTAAGAGCTACTGTCTTGAAGTAAAAGTAGTAAATTATAGGGGTTGACAAGTGGGTAAAGAGAAAGGGAAAGCATTTTCAGCCCAGAGAAACAGTAGTTAACAAAACCTGTTGAAAATTTAGTTCAGTAATTCCATCCTTCCCACAGGCTATGACGGCCATTATTAACTGTCTATTGTATCTTGACTGCTCTCCGCATACGGAGATGAATTTAGGACCCCACATGGCTTCAGGAAGCAATTACTAATTTCTTGGAATTTGTAGTCATTATTCTTCTAGTTGCCCTTCATAACTTACCAGAGCCAATAAGGAGAGAAAAGACTATGGGCTGGGGATTTAGATTTAGTTTAATGGTTCTGGTGCCTGAGTCACAAGCACAAGGTCCTAAGTTCAACCCCCAGTACCAAAAAAATAAAATAAAATAAATAACCAAAAAGACTGGAGAGCTTTGTGATTTACCAAATACCCAACTGTTAAAAAGTGGCAGAGATTGATAGAATAAGGTAGTAACCAAGAAATGAGCTAATCTGGGAAACTGGCAGCAGTGTCCTAGGAGAAATTTATAAGGAAGGTCAAGCTCTTGATTTCCAGAGGTTGTGGTCTTCAACTTCCTGAGAGGATCATTTTATGCCCCCTTGCAAGTCTCCTTCTCCAACCCAGTCTTGTACCTCTGGATCCCACAGAGTCAGATACTGGACCACAAACCCCAATTTAAACTGTGGTGACCCTGTCAACCCAATTAAGCCTCAGTATGGTCCACTGGTATGGTTTTTTTCCCCTTCCATGGCTTTTGGCTGCCATGCTGGTACTGAGTAAGCTTATATGAGTTGAGAAACTTGATGAGAGCTTAGGGACTTTCAGTTGATTAGAAAGAAGTCCTATTAGTTATTGCCCAGACCACTCTCCAAATTTCTAGAAAAATAAAAGAACAATCAACTCTGCAATTCACAGCAGTTGCCATCTCTTCTTGAGGGTGTGTTTTCTTTACTGGCAGGTGATACTTTTGGCTTGGTCCCCTTGGACGCCTCTCAAGTACACTCCCCTCTCCAGTAAACTAACCCAAATGTCTCCAGGCACACAGCCTTCTCCAAATTGCCTGCTTGGATCTCTCCAAGTGTACTATGTCTACAAAAGGCATTTGCCATCTCTGGGCTCTGATCCCCTCTGTTATGGGGGTATGCTTTCTCTACCAGTAGTTACTATCACTGGCTCTGCTTAAAACTTCTCCTGTGTACTATCCTTACTTACCAAAATTAACCTTGTTTTGATTGTACTACATCCCTCCATAAGCATGCCTGTTGAAACCACTACTTCCTGATTTTGAGGTTCTGTCTGTGGATCCTCCTGCAAATTTTCTCAGAAAGGATCCCAGTAAAGAATACCACACACCTCAGAGCAGTACTCAGCCCAGGCCGACCCCTAGTTTCTTTTTTTTTCCAGTACTGGGGAACAAACTCAGAACCTTGCACCTGCCAGGCAGGCACGGCATCACTGAGCTACATACTGAGCTACATGCCCCTGCCTTGCCCCTCTGTTTCTAGATGCAGCTAGAAACTAATCTTTCCATGCTAACACAAAGCTACTCTTATTGCCAATGCTATGAAAAATTAGGTTATTCATCATCTGTACATGGTTCTACCATTTTCTCAATGCCTCGATTACTTGCTCAGATTATTCAGTATAATTTAAATTTGCCATGTTCCTTTCTCTGTTTTTATTCATCATTTATTCTGTTTTTCAATAAAAAATTCTTTGTGAATGCCAATATACACAGTGATGTATGATCAGGAAATACATAAGTAATCTGTGAACACTACTTTGAACTAAGAAAAAATCTGGCCATAGGCTCTAGCTTTATTATGAATCTTATAAATTATGCATATATGTAAAGTAAAGAGATGAGTCAGCCAGAAACTATGGAATAATTCCTATCCAACAGAAAACAGAAAGCTAAATATATAGGTAGCAGCAAGACTGTTAACTCAAGTAATCTTATTTGAGGTCTCTTCATTAACTTTGAAAACTCTACAGAGTTTGATAGTAGAACTATTGATTTAACAGAAAGCAAGCAATATGCGGAGTGTTCCACATGTGAAATGTTTTCTTTCAATTAAAAATCATATATATTATAAGAAAAGGACCATTAATGTTCAGTATATATTTTATTTCACAAGTAGAAAAATAATCAGTATTCAGCATAAATACTGTATTTTCATTGAAGTAAATTTTATCATTATAAAGTGGTATTATGACAATTAAAATGAAAAGAAAATTTATCTGGCAGATATGCATGAATAAACAAAGAAATGAATGAATCAATTTACTATATAGCAGAGCACTTAAAAGTAACAGGGATTTGACTTACATGTAAAATAAAATGAAGATCTACATTTATAATATGAAATATCTTTCTTTTTTTTATCTGTTAGAAGCTAGCTGGGCCCTGTAAAGCAGTTAGAAAAGACAAACCTCATATTTTTGTAATTATGTCAAAGATAGTGAACTCCTAAACAGAAAAAGTTCATCTGTTGTCTTTGAAGTAGTTCCAGCAATTTGTGAATGCTTTGAACATAACAGGACATTAACTAGGAATTATTGGATTACATTTTATTACTTAATATGCAGTCTCCTGAACCTTCAATTATTTAATACCAGATACATGTTGTTAGAAAATTAAATCTTATCCTTTCTTTACTGAATTAGATTTTTAAAATAAATTAAAGATTATTCATTGAAAGGGTAGGTATATAACAATTCTCATACTTCTAGATGCATAAATATTCCTGTAGAATATTGTGACTTAAATTCTGAACAACAAAATGCATTTGTTATTCATGACTATATATTGAAAATATGTGTATCTTTTCATATATACTTTATTCTAGTCCATTTAGAAACTCTTTCTCAAAAAATAAAGATTGTAAAATAAATTCAGATAAGCACATTATATTGACTGATTTTAACATTAATTCATGCTTTGGTCATTTAATTTCTGATTTATCCCATGTTTTTCAGTAAGCAAATAGTATTCACCCTTATGAAGACTATTCGCATTAGGAGAAACATTTAACAATCCAAAGTCTGTAAGTCTTGCATTTTTAATGAATACCAGAGTACAAAAGTAAAACTTCCTTGTAAGATCTCTTTAACCATAGGAAGTTACACTAAACACATGATCTAACAGAATCTTTTCCTCAAGTCACAAGTATAAAATATAACCCTTATAATTGGTAAATATTTTCATAGATATGATCATTGAAAAAAGAGAATGTTAAAAATTATCTGGTATGAGTTTCTAAATTAATAAAATTTATTACCAATATTAGCTTTTATGGCATATTCAATGTTTAGGTAAGGACACTGTATCCCCTTCTACAAAATTCTGTGTGTCCTTGTCCTATCTGGATTGCATTTAGAAGAACCAGATGCTGAGCTGAGAAAATTTTCTTTCCAGCAATAGCATCTGGCTCCTTGGCAGCCTCTACTTGCCCTTGTGTTTACTACATCACAGTTGTCTTCAGGCTGTGAAATGGTTAGGATGCTGATGTGATATCTTATTCAGTTGGATGCTATTCCTTTCAGGATTTTTATGTTATCCTCATGTTAAACATCTTTCCTACAATTGCTTATGAATGAAGCTTATTGGGAAAATGATTGGTATGTGATTTAACATTCATATCAAAGTATTAGGATTATTTTTGTCTATCTTAGATGTAGTAGCCAAATGATAAAATAAATCTAGCGAACATTTTAACTGTATTTTTAAAAACTTTTCTTACCTTATTCTTGTCCTTCTGCCTGTAAAAATATGTGCAGTTTTGATCACTTATGGCTTTCCTTTGTTAAATTGTAATAAAACTCATAATTATAATGATGATTAGAAAAATAATTGATTATATTAATAAAAACCTATCATTTATAGAATATTTCTATGAACCTGGAATTCTACTAAATTCCAAGTGTTTGTGTATCATATACTTGACTTAAAAACCTAAAATAAAATTTTTAAATGTGTAATATCCAACCAAAAGAATGCTTGGAAACAACATTATCAAAGGGAATGCTGTAAAACTGGACCCTAGAACTGGGATGCTTAATTTTTTTGATAAGCCAATTATATCGGACACAGTTTGATGCTAGCCTACCTTTTTCACCTTATTGCCAGCTTTCCTATGTGTCCAAGGCTTTTGTCTCTGGAGCAATTGTGTTCAGGCTTTTCAGCTGCCATTCTACTAATTGGTATTCTCTTCTTCACTGTCACTGTTTGGATTATTCTAAGACCTGGCTCACTTCTGAACTCCAATAAAGCAGAAGGATTGCTGGCTACCAGAAGGTGGGAAAATTTTCCTGTGTGTAGTTTGAAGATGGAATATTTACCATAATAATACAACCAGATATTCACTAAGTATTTACTGTATGCTAAGCATTCTTCTGAAAACTTTGCATATATTCATTCATTTCATTCACACAACACATTATAGGGTGGACATTACTATGATTCATATTTAATAAATGATCAAACCAAGGCTCTACAGTTTGAATATCTGAACAAAAACTTATGTGGAAATTTAATCCCCACTGGACCACACTATAATGTGGGACCAGTGGGACCCTTAAGAGGTGATTAGGCAATGAGTGTGAGTGGAGGAGTCCATCCGTGGGTTAATGGGTGAGTAGGTGATCTCAACACTGAGTCTATTAGAAAATTGATTTTGACTCTGTCTCTTGAAGCTACCCCTCTGGCTATGTTGTGCTTTGCACTGCTTCAGGACTTTCAGCAAGTCCTCCCCAAGAAGAAGGCCTTTGCCAAATACAGACCCTCTTCAGAAGCAAGAGCTGAATAAACCTGTTTACTGTTGTAGATAGGGAAGGGTGGAGGGGGTGAAGGGAGGGCTAGGAATGGGGAAAAAATAAGAACCAAGATGCATCGTGTAAAGGTACAATTCCCAAAGAGAAATGTAATTGTGTTGTATACCTACAGTGCACCAATAAAAGAATTTAACAACAACAACAACAAAAAACCTGTTTGCTGTTTATAAATTATCAACCCTAAGATATTCAGCTATAGAAACAGAAAACAAAGAGATGAGACATAGAATTGTTTTGTCACCTCCAATCAGACGCAGTTAATTGACAGTGGAGACAAGGACTAATTCCAATCACTTTATTTTTCAAAATCAGTTTCCCAGTGAAGTCTTTGGAAGATTTCCAGATTGTAGAAAATATATAGAATAAATATATAGTAGAATTCTCTCTCTTTCTATCTTTCTAATTCTCTTTCTCTTCCTTCCTCCATACATACATACACACATAAATACAAACACACACATATATGAATATATATACATATATATGCATATGTACACAGACACATCAAAAGACACGTAAATATATCTGGTGTGGGGGAGAAATTCACTCTATTGGTGAAAGCTTATATACCTTAAGTGAATTTTTTTGAAAATATATATTAAATATTATTTGTAATTGCACCTAGAATATTTTATATGTGTATGCAGGCAACTTTATAAATAATGCTTTCAGAAAGCATTTAAATGATATTTCCATATGTATTAATAAGTGGGAAGAGTTGTTTTAAAATAAAAGAGAAATTAAAATAGAGACCACCATGGCACTAATAAACATAATTTAAAAGAAGAAAAGTGTTAATTGAAAAAGTCCAAGGCAGAAAGTGTGAAAATGAAAATAATATTATAAATATTTGCAATAACTAAAAATTATATTCAACAGAAGAATTTAAACTGTCTACATAATGATGAGAAATTAAAACCATACATTACAATTTTTCTCAAAAATAGCTGAGACAAAATATGTGATGATGAAGAAATGAAGAAGAGAGAGCTGTAGAAGATTAGGCAGACCTCTTACTATGGGTGTGTGTGGGTGGAAATGAGAAGAGAGGACTACATTCTAGTTGGTATGTGTTCTAAATAACTTGTCAGCATAAACATTATTATTATTTTTTCCTCAACATTATTTGTCAATGTACAATTTTTTTTACTTTAATTTAAAATCTTATGGCATAGAAGAAAGGAAACACATATCTATATCACCAGAAGTAACTATTTTTACAAGATGACCAACAACTGAGAAAAGAAAAACTTGCCTAACAACATTGTATCTAAATTATAGATGAACAGTTTTGAATCTATTAAATATTATTTATGTCACGGCACTCCAGATAAAAGATTATTTTATCATACCGGTCATTTTATTTCTTTAAAAATAAGCTGAATTAATGCTTCTTTTTGAAATGTTGAAGTAATTGGGCATCTTTTTCTTGGACACACTGTGCTGAATAATCACCTCAGATAGTGACTTAATTTTTAATAGCTTTCATAGTTCTACTTTCATCAGTTGTCTTAAATCTCAAGAAGTGATTAACAATGACAACTGGCAAAACATATTTACAACACTTGACACCAAGGTAACACCTTTAATTTACAAAGAGTCCATACAAATTTTAAAAGGAAAGTGACTGAATCAATAAAAAAGTCATCCCAGGATAGGAATATGCAGTCCAAAGAAAAGGTTAAATGGCCCATAAATTTATGAAATAATACTTACACGTGATTGTGTATGTGAAATGTTTAAATACACATATTCCATTAATTACATTATTAGTGAGAATAACAGAACAAAATAGAACTACCTAAAGACTCTATGGAAAGACGCATGCTTAAGTAAGCAATAGTGCTCTGAAGTGGAATACTCTGCAAATCTTAGAAGCAAGAAGGACTAAAATCAAAATGCTTCTAAAAGTGTTTAAAAAATCTAAAGGTCTAGGTTGTCTAGGATCTTCTAGAATGAATTATAATATTCCTAACTTCTGATATAAAAATTGAGTTCCCATTAAATATTGCCTTTTCAAAAAATATTTCAGCCATCAAATAATATTGAAAAAAATTTTGAAAATTCTTCAATTTATCTGTAGATGTGAAGTCCTAGCCCTTACATTATGAAGCTTTTATTTTAGACTTTTTGCTTACTTGGAATTAAGAATAAAATAGAATTAACAATTCAAAAGAGTATATAATCTCTAGGCCTAGGCAGAATATCTCTAAATTGGGACACAAGAATAATTTATCATAAACTGCCTAAAGACTTTGAGTTCGGACCAATATCTCTTGCTCTCAGTTTATTTGTTCACTGTAAATGAGATTTAACTAACTAATCACCAAAATCTCAGTTGTATTTACTGAGAGTTGGTCTAATACAGTCAAGTCACACAGAGAAAAGTTATGTGACATAACTTTTTATGTGAGTAGGAACAGATGAGAAGCAATGAGCAACAACATTCTTAGTACAAGGAAGAGTTTTTCCACAAGTTTAGTCTGCAATTTGAATTGCATAATTTAGGAAGAGACATTGTCCATTATAAAAATAAGTTTTAGTGAAAGGCATAGATTAGAGCATTGATATATAGGCAGACTCAGGAGTATCTATACTATACTCTTACTTGCCCCTACCAATCACATTATAAAATGTAAAAGCAACTTTAGAAATTTTTGAATTCAATAATTTCTTAATGAAAAAGTGGTAAAAAAAGCTAATCTAATGTATAAATTCATCTTAAGAAAATAATTTTTATCTAAAAATGTATTCAACAGTGTATCTCAAACCATTCTTTAGGTATAATGTTTGTTACTTTTCAATGTGCCATTATTATTTTAGGATCTGGAGATTATACTGTAAATAATTCAGAAAACCTTGTGCCTCATGGAATTTGTTTTCCTGGAAGGAGAATGAGATAAACAAATGAATATAAAGTCACACAAGATGCTTGGGAATCTCTTGGAGAAAATTAAAGCAGTTTAAAAATGGAGCCAGAGTTCTTGTGGACAAACGCTATTAAACATTTAGTGGTCAAGGAAAGGCCCTCTGAGAAGGTTACATTGGATCAGGGAAGTGAAGACAACAATGGAGCCAAGTGTAAAGGCTTCTGGACTAAGAATCATTCAGGCAGAAGAAACTGCAAAAGCTGAGGATGGACATTGAGGACCAGCCAGGAAGATAATGACTAGATCCAAGGAAGTGACAATAGCAAACACACAGAAATACAGTAACATTTTACTTGTGTGATGTATCTATTTAAGTGGATGTCACATCACAGTTGAATGGAGATATTTTGCACAACCTTGTAATTTCCAGAGCACCTACTCAGTGGGGAGCATTTCTGGCATGAATTTTGGTTTGGCTTCAGTGGATGGCAGGGGACTTGACTAACATTGAAACTGTTTTCTTAAATGATCCAAAAGGTTGAAAAGCATGAGTGATTATGAGCTTTACTTTATCAAAATTAGAGAGGATATTTTTAAGAACAGAATTAGGTCATGTAATTTTTTCCTATCAAACCCTAAAGAATTGTCCATTACTATAAACCTAATGCCAGAACCAACAAATTTCTTTTTGAAGTGATTGCTGCTATCATTTTCTACTTCCTAAGGGATTTTTAAAAAATAATAAAATATAAAAATCCTCAATGTAAATTTTGTTTATCTGGCAAGAAAAGCAAAGAACAATGCAAAAATTATGTCTACATTTTTACTCAGTAGAGCATGCATGTTTTCTTAAAGGCTCTATAGTTTTCATGGCCATTTTAGCAATCATGTAAAGTACTTAGCTAAAAGGAATGATCATTATATCATCATAAGGATGTTAATAATACAAACAGCAAATTACAACAATCTCTGCAATTATATGTATGGTCCCTATTAAAAATTTACATGCCTTGGTCTGATTATGCTCAGGATAAAAATTCTTTTCATATAACCAAAAGAAAATACATTCCAAGATAAAATTAGTCTTACCAAATTATACAGAAACACATAGAGTATACCATGACCTACACTCTGTATTTCATATTAAACTTGCTTCACCACAATAAGAGAAAGGATTCAGCTGATAACAGAGAAACAGATGGTGAAAGTTACCTGCTGACCAAACAGGAGCAGCAGGGTGGAATCAGGGTGGGTCAGCTCATCTGGAATGGATGCTCACAATTGTCATTACACACATCAATTGTTTCTGATACTACTGTATGTCATGCAGTGCCCAGGGGCCGTATGGGATTCCTTGAAACATTTAACAGAAAACTGCTGAAATATAATTTTGGGCTCACATTCCTAAGTCAGTTGTTAAATCCCCACAATAAGAAATTAGTGTTGCCAGCATTATATTATTTTAATTAAGCATCCTTCCCTTCTGTAAAGATATAGGAGCACTGTTTGATATATTTCCAATTTGTCTGTTAATTTATAAAAGTAAAATGATACTGTATTATTGTTATAAAGTTAATCAAGACTTTAATGGGATGGTTATGTTAGTATCAAGGATTTTTAAATCATTTTTCTTACATAATGTATGTGTTCAATGAGTTGATTATGCAGTGTGACAATGATTTCACTAATTACAAAGTTATTACTGTATCTCTAATGAAAAGAAATTCTAGCTTCTTAAGTTGCAGATTTAAACATGGAGATCTAATTCCCAGGGAAAATTAGTAAACAAATGTATGTTCAAGAAACCCATTAAAATATTAATTTAGAGTATATATTTATATCAGTATACCATTTTGTTCCCAGTCTTTTTGTCATGTGATGTAAATTTTGTTTTGCAATAATAATAAGAACCTTCAGTAATTGAGACAATGATAACTACAAAGCAGTTTCTTTTAAAATGTAAAGTTGATTTTGGAATGCTATAGCAAAAATATAAAAATATCTTATAGATAACATGAAAAATGTGTTGTTTATACATCAGAAACAGAAATATTCTAAATGTTTCCATTAAAATGAATTAAGTGAACAAGCTTCATATTGTAGTTTCTGAATTTTACTTTCTACAGATTTCAGATTTTAAAAATTGAGTAAAGCCTATTAATGAAGATTTAATAGATAAAAATAAATAAATGTAATTAAAAAGAAATAAAACAGGAAATAGTTCTTGTTAATTTAAAGAAAAAGACATACTAATTCAGTTTTTGTTTCATAGTTTACATTAATTTTCATTCTTTTCTTTTCACTAAATTTTAAATGTGATTTCAAAAAGTGCAGGAATTTTGTTTAATTTTTCTGTTTTATTTTGTTTTATGTTTGAAAGACACTAAAGGGAATTTTTAAATAGTTCTTATTTCAAGTATCATACTCTAATGTTGGCATCGGTATTTCTATCATTTTATAAAAATGTCTCCAACTAAAAATAAAATTGTTTTGCTAGCCTATTATTTCGAAAGACCAATTTTGTTTATTAGTAAAAATATATATAATACTGAAAAATAAAAGAGGTGACTTGCCAGATATTTTTACTGTGAATATATTACTAATGCTAGTAAAAAGAAATTGTTGGAAGTGAAATGTATAAAGGATGAAACTGTGTACTATTTGTGGTATTACATTGGATCTATGTAAAGTTGTAAGTCCAAATTATATAATTTCTTATGTCTGTACTGTACAACCAATTTTTTAATCTACAATATTCAAATTATACAACTGGTTTCTGGTCAGTGTTGTAAGTCTCTGAGAAAAAAATAAACTGTAAGTGCTTCAAAGCCTTCTTATAGGTAATTCATAAGCACATCATTTAGTCTTTGCTTGTCAAAGACACATTTATTACTTTTTTTCAAACCCTAGGCATCAATCATTACAGCCCTCACATGGTACTACTCTTAAGATATTATATCTAAATATCAAATGATTAAGTTATACAAATAACTAAGAAATAATTCTATAATACTATAAAAAATGATACTTATGGTAAATTATCTTCCCTACCTTCATCCCCATCTCATTTAAATCTTTCTCATCATTCGCATTGCTGATCTAGTCTTGTTTCATGGGCTTACACAGGGAAAAGTAAGATGTCTATTCGTAGTATCTTATTTCTTTTTTTTTTTTTTTTTTTTTTTGTACCGGGAATTTAACTCGGGACCTTGCGCTTGTGAGGCAGACGCCACAAACACTGAGCTGAATCCCTGGCCCCATAGTATCCTATTTCTGTTCATGTATTTTACATCTGATAATTGAGTATTTTAAACTTATTTTTGCACAAACATAATTAAGCCAGTTTTATTCACCCTTGTGGATTACGCTTTTTAGCTTTTTAAAAAAGCTTTATTTGTACTACTTATTTTCCAAATAATTTTTAGTTTTAGCCTGTGATAACCCTAATATTAGTATTAAGAACATTTACAAAAATTTATCAGAAATCAATTTTGATAGTACGACATGGAAAACAACAGAAATCATAATAAGTATTTGTTACAGTTTAGATCTAGAATGTTCGTCTAAAGTCTCCCGTTCAGAAGTGGTGCATTTGGAAGGCTACTGTGTCATTCGGACACTATTTTCAGTAGTGGATTGATCCATTTATGAGTTTATAGCTAAGTGTGCTTAAGAGCTTTGGGGAGTGGTTGAAAGAGGTTCACTGGGCACCCCTTTGGAAGATATATCCCCTCTCCATCTTCTCCCTTCTCCTCTGCTTTGGGGGTGTCAGTAGGTGTGCAGCTTTCTTCTGCTATCCCCTTCCACCATGCCATTTCTGCCTTGGAGCCTCCCCACCATATAGGAATTTCCCAAAACCATGATCCAAGTTAAACCTTTCCCCACTAATCACATGTTTGATGCAATATAAAACTTGCTGTAAAAATTTTACGAAGATAACCTAAAAGCAGAAGAGCGACTGTTAGGAAAGAGGAAGAAAAACAAAGAGAAGAGAGTTGAGGACAAGAAAGGGTAGAAGAAAGAGTACTAGTCAAAACAAGATATATGCACATGGTTAAATGTCACAATGAAACCCATAAATTGGTACGATGAATACACATCAGTCATTTTAATCTTAAAATTCCTGATACTTTGGAAACTAAACAAAAAATGAGAAAGTCTTACATTTACAAAAGATATTGAAGCTTGAATACAGAGACAGTTACCAAATGATAGTAATAAAATCTATACATATAAATATATCAAGTACAAACAAAATACTGCTCACAGGGGAAAATCATTGTAATTTTTATTAGAAACTACATGGAAGCATTTGACACAATTACTTAGGCTCACAAAACTGACATCTCCAACTCCTAACCTCCAATTTAAATTGGAAATATAAAATATTTAAATATAAAAAATAAAAAGACAATTGTGATAGTTTGCTATTTTTTATAATACTGTGCATGCATTTCATTGTCATGAATATATGAAAGAATTTAAGAGATGACAGTATGCAATATATATTCATGTTCTGTTACATGAATACTTGTATACTGCTGATAGTTTTATGTTTAACCACATAAGCAAATATTATCACAGTTTTTATAAAGTAAAAATGCTCATAATTTTAATCTGCTAGTTCCCACTTATTGAAATTACATGTATTTATGTTTATTGTTAATTTTCTTAAATATTAAAATTTTGACCTACAAATTTATTATAAATAAATTCTAATAATTGTAATAAACTCTAATTTTGATAAAACATATCTAATATGATTTTTATGATGAAATATTGAATGTTGAAATTAAGAAAATACAGCAACATTATAATATGATGTGAAATTCCAAACAATATTATAATTTCATAAACATAGTTAATATAAATCAAGATGAAAGCATTACAGGGAAATTATGGAAATGATAGGATGGTACAAGTGCAATTTTTAAGACTTTTCATGTTATTGTAGTACTGTCTTTCATGAATATTAATACATTGATTTTTTTTAAGTACTAAATTAGAGTGTCCAGAGAAATAAAATTAACAGAATATGTATACATACAGGAGGATACTCTTTTATAAGAAATAGGTTATATAACTATGGAACCTATCAGATCTAAAACCTGCAGATAGGCTGGCAAGCTAATGGTTCATGAGAGTTGATATTTTAGTTCAAGTCTGGGGGCAGGCCAAGAAAAACCAGTGCTCCAGATGGACTCCAAAATACTGTGTATCTATTGGAGAATTTGCTTGCTTGCATCTTCTTAGTACTTACTATGCAGAGCTTCATCTGGTTAGATAAGACTCACCACATTATTGTGAATAAACTGCTCTATTCCCAAACCACTGATTTAAATTTGATCTCATCCTAAACACTCTCACTGAAATACCCAGAATAATTTTGTCTTAATATACAGGCATCCTGTGGCCAAATATACTTGATACAAAATTAGCCATCATTGTTCCTTTCTTACTTGAAAGGGGATATAGTCATCCATCACCTGCATAATAGGAAGCCAGAAATAGGCCTACCTAGGGTGGCAATCCAGGGGAAGGTTAGGATTAAGAAGAAAAATAGTATCTGTGAGTGGATGTCAAGACAAGGTCACAAGAGTGTAACTTATGGCATGGAAAATGGGATAGATTTAGTTATAGTGTAAGAAATGGGATAATAGTGAAATCTTAAACTATGTCCAAATGCATGGTACATTTTCATAGAAGAGGTCAGGGGTACATATCAGAGATGTCACAGAAATGCATAGAACTTTGAAAGATAGAAATTCAGAAAGAGTACAGTAGTTTTAATTATCTCCAAGAAATGAATGTGATAACAGTCATAAATCGATAATATGGTGATTCATTTCATTCTTTTGTCTTTCAATTGTTATTAAATTCAATGAGGAAATTTATTTTGATCTGAGATCAAAATTTTTTCTGCCTTTTATCCACTGCTTCTGATGGATTTTTAAATTTTGATTCCCCACAGTTACCCAGTTAGAGATTCTGACAAGTACCATTTTCTTTTTTCTGTTTTTCTCACTCTCATGGACAGCATTGATACTGTGCTATTTCCCAAAGATGTTATTTTAATGGACATCACACTGGTGAATTTGGCAACAGCACAAACTGCAGAGTTGGGAGAAACATGGCTGTTTCTAGTGCATCTTTTGGCAGAGATACAGACCTTTGGTTTACTATCCCCAAACGCCTCATCTGACTTGATTTTATTATATTTGCAACACAGGAAGATGCTTTCGGTGTTCATAGGCCAAGCTTTAACTTGCCATAACCCCTATCCCCAAGGCCTCTCGGCTTGAGTTTGTCCCAATCCTTGATGCTACTGCAAATACTTTAATAAAATCATAATAAAAAAAAGGCCTTAAAATAAAAGTCAGTCATTGCAAATGTTTGCCTTTCCTTGCTCCTACTCCAATCTGTGCTTTAGGGATGCTTTTGGTGCCAAATCCGGTGCCTTTGGAGTGGGTCCCCAAAGATTCCTTGCTTTCTAGTCTATCTCTTTGAATAAATGAGACAGTTAGAATTGGCAGGACTTATCCTCCTCATCTTCGAGGCCTCAGGGAATGAAAGAAACTACTGGTCTCTTCCTGGTTGTGAGCTTTTGAAGTTCTTTTTGGTCTTTTACTATTTTGCTTAAATATTGAAAACCTTGAATCAGAAGATGTGATTTTGATTCCATATATAACAATTTACTCTATATAATTTTAGAAAAATCATTTCGATTTCTTAGATAACTCTTTTCTCACTCATAAGGAGAAAATATTTCTTAACTCATTGCTGTGACTAAGTAATGTACTATGGGTTGAAATGTTTTGGAAACTGCAACAAAGATAAATGATAAGTACCACCAACATCAATATCGTTGTGATCCATGTGCAACTGAAACATAGAAAAATAAATTTAATTTTTCTAGAGTAGATAAACATATACTTCTGATTAATTGAGGTTACAGTCATGTAGTTTTCCTCATTTGATTTCATAATTTAAAATAACCCAGAGGAAATATCATCAATACAAGACTCTGGTTTATTTTAGTTAATTCAGAGTATTTCACTGGAAATATTACATATATTTGAAAAGAATAAACTAATGTCACTCATGGGTAGTTATATCTCCTAATACAGAGGAGCTGTCAAGCAAGCTAAATATTTTATCTATCAAGTGTCCTCAGAAATGAAGAAAGAAAAAAGCTTGTCCATATCAAGAGAGAAAATTATCACACAGTGTAAAGATCTTATTGACTGGTAATTTCTCATTCAGAAAGAACTAGAAACATGCAACCATTAATTTTATATTTGACGTTTTATTTATCCATTTAGCAGGTACTCCATGTTCATTCAAAAATGGAATTGGAATGACTTGTAAGATTCCCCAAAATCCTCAACTCTGTTGGGATATATGTGTTATCTTCTACATATTATCTTATGCACTGTGACTCTGTTCCTGCCAGTCGAATTTTCAACATCCAAAATAGAAGTTCAGTGACTCGCTGCCTGTGACACTGCAGACCTGACTACTAAAGCTGGAAAGGAGCGTGAGGCCTCTGAGTATCACTCTGGATGCAGTCCGAATACAGAGTGCATCTTCCATCCCATTAACATCAGACACACATTTCAGAGTTCACCTTGTCTTTTCAGTGTTTGTCTTATTGGTTTCCACAGCACTAGTTTTGCAATGAAAGCTGAGAAGTTCATGAATGAAAAGAGTATTTGAAAGGAAAATTATATTAATTTGAATTCTTAACAATTATTTAGGTGTGTGTATCACAGATTTTCTTTTAAGACTGTTCTCAGATAAACACTTGCTGATCATTTATTTCAAAAACATTTCTGTGTTTTTCTCCAATTTCTAGCAGTGTGCTAGGCATTTTAAAAATCTAGAACTGCAGAATTTTTATAAGGTCAATAAAAATTACAAAAATCTATGGAATGTATCATGCCAAATGCAAAGCTGTAACAGCTGACTTCAAAAGATTATACAAAGAAGTCTCAACTATTTTGCCAGATGTGGGCTTTGGACAAGCTATCTATGAGAATGTGACATTGAGCTGATTCTGCTGGATAAATGTGGTGGTGTCTAGTGGTCATGAAGAAGAATAAAATAATTCCAAAAGGGAACTTTATATAATACAGGAAAAAAAGATTAAAAATTCAGGCACATTTAAGCAGCTCTATGTTACTGGGCCTACAGTTTGTATAACAGGTAGAATTCAAAATAAAATTTTATAAGGCATGTTAAGGAGCTTGAATTTTATTTTCAAGGCAATAAGCAGCTGTAGTAAGATTTCTATGAGGAAAATCATATTATTAGATTTGCATTTCAGAAAGAAAACTGGCAAAGGAATCCTAGTTGTTTGCCAAATGTGGTGAAGCTATAGGAGTCTCTGCCAATCTGTGTCCTTTTGCTTGAGTGGAGTTTTCCAAACTCCATATTGGGCTTGCATGAACAGGAATTAAACATATATTGTGTAAACCACTATGAGTTTATCTGCCACAATAGCTAGTAAAGCTTCCTTAAGTCACAGACATTAGTACCTTGAAGTTAAATGATACTGTACACAAAACCAAACATGTGCTTTGGTTTGGTTGGTCAACAGTTATTAGGAAGAAAAGATAAGCTTGTGTAAAAATTGTTTAATTTGCCAACAAAATAAAAAGGAATGATACAGTCCATGTTTTTGTAGATTTGTTGGGTTAGAAAAAACAAATACTTCTAGAGAGCCAATGGTACAAAATGAAGTCAAGAAATATTTAAGAGAAAAAGATCCTAGCAGTAAAGTAGTGATTAAGGATTTATTTTTTCCAATCAAGTCTATTATTTCAGATAGCCTCAAGGCCACTACTAAAGTGTAATGGAGCTGAGAAACCACTAATAATCAGCTTTGAGAATTATATCTAGGAAATAACTTTGGATATGTTTTCTGGACCTTGAACTAGCTGGAAGCAGATAGATCAGAACCCAAAAGTATTTGAGGAAAGTGTACTATCAATGCAACTATATTCTTACACTAAAACATTTTGACTTTTTAATATCAAATGTGCACTGCCAAGAAGCTATCTATGCTTTAACACTATAAAACAGTGCTATCAATCATGGGCTAAGGAATACTTTCCCATCAATCTTTAGGGTCCTGTCTTGCCTAGGGACCCACCTCTCTAACTTTCAAACAATAGCCACAGTCAAAGAAGTAGCCTATAAATCAGCTCTTGGGGAAATCCCCAACTCAGACCCAGGATCAGAAATACCTCCAAGTGTCCAGAAGTAATCTTTGGCCCCAAACTCATTATCTACTCATCCATGTGGGTTGCATCTCATAGATTCAATTATACCAGAGTGAATTATGGGAAAGGATGTGTGCAGTTAACACAGAGGATGTGGCTCTGCATGATCTGTCAGATGCTGCCAGGACAACGCCCTGAGAGGGATTGGGACTTATCCAAAAATAAAAGACCTTTCTCTTATGCTGCAGATCACTCTGAGCCTTCTCGCTAGCCTTCTCATACTCCACAGAGCATACTTCTTTTCCACCTTCACTAAATGTACACTTTTGTTACCATTAGTATGTGCTTTGCCCAATTCTTTGGTAAGACACCAAAAATTTAGAAAGAATGCCCATGTTACTGTCCATCAGATGACAACTACAAAGAACGCCCTGCAATGTGCATTTTAGTCGCAGTGCAGTGAATAATAGCCATATAAGAACATGGAGTGAGATAAAACAATACATACAATCATCTTCCCATAAAATCTAATCAGGATAAGATCAAGGGTTCACTTTATTTTTGGTATAAGGGATTTAATGATATTCATCAAAAATAATTTCAAAATTACTATACATCATGACTTGAGAATCTCCTACGTTACATATTCCAAATGTGTTTTATTTTTTGAAGGGAGTGTGTGTGTGTGTGTGTGTGTGTGTGTGTGTGTGTGTGTGATAAAGAGAGAAAGGGAGAACAATGATTATTTTTAGTTCCTAGAATGGTTGACACCAGGTGCCAAAAATAGAATTAAAAACTACATTATCTAAATATAATAGATTTTGAACTAGATGCAGCAATTAGGAAAAACCTGTGGCCATCCCTCTTGGAAAATAGTTTGACTATGTTCTAACTGTAGAAAAATGATAAAATGAGTTTTCTCTTGCTAAAATGGTGGGTAATGGCAGAGACCAGTAAGTTTTTCTTTAAAGCATTTTCATCCTGGTACACAGCTAGTCTAGAGTATATTTTTTACCCTTCATAGTGATATGTGAACAAATCATATAATACTGGGCTATATGCATAGGAAATATACACTATTTCCACATATGGACCATAAAGCATGCATAGTCTTCCATTCTGTGTTGCAGTCTGCTTGTGCATGTAGACATTCTGACAGAAGATCCTGAGGTCCAAAAGTATTGCAAAGCCACAGGTTGGAAATGCAGAGGCTCTACTAGATGACCTCCATCAATAACTGCATGATGAGGCAGTGACAGCATCACCCTACCAGCACAACACAATGGACTTGAATAATTATTGCATAAAGTCATAGAGATTTTAGTGAGGGTGCTTAGAGAAAACAGCATTACACTGAAAACATTTTGAAGAACTAGAAAGCTAAAGCCACAGACTCAACCAGATGCCCATTAAAACAATCCAGGCAGAACACAATAAGAACTTGATATAAGACAGTAGTCATGGGGAGGTCCTAGGTCACCTCCTCGCTGCAGACCGGCAGGTCTGCCCATGCCCTACAGAGGTCCTGAGTGGCACAGAACACACTGAATCAGCCCGCTGCAGACAGGCAGGTCTGTGCACGCCCTACTGAGGTCCTGAGTCACGTGGAGGACACTGAATCACCCGGCTACAGACAGGCAGCCACCTGATTCCACACTACAAAGATGCAGAGGAGACCAGACCACCACACCAAGGTACTGAGTACCACTGTTCCCAGCCCAGAAGTAGGGGCTTCTGAGCCGTCATTCCACTGGTCCTGGTCCAGAGGAAGGGGCTTCCCAGCCACCATCCCTCCATCTGCTCCGAGCCCACAGGAAAGGGCATTTGGGTTATCATCCCTACAGCTGCTCCCTTCCCCTGTCCCACCTCACCCAGCTCAGAGGAGGTAATCCGTGCAGGCACTAATAGCCCCCCGCCCCAGTCGAAATGAGAAAACATGTAAATAAGTCTCAAAACCAGACTTCCAGATCACCTACAGCAACCCCAAAGGGAAATGAGATGGAACACTCTGATACTCAACCACCTGGACCCACTGAACTGGCAACAAAAAGGGATCTAGAAAAAATGAAATCAGAAATAATTTTTCAGATAACAGGAGAAATTGTGCCCCTAGAGAAAGACATGATTAATAAATCTAGAGAGGAGCTCAGGAACATGATGGAATCCCAACATAAGAAACAAATGGAATCCCAACATAAGAAACAAATGGAATCCATAAAACAGATGCAAATAGATTTCCAGGAGATGAAAAACTCGATTGAAAGTCTACACAGCAGAATGAGCCAATGTGAGGACAGAAGTTCAGATATAGAAGATAAGATTGCAATTAGTGACTAGGAAAAGAAAAATTGCTTCAAAATTATAAGGGAACATGAGAAATCAATCCAGCAGCTGCTAGATGATGCAAAAAAGAATAACATAAGACTGATTGGGCTCAATGAAGAAACAGGAGAGAGTGCAGATGACATAAAAAATCTCTTCACAGAAATAATGGCAGAAAACTTCCCAAGCAGGGGAAAAGAGCTTGACATACAGATAAGTGAGGCATATAGGACTCGAAATAGCCTTGATCAAAAAAAATCTACACATAGGAATATAATTGTTAAGATTCCAGAAACACAACAGAAGAATAAAGTTCTCCAAGCAGTCAGAGAAAAGAAACAAATCACATACAAAGGAAAGCCCATCAGAATCACAGCAGACTTCTCAACACAAGCCATCAAGGCAAGAAGAGCTTGGTGTGACATATTTCAAGCCCTAAAAGAAAACAGCCTCCAACCCAGACTGATGTACCCTGCAAAACTATCTTTCTAAATGGATGGAGAAATAAGATACTTTCATGACAAAGAGCACCTTAGGAACTTCGTGAATACCAAACCAGCACTCCAAAGAATTTTACACAATATCCTAGGAACAGACACTGAGGATCACAACCCCAGGAAGCAAAGCAGAATGAACCCATCTGGCATGACAAGAAATTAAATGTAAATGTAAACGGGGAGAACCCAACAAAAAGAAAAAGTCATGGCAATGACAAGTCAACACATTTCAGTTATAACCATCAACATTAATGGTCTCAATTCACCAATCAAAAGAAATAGACTGGCAGAATGGGGCAAGAAGCAAAATCCAACAACATGCTGCATACAAGAAACACACTTAATTCAAAAGGAAGCTCATAGACTGAAAGTTAAAGGGTGGAAAGCAATACTCCATGTGACAGGAACCCCCCAAAAAGCAGGAGTAGCTATCCTCTTGGCAGATCAAGCAGATTCCAAACCAACACTGATTAAGAGAGATGAAGAAGGACATTACATCCTTGTAAAGGGAACAATCCAAGAGGAAGAGATGACAATCATAAATATCTATGCACCAAACACTAGTGGGCCCAACTATATAAAACAAATACTAACAGACATGAAAAGTCATATATGCACTAATACAATTGTAGTGGGGGACCTCAACACCCCACTGTCACAAACAGATAGATCAACTAGACTAAAAATAAGTAATGAAATACTGGAACTCAATCAAACTCTTGAACAAATGAACTTACCAGATGTTTACAGAGTCTTCCACCACACAAAATCAGAATACACATTCTTCTCAGCTGCACATGGATCATTCTCAAAAATAGACCATATATTCACACATAGACCATGTTTCAATAAGTACAAGGAATTGAAGTTGTCCCCTGTATATTATCAGACCATAGTGCGATGAAATTGGAGATCCATAGCAAAAGAAACTCAAAAAATTTCATAAACACATGGAAATTGAACAACACACTTCTGAATAACCAATGGATCACAGAGGAAATTAAAGGAGAAATGAGACAGTTCCTTCAATTAAATGACAATGACAATACAACATATCAGAATCTGTGGGACACAATGAAAGCTGTTTTACTAGGGAAATTCATAGCAGTGAATATGCATATTAGGAAAACAGAATGAGCCCAATTAAACAACCTGATGCTGAAACTCAAGCTTCTAGAAAAAGAAGAGCAGGACTACCTCAGAGCTAATAAAAGGGAGGAAATTATGAAGATCAGAGGAGAAATCAATGAAATGGAGACTAAGAGAATGATACAAAAAATCAATGAAGCCAAGAGTTGGTTCTTCGAAAGAATCAACAAAATTGACAAACCTTTAGCCACTCTTGTCAGAAAAAGGAAAGAAAAGGCCCAAATCCATGCAATTAGGAATGAAAAGGGTGAAATGACAACAGACCCAGCAGAAATCCAGAGGATCATCAATGTCTACTTCTGGAACCCATACGCCAATAAGATGGACAACACAGAAGAAATGGACAGATTCCTAGATACATATGAATTACCAAAGTTGAACGAAGAAGACCTAAAAATTCTGAACAACCCAATATTAACCAATGAAATTGAAAATATAATTAAAAACTTATCAACTAAGAAAAGCCCAGGCCCTGATGGCTTCACTGCTTAATTCTACAAGACATGTAGAGAGGAACTGCTGCCACTACTGTTTAAACTCTTCAGTGAAATTGAAAGGGAAGCAATACTTCCAAATTCATTCCTGGAAGCAAGCATCACCTTGATCCCCAAAGCAGAAAAAGACCCAACTGAAAAAGAGAAATATAGGCCAATCTCGCTAATGAACATAGATGCAAAAATCCTTAATAAGATACTGGCAAACAGAATGCAGAAGATCATCAAGAAGATCATACACCCTGATCAAGTGGGATTCATCCCAGGGATGCAGGGATGGTTCAATATACGAAAATCAATTAACGTTATACACTATATCAATAGAGAAAAGCACAAAAACCATATGATTATCTCCATAGATGCAGAAAAAGCATTTGACAAAATCCAACATGCATTTATGATAAAAACCCTACAAAAAATTGGAATAGATAGTCTCTACCTGAAACTGATAAAAGCCAACTATGAAAAACCAGCAGCCAATATCATGCTAAAAGGTCAAAAACTGAAATCCTTCACACTAAAATCAGGAACAAGACAAGGATGTCCACTATCACCACTCTTGTTCAATATAGTTCAGGAAACATTAGCTATGGCAATTAGACAAGAGAAAGAAATAAAAGGAATAAAGATAGGAAATGAAGGAGTCAAATTGTCATTATTTGGAGATGACAGGATACTCTATATAGAAGACCCCAAGAACTCCACCAAAAGTCTTTTAGACTTAAAAACCAAATTCAGTCAAGTAGCTGGTTACAAGATCAACACATAAAAATCAATAGCTTTCCTCTACACAAATGACAGACTCACTGAGAGAGAAATAGGCCAAATAATTCCTTTCACAATAGCATCCAAAAAGTGAAATACATAGGAATCATCCTAATGAAAGAAATCAAAGACCTCTTCTCTGAAAACTATGGCACTCTGGAAAGAGAGATTGAAGATGATATCAGAAAATGGACAGACATCCCCTGGTCCTGGGTAGGAAGGATTAATATAGTGAAAATGACTATACTTCCAAAACTGCTATATAGATTCAATGCAATTCCAATTGAGATCCCAGCAGCATACTTCATAGACCTTGAAAAAACAATCCAAAAATTCATTTGGAACAAGAAGAGACCCAGAATAGCAAAAGCAATTCTAGGTAACAGAGACATGGCAGGGGGTATCACAATCCCCAACCTGCAACTCTACTACAAAGCTACTGTGATAAAAACAGCATGGTACTGGCAAGAAACAGACCTGAGGACCAGTGGAACAGATTAGAAGATGTAGAAACAATGCCAGACACACTCAGCCATCTCATCTTTGACAAAGGAGCCAAACATCCTCACTGGAGATAAGACAGCCTCTTTAATAAATGGTGCTGGAAAAATTGTGTTTCAACTTGCCAAAGATTAAAACTAGACCTATATCTCTCACCATGCACTAAACTAAAATCAAAAAGGATTAAAGATCTAAATATTAAAATAGAAACTCTGAACCAGTTGGAACAGAGGTTAGGTAGAACCCTTGAAGACATCAGTGTAGGAAAAGATTTTATGAACAAAACCCCAGTTGCCCATGAACTAGCACAAACAATCAACAAGTGGGATCTCTTCTTATTAAAAGGCTTCTGCACAGCAAGAGAAACCACCAGCAGTGTGAAGAGACAACCCACAATGTGGGAAAACATCTTCACCTGCTCTTCCTCAGACAAAGGTCTACTATCTAGAATCTATAAAGAAATTAAAAATATCAGACCTCCCAAATTTAAAGACCCAATCCAAAAATGGGCATCTGAAATGAATAGACATTTCTCACAGAAAGAAGTAGAAATAGCAAATAAATACATGAAAAAGTGCTCAACATCACTGGTCATTCGAGAGATGCAAATGAAAACAATGCTGAGATTCCACTTCACTCCAGAAAGAATGGCTGCTATCATGAAATCAACCAATAACAAATGCTGGCAGGGCTGTGGGGAAAGAGGAACCCTGCTCCACTGCTGGTGGGAGTGTAGACTGGTGCAAGCACTGTGGAAATCAGGATGAAGATACCTCAAAGAACTAGGACTGGAAGTCCCATTTGACCCTGCTATTCCACTGCTGGGGATCTTCCCCAAAGGATTAAAAGAATCATACCACTTTGATATATGTGCACCCATGTTTATAGCAGCACAGTTTGTGATAGCTAAAACTTGGAAACAGCCCAAATGCCCATCAACTGGAGACTGGATAAAGAAAATGTGGTTTTTATAATAAAATGGAGTACTACTCAGCAATAAATATGAGAAATTAGAGACATTTATAGCTAAATGGATGCACATTGAGGGACTACTCTTAAGTAAAATAAATAGGACACACATGTATAAATGCCTAATAGTTTCTCTGGTGTGAGTAACTGAAAGTGTAAATAAGGACTAAAATGTATAATAGGTAATGTGAAATAGGAAGAAAAGAGGCAAAGGGGAGGGAAGTGTCAGGGGTAGGGGAAAGGAAAGAAGGGAATGTAATTAATGTGAGAAAATGGAAAAACAGGAACTAAATCTTTGTAAATAGGGAGGACTGGAGGGGTTGAAGGGAGGGCTGGGCAAGGGTGAAAAAAAAGAACCACGAGAGATTATGTAAAGGCACAAATTTCCAATGATGAATGTCATTATATTGTATACCTAAAATGTACCAATGTTTAGAATGAATAATCGATAATGTAAAATAGGAAGAAAAGGTCCAAAGGGGTAGGGGTAGTGGGAGGGGCAGGGGAAAGGAAAGAAGGGAAAGGAAAAAATGATTAGAAATGGAAATAAAGTCTTTGTAAATAGGGAAGGGTGGAGGGTGTGAAGGGAGGGCTAGGAATGGGGAAAAAATAAGAACCAAGATGCAGTATGTAAAGGTACAATTCCCAATGAGAAATGTAATTGTGTTGTATACCTACAATGTACCAATAAAAGAATTTAATACAAAAAAATTTTTTTTTAAAAAGACAGTAGTCATAGGTGAAGGTGTAGATCAAAGTGGGGATTGGAAATGTGTTTAAAACCACATGATTTAACTATAAGATGAGAAGATCTGAAAAATTAAGAGACAAAGTTTTATCAGTCTGCATTATATAGTCTGTTAACAAATTTACATAAAACATATGCATTTAGAGGAAAATGTTTTGTTTTGTATTTGAATTATATGTAGAATATTCATTAGGTAGACATATTGTGAATTTTGAGCAAAGAAAAACATCAAGAAAGTAACATAATTGACAGTAATAGGCATGTATGTATTAGTAAAATAATGGAAATACTCCATAAATAAAATGGTGGGTAGAATTAAAAAGGTAAGGTCAGAATGAATGAATTTTGAGGGTAAAATACCTTCATTGAGGAGATCTGAAAATCTGGATGAGAATCATATTGGAACATTTTAAATACATTTTCAAAAATAAGAAATATACATGAAGTAAAAAAATGAAAGTATACTAATGAACACTTGATTTCTCTATTAATTAGGCAACTTGCTATTTTAGCAAAAAAGTTTTCATTTGAAAAAGAAAATCTAAACACTGTTTCCTAAGAGTTGGGAAATGCAGTTGAAAACTGAATAATATTTGGAGAATAACTATGGTTTTTATAGATCTCCCCAAAGGTCCACGTGTTAAAGTTGCACTTGCGAACCTGTGCCCTTATTGGGAGGTTGGAACTCTGAAGAGATGAGACCCAGCAGGAGAAAGTTAGCCACTGGGGCACCCCAAAATGGGATATTGGGCCCCTAATTTAAAATAAAAAGTTGATTCACATAAGAATTATATAAAATAAAATGTCATAATTTATTAGTAATTCTAGCTGTGTTGTTCTAACAGAAGTTCATTTTCTTGGGCTGTGCATCCATCTTCCAGCTTGTATACATTCCGTCTGCTCTAAGAATTCCAAAGTACCCTGTTTTTCAGAGAATTTCCTTCAGGTGCTGGGAGAGGAAAATATGTTCCTTGTTCACTACTGGAAAAAAAGGCCGATCACCATTTTCTGCTTAATATCGAACAACTCTGTAATCCTTTTTATGTGTCAGAGTTCTCACCACATGAAGCAGATCCAGGACTTGACTTCACCTGACATTTCTGTTCAGGTCTTTCCTTCTCACTATTCTCACTATTCTCACTGGTCTGTTTTTTAAAAAAGTGTTCAGTGAAGATCAGTCCTTCAATAAATCACAAGCACCTAAATCTCTATAACAACCTCAAGGTTCATTTAACCCAGACTCAGATAATTGATTCTAGATATAGTCCTGAGAACAAGATTGAGAATTTTGTTGATTCACTGGCCAGATTATTAAAAAAAAGATATCACTGATGGTAGGTAGAATATTGATAGTCTCTAACAGAGAGCAGGAGAAGATACAAAATTATTAAGACTTTCATCCTAAAGTGGTTCACATAGTGGTGAAATAGGAAAGGATACAGATATAAGACTTCTAGATTATACACAGAATCCCTGTTAAATTTGAATTTCAGATAAATTACAATTATCTCTACTATAATTATTACATGTATGTGTATGTTCCATAAATACTAATATATCCAAATATATGTGTCTCATATATGCATGTCCCATAAGTATGCATACTTTTATTCACATATAAGTATATCCCATAAATATTTATTTATTCCATGAATTATACATATGTATACATAGCACTTATATAATACTAAAATATTATCTATTATTTTTCTTATGTTCAAATTTACCTGGGTGACCTGTATTGTTATTTGCCTATCAGATATTTGTAATAGAAGAAGATGCACTGGGTCATGAAATGTCATTGGCATTTGAGAGCTACTGAAGAAATGGTATTGAAAAGGATTATCAAATTGGTGGATTCTGCAGAAGATCATTGCTTCATTAACAGAAAATCTAACAGATTCAGAGCAATCTGTGAAATTTTTAAGCAAATTCTATGAATTGTTGCAGTGTCCTCAGGCAGTGCAAAGCTCATCTCCTTATGGATGGTAAAACCTCTTCTTAGGTGATGATACCTGTTCTAACAAAGATGGGCTGATCCCTTCCACTGGCAAGGAGGACTCATCTGAATTAGATACTAAGACTCCAGGACTTAACAAGGTCCTCCCATACATCTCCATTCCAATTTTTTAGCATTCTATTACTTCTGAATCAGTGCTACCACTTTAACAGTAGATATTCTTTGAGGTTAGAAGTTAAAAAGTTGTGTTGTATCTCAGTGAAAAATAAGGTGAGATTCTACCCTTAACTTTCAATAATCTCAGCTCTATGAATATAAGATAAGTGTCTCTTTCAGAACACACTGTACATAGAAGCTACTGGGTCATTTATGTTGAACTTGACATGGAAATTCAAATCGCCAAAGATTGTTTTTTCTTTCACTACTTTGTCAAGTGATAATAGGCTCATCCAGATCATATCATTAGCTTTCCTATATGGTAAAAATATTCTAAGGTGTTGTGGCCGCACATATGCTTACTTCTGGTAAGTGGTTGGTATTTTGTGTATATCTAATATCAAAACATGTTATAGAATTTATTCTCTTTATCACTGAGAAAAATAGATTAGTGTCCTAAATCTAATCAGATTAGATATCCACTTCCAGAAACCTCAAAGCTAATGCAGAAAGTTCATCTTTATAACTCTGCTCCTAATACTACTCTCAGTAGCAAAATCTCTATTAGTCACAGTTATCCACAAAAAACAGAATCTATAGATTTTGTAAGGAATTTATTCACATACGAGACCAAAAATCTGCAGAAGGAAACCTGGAGACCTCAAAAAACCAATGCCAGTTGAAGTCCAAAGGCCAAAGAATCCAAGTGTCAGGGACTAGAGATTCTGAAGAGACAGTATTTTAGAACAAGCCTTATACTATGAGAGGTTAACCCAAAGTCCAGCTAAAAGACTTTAGTAGGAAGTAGATCGGACTCTCTCTCTCTCTTTCCCCCCCCCCATTGGAACACTTAAGTTGGAAAATTCAACCTGGAAGACAGATGATAGCTACCAAGCTTTATGAAAATACAAATTTCCATTGTGAAAGAGTAACTATTACCAATTTTACTTCACATCCTAAGACTGTTACACTGACAACTGTTTTTGGTAAGGGACAACAGTCTGAAAGAGACTATTGTCTATAAACAAAGGGAAATCTCTAAGGTAAGTCCTTGTTGGATCCATTTTTCAACTTTCCTGGCCCATGACCCGAGGTGTTGGAGTGAATGTAGAATATGCTGGTGCTGATCCGAGGAGAAAGTGATTGAAGTCTATGCCTTTTGAAAGGGCCTAGAACATTGTTCAGATCATAGTGGAAGTTATTTGAGCACAAGTAAATTACAGATATTGTGCTGACTTGAGGAAGAAAAGATCAAAGTTGAGGATTTCTGGAGGGATTGAAATTTTTTTTCTTAAATTCTTTTACAGGTACATTTTAGGTATATAACACATTTGCACTTCTCATTGGGAATTGTACCTTTACATAATGCATCTTGGTTCTTATTTTTTCCCCATTCCTAGCCCTCCCTTCACCCCCTCCACCCTTCCCTATTTACAAAGACTTTATTTCCATTTTTTCCATTTCTCATCATTTTTCCTTTCCCTTCTTTCCTTTCCCCTGCCCATCCCACTACACCTACCCTTTGGACCTTTTCTTCCTATTTTGCATTGTCGATTATTCATTCTAATCATTGGTACATTTTAGGTATACAGTATAATGACATTCATCATTGGAAATTTGTGCCTTTACATAATCTCTCGTGGTTCTTTTTTTTCACCCTTGCCCAGCCCTCCCTTCAACCCCTCCAGTCCTCCCTATTTACAAAGATTTAGTTCCTGTTTTTCCATTTTCTCACATTAATTACATTCCCTTCTTTCCTTTCCCCTACCCCTGACACTTCCCTCCCCTTTGCCTCTTTTCTTCCTATTTCACATTACCTATTATACATTTTAGTCCTTATTTACACTTTCAGTTACTCACACCAGAGAAACTATTAGGCATTTATACATGTGTGTCCTATTTATTTTACTTAAGAGTATTCCCTCAATGTGCATCCATTTAGCTATAAATGTCTCTAATTTCTCATATTTATTGCTGAGTAGTACTCCATTTTATTATAAAAACCACATTTTCTTTATCCAGTCTCCAGTTGATGGGCATTTGGGCTGTTTCCAAGTTTTAGCTATCACAAACTGTGCTGCTATAAACATGGGTGCACATATATCAAAGTGGTATGATTCTTTTAATCCTTTGGGGAAGATCCCCAGCAGTGGAATAGCAGGGTCAAATGGGACTTCCAGTCCTAGTTCTTTGAGGTATCTTCATCCTGATTTCCACAGTGCTTGCACCAGTCTACACTCCCACCAGCAGTGGAGCAGGGTTCCTCTTTCCCCACAGCCCTGCCAGCATTTGTTATTGGTTGATTTCATGATAGCAGCCATTCTTTCTGGAGTGAAGTGGAATCTCAGCATTGTTTTCATTTGCATCTCTTGAATGACCAGTGATGTTGAACATTTTTTCATGTATTTATTTGCTATTTCTACTTCTTTCTGTGAGAAATGTCTATTCATTTCAGATGCCCATTTTTGGATTGGGTCTTTAAATTTGGGAGGTCTGATATTTTTAATTTCTTTATAGATTCTAGATAGTAGACCTTCGTCTGAGGAAAAGCAGGTGAAGATTTTTTTCCACATTGTGGGTTGTCTCTTCACACTGCTGGTGGTTTCTCTTGCTGTGCAGAACCCTTTTAATAAGAAGAGATCCCACTCGTTGATTGTGCTAGTTTATGGGCAACTGAGGTTTTGTTCATAAAATGTTTTCCTACACCGATGTCTTCAAGGGTTCTACCTAACCTCTGTTCCAACTGGTTCAGCCTGTCTATTTTAATATTTAGATCTTTAATCCATTTTGATTTTAGTTTAGTGCATGGTGAGAGATACAGGTCTAGTTTTAATCTTTGGCAAGTTGAAAGCCAATTTTTCCAGCACCATTTATTAAAGAGGCAATCTTTTCTCCAGTGAGGGTATTTGGCTCCTTTATCGAAGATGAGATGGCTGAGTGTGTCTGGTGTTGTTTCTGCATCTTCTAATCTGCTCCACTGGTCCTCAGGCCTGTTTCTTTGCCAGTACCATGCTGTTTTTATCACAGTAGATTTGTGGTATAGTTGCAAGTTGGAGATTGTGATACCCCCTGCCATGTCTCTGTTACCTAGAAATGATTTTGCTATTGTGGGTCTCTTCTTGTTCCAAATGAATTTTTGGATTATTTTTTCAAGGTCTGTGAAGTATGCCGCTGTAATCTCAATTGGAACTGCATTGAATCTATATAGCAGTTTTGGAAGTATGGCCATTTTCACTTTATTAATCTTTCCTACCCAGGAGCAGGGGATGTCTGTCCATTTTCTGATATCATCTTCAATCTCTCTTTCCAGAGTGCCATAGTTTTCAGAGAATAGGTCTTTGATTTCTTTCATTAGGATGATTCCTATGTATTTCACTTTTTGGATGCTATTGTGAAAGGAATTATTTGGCCTATTTCTCTTTCAGTGAGTCTGTCATTCATGTAGAGGAAAGCTATTGATTTTTATGTGTTGACCTTGTAACCAGCTACTTGACTGAATTTGATTATTAAGTCTTGAAGACTTTTGGTGGAGTTCTTAGGGTCTTCTATATAGAGTATCATGTGATCTGAAAATAATGACAATTTGACTTCTTCATTTCCTATCTTTATTCCTTTTATTTCTTTCTCTTGTCTACTTGCCATGGCTAATGTTTACAAAACTATATTGAATAAGAGTGGTTATAATGGACATCCTTGTCTTGTTCCTGATTTTAGTGTGAAGGATTTCAGGTTTTGACCATTTAGTATGATATTGGCTGTTTGTTTTTCATAGTTGGCTTTTATCAGTTTGAGGTAGAGACCATCTATTCCAGTTTTTTGTAGGGTTTTTTCTCATAAATGCATGTTGGATTTTGTCAAATGCTTTTTCTGTATCTATGGAGGAAATCACATGGTTTTTGTCCTTGTCTCAATTGATGTAGTGTATTACATTGATTGATTTGCATATGTTGAACCATCCTTGCATCCCTGGGATGAATCCCACTTGGTCAGGGGCTATCATTTTCTTGATGATCTTCTGCATTCTATTTGCCAGTATTTTCTTAAGGATTTTTGCATCTATGTTCATTAGTGATATCGGCCTGTAGTTTTCCTTTTTGGTTGGGTCTTTCTCTGCTTTGGGGATCAAGGTGATGCTTGCTTCCAGGAATGAATTTGGAAGTATTGCTTCCCTTTCAATTTCACTGAAGAGTTTAAACAGTAGTGGTAGTAGTTCCTCTCTAAATGTCTTGTAGAATTCAGCAGTGAAATCTTCAGGGCCCAGGCTTTTCTTAGTTGATGAGGTTTTTTTTACATTTTCAATTGCATTCATTGATATTGGGTTGTTTAGAAGTTTTAGGTCTTCTTCGTTCAACTTTGGTAATTTATATGTATCTAGAAATCTGTCCATTTCTTCTGTGTTTTCCATCTTATTGGTGTATAGGTTCTGGAAGTAGGGTTTGATGATCTTCTGGATTTCTGCTGGGTCTGTTGTAATTTCACCCTTTTCATCCCTAATTGCATGGATTTGGGCCTTTTCTTTCCTTTTTCTGATAAGGTTGGCTAAGGCTTTGCCAATTTTGTTGATTCTTTCGAAGAACCAACTCTTGGCTTCATTGATTTTTTGTATTGTTCTGTTAGTCTCCATTGCATTGATTTCTCCTCTGATCTTTATAATTTCCCCCCTTGTATGAGCTTTGGGTTTGTCCTGCTCTTCTTTTTCTAGAAGCTTGAGGTTCAGCATCAGGTTGTTTAATTGGGCTCATTCTGTTTTCCTAATTTGCAAATTCACTGATATGAATTTCCCTGGTAAGATTGCTTTCATTGTTTCCCATAGATTCCGATATGTTGTATTGTCACTGTCATTTAATTGAAGGAACCGTCTGATTTCTTCTTTAATTTCCTCTGTGACCCATTGATTATTGATGTGTTTATGAAATTTTTCCAGTTCCTTTTGCTATGGATCTCCAATTTCATCGCACCATGGTCTGATAATATACAGGAGATAACTTCAATTCCTTTGCACTTACTTAAATATGTTCTGTGCACATGTGTGTGGTATATTTTGGAAAATGACCCATGTGGAGCTGAGAAGAATGTGTATTCTTATTTTGTGGGGTGGAACACTCTGTAAACATCTGTTAAGTTCAGTTGTTCAAGAGCTCGATTGAGTTCTAGTATTTAATTACTTATTCTTTGTCTAGTTGATGTAACTATTTGTGACAGTGGGGTGTTGAGGTCCCTCACTACAATTGTATCAGTGCATGTGTGACTTTTCATGTCTGTTAGGATTTGTTTTATATAGTTGGGTGCACTCGTGTTTGGTGCATAGATATTTATGGCTGTCATCTCTTCCGTTGGATTGTTCCCTTTACAAGGATGTAGTGTCCTTCTTCATCTCTCTTAATCAGTGTTGGTTTGAAGTCTACTTGATCTGCAAAGAGGATAGCTACTCCTGCTTTTTTGTTTGGCTTCCCATCCCATGGAGTATTGTTTTCTACCCTTTAACTTTCAGTCTATGAGTTTCCTTTTGAATTAAGTGTGTTTCTTGTATGCAGCATATTGTTGGATTTTGCTTCTTGACCCATTCTGCCAGTCTATTTCTTTTGATTGGTGAATTGAGACCGTTAACATTGGTGGTTATAACTGAAACGTATTGACATATTATTACCATGACTTTTTCTTTTTGTTGGGTTTTACATCTTTATGTTTAATTTCTTGTCATATCAGATGGGTTTATTCTGCTTTGCTTCCTGGAGTTGTGATCCTCACAGTCTGTTCCTAGGATATTGTGTAAAATTTTTTAGAGTGTGGGTTTGGTATTCAAGAAGTTCCTAAGGTGCTCTTTGTCATGAAAGTATCTTATTTCTCCATCAATTTAGAAAGATAGTTTTGCAGGGTACATCAGTCTGGGTTGGAGGCTGTTTTCTTTTAGGGCTTGGAATATGTCACTCCAAGCTCTTCTTGCCTTGATGGTTTGTGGTGAGAAGTCTGCTTTGATTCTGACGGGCTTTCCTTTGTATGTGATTTGTTTCTTTTCTCTAACTGCTTGTAGAACTTTGTTCTTCTGTTGAGTTTCTGGATTCTTAACAATTACATTCCTATATGTAGATTTTTTTTGATCCAGGCTATTTGGAGTCCTATATGCCTCACTTATCTGTATGTCAACTTCTTTTCCCCTGCTTGGGAAATTTTCTGCCATTACTTTTGTGAAGAGTTTTTTTATGTCATCTGCACTCTCTCCTGTTTCTTCATTGACTCTAATCAGTCTTATGTTATTCTTCTTTGCATAGTCTAGCAGCTGCTGGATTGATCTCTTGTGTTCCCTTATAATTTTGAAGCAGTTTTTGTTTTCCTGGTCATTAATTGCAATCTTATCTTCTATATCTGAAATTCTGTCCTCACATTGGGTCATTCTGCTGTGTAGACTTTCAGAGGAGTTTTTCATCTCCTGGACATGTATTCACATCTGTATTATGGATTCCATTTGTTTACTATGTTGGAATTCCATCATGTTCCTCAGCTCCTCTCTAGATTTATTAATCATGTCTTGCACTGTAAGCACAATCTCTCCTGTTATCTGAGGAATTATTTCTGATTTCATTTTTTCCAGATCCCCTTTTGTTGCCAGTTAAGTAGGTCCAGGTGGTTGAGTATCAGTGTTCCATCTCATTTCCCTTTGGGGTTACTGTAGGTGATCTGGAAGTCTGGTTTTGAGACTTATTTACATGTCTTCTCATTTCAACTGGCGGGGCAGGGGGGTACTGTTGGCATGCACAGCTCACCTCCTGTGAGCTTAGAGAGATTGGACAGGGGCCGGGAGTGGCAGGACAGACAGTGGCCCAAAAGCTTTTTCCTCTGGGCCAGGAGTGTCGGGAGGGATGGTGGCCAGCAAGCCCCTTCCTCTGGTCTGGGAGCTGTGGGACAGCAACTCAGAAGCCCCTACCTCTGGGCCAGGAGCAGCAGGACGTAGAGACTGAAATTTGTGGGTCAATTTGTCTGAGGGAAAATTCCTTCCCAGTATTAGAGAGCCCATTAATCTGGTCAAAGATTGAGTCCCTGTGAGTCTTTGGCCAAGGTCAGGGTTCTGCATATATAACTGATTATCTCTGAAGCTCTGCAGAAAGCAAATTTTTTTAAGAGCACAGTCCTAGAAAAGATAAGAAAGGATATAAGTATTAAGAGAAACCGTAGGTCAAAAACCAAGCAGAGTGTATAGAGCAATCAGTTGAGCAGAAATTTTAAATATTAGAAATAAGAATTACGCTCTAGATCAGTGGCTGTACACTTACAGTTAGAACAGAATTGAAATGCATTCTTCCTTACAAAACAAAACAGTCAAAAACCAATGATAATGAAATGATCTACTATTTTACTGCCAGAACAAAAATCAATAACTTTTTTAAACTAGCTAAAATTATTCATACTCCTATAAAATAGTCACAATATCCAGCTGTCACTGTTTGTTAAGACTGCTGTAACAATGACCAAAAACTAGGAGACTGTAGTACTAACAATGTATCACAGGTTTTTTGCTCTCTCATAATTTTGTAGGCTAAAAGTCCAAAATCAAAATAATTGGTTCCTTTTAAGGGTTGTGAGCTAAGAATGTCTTTGAAGCCTCTCTTTCTTTCTGTCAGTTTTTTGATATATGGCAGTGTGATTCATGTTTATATGGAGCTCTAAGTGTGTCTGGCTCCAAATTTTTCTCTTTTGAAAGAAAACTATTGTACTCATTTCAGGATGTATTGGTGAGACCATTTTAAATGCATGACTGTTGTAAAGACCTTGGCTTCAAATGAGGTCACATTCTGAATAACTGGGGCTTAGAATTATAATGTTTCAATTCCCAAGAAGCACAGTTGAATCTGTGACACCAAAATAATATAAAATAATTGACTTTACTCAAGGTAGTTAAAAATGTGATCCATAATCAAAGGAACTGAGATCATCAACAGACCTCAAAAAAGCCTAGATATGGAAACTATAAAAAGACTAAAAAAACTATGGTAAACAAGTTCAAGATTTTTAAAAAATGTGGTCATAATGAGTAAAGAAAGAAACATATTATCAAATAAATAAAAATTACTAGAAAAAAACCAAAAATAAATTCTAGAAATCAAAATATATGAAATCAACACTAAATATATATTTATATATGTCTATATTAGACATTTGAAGGGTGAGCTTTACTGCAGACTCAAAGCAGAAGAAGAAACTATCAAGTGATTTGAAGACAGTGGAAAAGTTGCTAATGAACCTGAACTACATAGAGGAAAAAGGTCATTAAGAAAGCTTCAGTGATTTTTGGAAAAATTTCAACCAATCTATATATACTAATTGAAGACCCAAATAGAAAAGAAAGAGATGATGGTTTTTGAACACATTTGAAGAAATAATGTCCAAAAAGTACACAAACGTAATGAAAAAATCAAGTTAAATATCTACAGCTTAACAAACTCTAGCAGTATAAATACCTGATATCTCATGGGAATAAGGAGATCACCAATACAATAAAACAAATATCATTAAAATTTTGAAAATAAAATAAAAACTGTATGGACAATTCCACATAGAGCAGAAATTATTTTCAAAAGTGCTTGAAATAAAAGTATTCAGTAAGCAAATCACTGAGCACCAGAAAACACTCTCTAAAAGAAATGCAATAGAAGGCTATTCTTTAAGAAGCTGAAGAAGACTCAAGAGAAATTATTTAAAAGAGAAAATAATCAAAAGAAAATAGTAAATAGTAACAAAAATACTAAATATTAGGGCATATAAAGAGAGATCTTTTATCTTTTTTAAAAAAATTAAAAGATAACTACTCATTAAAAATAATAAGTGTATTGTAGATTTTGTAATGCATTGGAAAGTAAATTATATGAAAAAATGTAAAGGAGGGAGGTTAGTAAATTAGAATTGATGCTGCTGTAATATTTTTAAATGGCATGAAATAGAGTAATATTATCTCTAGATAGACTGATAAAATGCATACTGGAATTTATGTAACAAAGAAAAATAATTTTTAAAAAGCATAGTCAAAAGTCTGTAGAGGAATTAAAATCAAATAGTTAAAGTAAAAACATCTCAAAGAGTATTATAGGACCAGAGAAACACATATTAGCTGGAAAAATGCCAACAAGGCGAGATTAAACCAGAACATATCAATGTTAATATTAAGTGTAAAGGGACTAGACACCTCGATTAATGGACAGAGGATGTTACTTCAGATTTAAAATGCAAGCAACAGTTTACAAAGCACACGCTTCAGATATAGATACATTATGTCAAATGATAAGGAAAGAAAAATAATAAGATAAGCAGAAAATGAGCACACTCAGAGAAAGCCAAATGGAAATCATGTCAAAGAGTATTTAAAAAGATAGAAAATATATTTTAATATAATATAAAATGGTCACTATATTACAAAAATATAAAACCCTAAATGTAGATATTGAGAAATTCTAAACATTATTAAGTATTGGGAAAACTAAAAGCAAAAATAGGTAAGTATACAATCATGACATGAGATTTTACCATTCTCAGTAATTGCTAGAAGAACTAGAACAAATCAGTAAGGATCTAGTAGAGGAGAGCAACATTATCAGCCAACCATTCCTACTTGATATTTATAAAATAAATTATCCAGTCACTATAGATTATTTTCACAAGCTCATGTATTAGTCACTTTCCTGCTTCTGGGAAAATATATCTACCCAACACCCACAATTTAAAGGAGAGATTTATTTGGGCTCACAATTTTAGTAGATTCTATTTATGAACTGCTGGGTTGAACACAGAAGTAGCATGAAGGAAGAAAACCAAATGGTGGCCATAAAGAGAGGAGGTGCCAGGGACAAGACACCCTTGAATCCCTACAATGATCCACATTTTCAGACCATGTCCAACCTACAAACACCACAATTAGTTATGACCATTCAATGGACTAATCCATTGGTGAGTGTGGAGTCCCTTTATTCCAATCACCTGCCAAAAGCATTTCCTCTGAATACAAGACTTTTGGGAAACATTTTAGATCTAAACCGTAATAATGATAGACCACAAATTTGAACATAAATGAGTCATATTTCAAAAACTTCAAGAATCATAGTGATCTTAAATGATAAAATTAAAAAATTTAGCAATGTGTTTCTAAATTATCTATGAATTAAAGGAAAAAATAAGGTATATCAGAAAATAAGAGCCAGCCTCGTGGAGCAGGCTCCACCCCACCCACCCCCCGCCTCCAGGCAATCAGTGAGCAGAAGGTGAGAGCAGAAGTGAGCAACAGAGAGAGGGCCTCTCTCAGGCTCCCTGATGAAAACTGAAGCCCATTGGGAAAGTGAAGAGAATCTGTGCAATAAAGGCACACCTGACCACTGTGCTGGAAAGAAGTTCTTTACCAAAATCCCTTCGTGGAGCTGGCTGAAGTAATGCTGGCTTGCTGATGGAACCCTGGCTGACAAGTTTCACCTACCTTCTTTTCAAACAAGTAAGGCTTATGAACAGAAAAAAACAAAGGAGAAAATGTTTAGGGGAAAAAAAAGGAAACAATATGGTTTTAAAAGACAAGACTTAACTAGACAACAACTAAACTAAAACCCATCAAAAAGAAACACTTTTTTCTTTGCAATAGATCCTCCTAATGAATAAGATGTCACTAATTAAAAAGGTTACCAACTTACCCTTCAGTTTTGCTTATATCAAAAAAGGACCAGTCTTAGTGAACATCCACCATCATCTACTACCTTTTGCTTATTCATTTCAAAGTAAAAACGGAACTTACATTTTGTGAACACATTGCATGTGCTCATAACACTGAAGTTATTCATCACATTTAGAGAAGAAGAAACTGAGCTTCTGAGAGATCAAATAATTTGCCCAAAATTATATAATAGCAGGTGGTAAGCTGGAATTAATAATTAAGCATATATGTTGATTTCACATAGACTATTGCTCTTTAACCTTATGGCAAAATATTTATCTTTTGTTTGGCTGCAGTTTTTGGGGGTTTTTTTTGTGCTACTGGGGATTGAATCAACCAAGATATATCCCAGCACTCCCAAACTCACCATCCTTCTGCCTCAGTTTCCTGAGTAGGAATACAGGCTTATGCTATCATGCCTGGCTTTGACTGCAATCTTATAATGACTTTGAACCTTGCAAAAAGATTATTGTGCCTATTTTTCATTATAAATAGTTGATATACTTCTTTATTATTTCGCTCTTGAGACGTCTATGTAATGATAGCTAAGAAGTTAAAACATACAAACCCAAGTTATTATATAAAAGAGAGAAAGACTATCAGCTGATGAAGACTACATGGAAGAGTAGTTGATGTAAAGGTAGAAAGAAGCATAACTTACTGGGTTTCTAGAGGAAACTTGGCAAAAAGAAAGATTATTTGACAATGGAACCCTAGAAAACTTTAGGACCAAAGATCAGACATATGTCTTTGAACAGAAATGAGAAAAATAGGGCAGCTCTATTTTGAATGTTAAAGGCTTGGTCCTAGTTTGGCACTATTGGGAGGTGGTGGCACCTTTAAGAAGTGGGGTCTAGTGGGAGGTCATGGGGGCTTGCCATTGAAGGGGATTGCAGGATTCTTGACCCTTCCTCTGTTTCCTTCAATTCCTTAACATGAAGTAGCAGAGATCTCTGCCCCATGCTCCCACGATGGTGTGTGACAACAGGACCAGAGCAGTGAGGCTGAAACATCTAAAAATGACCCAAAATAACCTTTTTCTTCTTATAAATTAATTATCTCAGGTATTTGTTCTGGTGACAGAAAGGTGAGGAACATGAGCTGAAAATAAACCTGACCAAAAAAAAAAAAAAGAAAGAAAATAATAGCCAATTATTGCAAAAGCACAGCATTTCAAAAAGCAGAATGTAGCTAAAATAATGATTAAATAAAGTTATAAAGAAAAGGCTGGAATAGTAGAGTTTGTTTCTGAGGAACAAATCCAAGACCCCTCTCCCTCCTCCTCTTCCTCCCCCCCCCTTGTCTTCCTCCTCCTCCTTTTTCCTCTTCCTCTTTTTCTCTCCCTGTACTTCTCCTTCTCCTTTTTCTTCTCCTCCTATTCTGAGTAAAGATCTCATGAAGTTGCTAAATTTCCCAGCCTAAATTCAAACTTCAAATCCTTCTTCTTTAGCCCCCTGGAATGCTGAGATTACAGGAGGGTACCACCATGCCTGGCTAAATGTAACTATTTTTATGTGTCATCCTGACTAGGTCAGGACTTACCTTGAAAATATAATTTCTGATGTATCTGTGAGAATATTTTCAGAAGATATCAGCATTCAAATTAGTGTGAGCAAAGGTGATCATCCTGTTCTACATGGATGAGAACTATCCAATCTTGATGAAAATAAAGGGATTTTCTCCCCTCTCTCTTTAATTTTTAGTGTTTGAGCTGAAACATCTTGCTGTATTTTTTCTGGTCCTTACACCAATGGCTGTCCTGATTCTGCAGACTTCAGACTTGAACTGAATCACACAACCAAATTCCTTGAGTCTTCAGCTTGCCGATAGCATATTGTGGAACTTAGTTTCTATAATCACTTGAACTAATTCCACTCTGTATGTGTGTGTGTGTGTGTGTGTGTGTGTGTGTGTGTGTGTGCGCGCGCACTATGACTTTACTGGGAAAAACATATAAAGTCAGCATTATAAATTTACCTCTTACAAATCTAGAGAATTATAAGTTATTAACCCCAAGTTAAGTAGAAGGAAGAAAACAGTTACTAACAGAAAAGAAATGAATGAAACATGTCTCTCATAGGATGCACAAAGTCATGAGAGAATTTTTTCTTCCAGTATAAAACTGAATTAATCAGATAACAAAGAAATCTAATATATATTAGACTATAGATTAGATATATTAATCTAATATATATATATTTCATTTATATATTTTCGATGTATATCTCCTAAAGAACAGCCAACAATTACTGCTTTGACTTTTACAAAATTAGAAGACCAAGAAACTGAAATAGACTGGGGAAAGAAGGAAAAACTTAACATTAAATGTAGTTTAAAAACCTCAGTAGACTGTAATATGATGCAAGGTGAATTTATTCTTAGAAGCCAACTTCTGCAAAATTTTTCCTGGGTGCTTATAAGAAAGACTGAGTCAGTGTAGGAGCACTGACAAAGACTGGTATTAAATTCCTTGTTCCCAAGTGAAACCTCATGTGCCTTGCCCTTACTGTCTATATTATTATCAGCATTATGGTCTTCTGAATTCCCACCAATATTGACTATCAAACTCTTCCTACAACAATCTAAGACTTGTCTAGCTGGCATCTATAAACCTTTCCAAACTCCTCCAGTGAACCAATTCCAAATGCTTCTAAATCACGTGGTCAGGTACAATCATAGCAATAACTCCACTTTCTCTGGACCAATTTTTTGTATTAACTGGCTTTCTCATACCCAACGTCCACAATTTAAAGGAGGAAAGTTTTAATCTTGCTCCTGGTTTTGAACAATTCAGTTCAAGGTAGAAACTGCATGATGGAAGGACATGGAGGAGGAAGTAGCTAACCTCATTGGCCACTGGGAAGCAAAGAATGAAGGAGCTGTGGAGAGGAATATAACCTCCAAAAGAATGCTCCTTGTAAGATATCTCTTGTAAACAGGCTTCAATTCCTAACAGCATATTAAGCTATGAACTCATCAATAAATCAGTCCCCTGATGACCACTGTGCCCTTGACCCAATCACTTTCCAAAAGCTCTGCTTCTAAACACAGCAGACTTAAGGGACATTCTAGATCTGATCCCTAACATTTGACGCATTATATTAACTGGTCCACAAATGTTCAACCAGTCTTTTATTCCTGAAATAAATTATACTAGATTATAATATATAATCCTTTCTATACATTCCCGGTTTTGCTGTGCTAACACTGTAGAAGATTTTTGTGTCCGTTCACAAAAGATAGTGCTATGTACACCTCTTGTTTTTCTCCCTTGGGATGGCTTTCTTTAGCTTCAACATCTACATAATTGCCTCAGTGTCACAGTAATTTGAGAAACATTCTCTCTTCTGGAAGAGTATGAATGATATTATTTAGCATTTATATTTTGATGAAATTTACAGAATATAAATTATTAATAAAGGAGCTTGATTAATAAAAATTCAAATTTTATATGAGAAAGATTTTTTTAAAATTAATTTTATTGATACATTTTAAGAATGCAATATAATGACATTCGTCATTGGAAATTTGCACCTTTACATAATCTGTCTTGGTCCTTATTTTTTCCCCATTCCCTACTCTTCCTTCAACCCCTCCACCCATACCTATTTACAAAGACAGTTTTAATTTTTTTTATTTTCTCATATTAATTCTATTCCCTTCTTTCCTTTCCCCAATCCCTTCCACTTCCCCTTCCCCTTTGGACCTTTTCTTCCTATTTCACAGTATCTATTATGCCTTTTAATCCTTATTTACACTTTCAGTTTCTAACACCAGAGAAACTATTTGGTATTTACACATCTGTCATTTGACCCAGCTATTCCCCTACTGGGTATCTTCCCAAAAGAATTAAAAGAATCATACCACAGCAATATATGTGCACCCATCTTCATAGCAGCACAGTTTGTAATCATTAAAACTTGGAGAGTGTTGAATTGCCCATCAACTGGTGACTGGATAAAGAAAATGTGATTTTTTTTTAATAAAATGGAATACTACTCAGACATTAAAAAATGAGAAATTAGAAACATTTATAGCTAAATGGATGCACATTGAGGTGATAATCTTAAGTGAAATAAATAGGATAGACATGAGAAAGATTTTTATTTACTATTTAATTTCTTCAATTGTTATAAATACTGTATATGTAGATTTTATATTTCTTTTTGAGCAAGTTTTGGTAATTTGTTTATAATAATTCTAGTCCCATTTAAATTGATGAATTTGTAGGCAAAAATTGTTCATGTTATTACCTTACAATAATTTTCATTTCTTAATAATGATTATCTTCTTTCATTAGTAACTTCTATAATTTATGTCTTCATTTTGGGTATTTTTAGTGAATTTTTACATTCCAGTGTTTGTACTTTTCAATACTAGAATTTCCAGTGGATTCCTCTCCATAATCTATATCACTTTTTTGTTAATCATTGATTATGTCATACTTCTATTTAATTATTTATACATGAAAAATGTTTCACTTAGATTTTTAAATATATTTATAGTAGCTGCTTTGAGATCTTTGTGAAATCCAACTTCTGGACTCACAATATATTTTTTTTTCTTGTATGTGTGTCACATGCTCCTGAATTTTCATGGTGCATAACATTTTATTGAACATATTTTATACATTTAGAAACGGTGAACCCTTCACTAACTCTTAATGAATCTGTACAGGGTTGTTGTGTGTTTATATTTATTTTACTTATCTGGGCTAATCTCTAGAGACAACTTCTTCTGTAAGATATATCTGATGATGTACCTTTTTAGTGTATCTATTCTTCTACTTATTGTTTTCACTAGGGTAAAGATCCTGTTGTCACATGTGGGTTATCATAATTTTATAGTCAATAATTGGTCATGCACTGTACTTGGACACCTAGATTCACTAAGATTTCCATTCCTTGCTATATTTTATGTAAGTATTAGACTATACATTGAAATCTTAGACAGTTTTCAAATGTACCTCAGTTTTTACCTTTTGCTGTGTTTCATCATATCTTCTATGAAACACCACATTACATCACATTCATCCAGGGACACGTGGATATATAGGGACCTGTCTGGTCTCCCCTCCTACATGCATCATTTTACATGCAAATGAATTCCCTCTGAGGCCACCTGCAATATGTAGTAGTTTATCAAGGCCACTATGGCTGTCTCACTTCTCAGTTTCTCTCCATAAACTTCTAGCGTGCCTATTTCTTGATTCAATTAGTATCAAAACTCCTGGTAGCTTCAGGATTGGCCTTTCATGATTTATTGCCATTATGATCAATATTATTTTCAACAGTGATCTTGGTCATGGAAATTTTTCATTCTCTGCCCTAAATCAAATTAGTGCTTTCCGGAAATGAAAATGGTAATTTTCATGGCTTGCTGTGCACCAATTACATCTGTTGGAGATTGAATATACAGGGTGGTATCAGTGCAAGAAAAAAAAAAAAAAAGCATGGATTCTCACTATCCTTACACAAGGTTCAGTATTTTCTTCTCAAATAAGTGCTTCTCATTTTTTATGCTTTTTTAAAAAGTTCAAGACAACTAAAATTTTTTTGAGAAATTTTTCCATTTTTCTGTCATTATTTTTGAAGGTATGAAGGGAGGTTGCACATCCTCTCAATGCAGATTAAGGAAAGTGGGAAGATATCACTTTACACAATGAAAACAAACAAAATTTTTTATAGGCTCAGGTTATATTAACATGCAGAAATTGAAGCACAGGCAGGAATTGAAATTCCTTCCACTCTCATTTGAGATTGACATTTGACTGAAATTCGAGGATAAAGAATGTTAAGAGAGTTATTCTCCTTCATGATAAAGCATAAAGAAAATCTGCTGATTGGAAAGACAACAGGAATTAAGAAAAAGCATTAGGGAAAGATAGCATGTTTAGGGTAAGTAATGAGTAGATAGAATTGGCACATAAATGCTAGTCAGTGAATGAAGGTAACAGTGAGTGCCTACAACAGCAAAGATACAATTAATTCATAGTTACATTAATCTTTTGATTAGTTCATTTTTTTCTTGGAATACCCAAGCAACTCAGTGTACCAATTACAGCAAGAAAAAAATCACACAATTGATTTAGATTTACTGATTTATTGAGTTTCTCACAAAGTAATGATAGCAAATACACTGAAAATGCCAATAATGATACAGTAATATCAAGAACAGAATGTAGGTTTGTCCAAAAAGGACTGATGAATCCAAAAAGTGCTGATAAATTGTGTAGTAGAAAAACTTATAAAAATGGAAATAGAATTTTGATTATATGTAAGAGAAGAAAGAAATCATATAATTATAAATTGGTTGATTACAATTTAGAAATTCAAAAATGGAAAACCTGGATATTAACAAGGTCAAAAATATGAACAATGACAAGGTTATTATATTTGTAATGAGCATAAATAACATTATAATGAATCCAAGAAAATTAGTATGTCTTAGGATACTGATCAATTATCCAAAATGTTTGGATTTTCTAAAACAAGGGCAGGAGTTTAAGTGAAAGCGAGGCTGGGTCAAGTTCCAAACTTTCAGCTTTCTAGAATAAATATTGAAGTTGACAATTTTAAAGTTAAAGATCTACAGAAATGCTAAGGTACATTTTCTGTGTTCTGAAAGCAGAAAAATATTTGATTGAAGGCCAAAGAATCAAGATTTGAGAACAGCAGGAAGACCTAGAAAGCTCTGAATCATATGTCTTCTTCCATGTTGGAGACCCATATTGTTTCATCTTTCAGTGAAAGATATTTTAAAGATATTTTCACTAGGATTTTTTTTAACCCAGAGGTAAAATAATTGTGAAGAAAGAATTTGATTCATTCTGCTCAAGGACCACAAACTTGAAAAAGCCCTAATTATTGGGCAAGACGCCGATTGGAGGTCAGATTTAAAAAGCCAAAGTTTAGAAGATTTTAACAAATAACTCTTGGTTCTTTCCATTCCCTATATGTAGAAAGAGAATATTTTGCATTTCAATTCAATTATCTAAAAGTAGGTGAATAAACTATTTGGAAGAGTATTTTATTATGAAATTGACAATCTTTGAGTGAACTACATATTAATGATTAGTCATTGCATTTAGAATGCTACAGTTTGGATGCATCATCTCCAAAATTCAGACACTGAAATTCTTAATGGTGGGTATGGTTGCATTAAGAGGTGGGGTTTTTAAGAGATGATGAGACCCCACGAATTCCTCCTTCATGAATGAGATCAAAACTCTTGTAAAAATCAAAATTTAGCTTGGCTTGGTCTTCTTCCTTTGGCTGTGTGAAGACACAGAGTTTCTCCTCTGTGGAATTACCATCTTGAAAGCAGAGAACATCCCTCACAAAACAACTGAACCCACCAGTGTCTTGGTATTGGACTTCCCAGCCACAAGAATTGTGAGACAATAAAATTGTGTTCTTTGTAAATTACCCAGACCATGGTATTTTGTTACAACAGCATGAACAGATGAAGACTCAAGATTTGGTAGATTATTTTGCTGTGGTTATTTACTTGTTATAGAGGTAAGATCAATATATTTCAGGAGACAGCTTATTATTCAAAGCACTATGAAAACAAATTTGAGTGATGAGTACTTCATATTTTTACTTTTTCTTAGTTCCGTGTAATAATCTATTTTGTAGTTGCTAGTGAGGTATGTTTGCATGGAAAGAAGTTTTTGAGGTTGGAGTTAAGGATATGTGGTTGCTTCTATGTATCTGTATTGTTTATAGTTTGGAGTAGAAAAAATAAAGGGTATGTGTTTTCATGTTTATCTTTCTACTATTTTAATTTATCTGTAGTATTTTTATATTTAACTACATTGAAATACAGCAGGCTATAAAGTGATGTGAAATTCACCTTTGTGTAAATGAAGAAAGGCTAGATCTATGTTTTTATTTTAAATCCTAAGATAACACCAAGTAAAGGGGAGTATGTAAGTTGATTCATATAGAAAGAGTAATCCAGGTGTCCCAGGTGTAATTTATTTTCTAACTTAGGTGTCATGTCACAATCAAGATTATTGGAAAATATCATCTATCATCTTATCTTAATACTAGAGTAAAATTTAAAACTATAGAATATTAATTAAATGGCATTGTGAAATCAGTATAATAAATAACTAGTCAGTTTGATATTATTGCTTTTGAAACACATATGTACATGGATTTTCTATGGCCTAAACACCATATTTAGGAACAGTTCTTTCAACTGCCTTTCAATATATAATTTTTCCTCAATTTTTCAATATTTACTTTTCCATTAAACCATGTTTAAATAATCTTATAGCATGTTTTAATCATAAATTCTTACCTATTATACTGTTTGATGTTGATCAGAAAATATTACAGCTACTGTTTGACTGCAAACTTCTGATATTAAAACAAAATTCCTACCATGCCTTGCTAATTCCTACAACAGCATATTTTATCATCATCCATATGGAGACTGAAACAAAAATGCCCAATAAATGCATTAAAATAGCTAAGAATGAATAACAGGTCTTTATAGGTGATATAAAAAATGACAGTGGCAGAATGCAGAGCAACAAAATGTAGAGGGGATAGCATCCATAATCAATCAGGAAATTAGCAGATGGGGCCAATGTTGGCACTTTAGTTCTTAATTATCCTAATTAGAGACCATCAGGACAGCAAAATAATGTTATTGAGCCCGGCAAAGTAAAACATTTTCATTGTGCTTATTGCTTATTTTGGCAGCCATTTTACATTGTTGACTCATGCTGTGGAGTTAACAAAATCTCATAAGCCATTTTATATAAACTGTGGTTAGGCTAGACCCCTCTTTTCCTGTCCTTGTAAAATTTCTGTCTTGAGCTCAAAGATAAAAATTTACATTTCCCACTGACTTGTACCCTATTTGTTTTGACTTGGTTTTAGGGTAAATGAGAAAGTCATGTTGAGAACTTAAGGTATCCATAATCAATATAATTAAAAACAGGATTTTTTTTATTAAACATTACCATAGGATACATTCTTTGCTTTCACAGTATACAGAAAGAAGATAATATTTAGTTATATTATCCTAAAATATGCACCATAGATTATGATGAAGTATGTAAAGAAGTCTATGAAAGGAATGACATTTGACTTTCTCAGAATTTATTTTAACTACAAAAGTTGTATATATTTTTAATTTACAGCATAATGCTTTAAAATATGCATACATTGTGGCATAATCAAATCAAGCTAATTAACATGCTTCACCTGGTAAAGACACGACATCTCCAGTCATAGTTATTTTCATATATGTAATATATTGTTAATAACTACAGTCACAATGTTATATAATAGGTATTTTGGACTTATTTTTCTTGTCTAACTGAAATTTTATATTCTTTGAACATTATCACAATTTCAACACTCTGCCATACATCAACTTCCAGTAATAACTAGATGACTCATTTTTCTATGAGTTCTCTAATAATTTCATATATGAGCTATGATAATTTTTAAATTTCATGTCATATATATGATAAATATTATAATATATACATATATATTCATATCCTAATTAGAATCTATCAGAAGAACAAAGTGATTTTTTTGAGCTTAGTAAAGTAAAACATTTTCATTGTGCCTATTGCTTATTGTTTATTTATATTTATATGGAGAAAGAAGAAAAAATCATTTGAGGTTAGTGAGAGAACAGTCTATTTAAAGTCTTCAAAGCCTGAAAATATTCTAAAATATTATTAATGATTTGGTGTTTTTCTTGTTTATAATGGCCAGATCAGCTGCATTTTTTACAGGAACCCTGTATTAGTATTGTAGATTACTTGGATTCTTCTACAGTTAACATTTTTATTTCTAAAAACATAAAAAGTAAATACATCATTATAGGACATTAGAGAAGTATATTAAAAGATGAAAGTTATTCTACTTTCCCATGAAATATTTGATTAATCTCTATAAAGGAAAGACAGAGGAGCCAGGGATTTAGCTCAGGATTCCACTACCTGCCTTGCAAGCACAATGACCCGAGTTCAATCCCTGGTACAAGAAAGAAAAAGAAAAGGCAGATAGGTGGTGTTTTGTTTTGAATGAAAACTATATTTTATCATTAAAAAGGCTTTCAACATTCACTAGTTAAAAATGAAGTATTACTTCATCTTACAGTTTAGAAATATACCTAGATACACACTTATGTCTGTGGTTCTTTACTATTGCCCAGCACTTGATATAACCACTTAAACTAAAAAAATTCTTCATTTGGGAAAAGAGTTCTTTGCTGCTTTGATATGAATGGTGCAGTATATAGGGCATTTTTCTTCTTCCAGGTTGCTAGGCACTCATGTTCCTTGAAATACAACTGGACATTGATTTTTTTTTCCCAGTACTGGGGATCGAACTGAGGACCTTGCACTTGTGTGGAAGGCTCCGTGCCACTGAGCTAAATTCTCTCCCTGGATGTTGATTGCTTTCAAAAGGAAAATGCAAGAGGAAAAGAATGTGGCAAACAAGACACATCCAAATGTCTTTGGCCAGAGACCTAGCACATATCATGTCAGTTCCTGTCTCACAGTTAAGAACTTAGGCAGGCGGCCTCAGTTAAACAGAGAGTGGTTGGAAAGTGTCTTAGAAATGAATAGCCATGGATCCAGGCACAAATTGAATACAGTTCAATGGAAGAAGCTAATGTACTTCATCACAAGTAAAGAATTTCCTCGCTTTCTTTTTCCCTTCACAAATGTATTTAGTTTTCTAGAATCACAGTTGTTTCTATTATAAGACCATAAACATTTTGACCTGTACTTTAAATTTCCTTTTTACAGAAATTACAGTCTGGTTCTTATTTTGTTAGGCAACCTATTCTGTCTGTCAATAAGTTTCTAGAATTTTCTCTTTGTTGCTGTACGATATATATTCAGTTATTATAGTCAGAAATTTGATAGATATATTTAATGCAAAAAAATAATTCTACATGGGAAAAGAAGCCATTGAAGAATTTTGAATAGAGCAATGATGTGATCTGAGTTGCATGAGGATTGGGGAAAAGCAAAGAGACATTAAGTAAGTGTACTAAGGTCAGTTGAAAAATTAGTTTCTGGCTCCTGGTATAAGTAGGTGTGAGAGTAGAGTGATTAAATCCTGTATGTGTTTGAAAAGAAGTACTGGGTGGACTTGCTAAATGAGCAATTGAAAACTGGGCATAGTGGTGCATGCCTGTAATCCCAGCACTTGGGAGGCTGAGATAAGAGGATTGAATGAGTTTGAGGGCAGACTGAGCTGCATAGTGAGGCTTTTTTAAAAACAAGCAAACAAACAAAAAAACCAAACCAAACAATCCATGCAAGTGAGAAGATTCTAAGCATTCAGATTCAAAACCTGCAGATATATCAAGGTTTGTGTAGTTTTGGCAGTTGGGAAAGAAGAGCCATTTTACCTAAAATACTCTACTTTATTTTGGTTTCCTCCAGTTACATTTTATAAATTGTTTTGTTGTTTAATTTTTTAGTATTTCCAAAAAATTTTTTCAGATAGTCAGATCTCACACTGGTCTTTATAAAAAAAAATGTAAGAATTTGTATATATATTTGTAATTTCTCTCTGATATCTTCAAATATATTTATGTTCTAGAGTGACATTCTGAATCATGGGCTTGGTATTTTTCCTTTGAACTGTTTAGACTCTTTAAATATCTAGTCATGTTTTCTTACTAACTTACTTGTCTAGATTTTTCATTAGTCTTAGAAATACATAGTTACTGTCCAACATATCAATGAAAATTATGACATCATTTTCACCTATGGATAAAAGCATTATTTACAAAAGACAAAGTTACATTAATGATATTATTGCCTACATGTGTAAAAAGTCTTTGTTTCTCACTTAAAGTTTAATTTTAAGTGCCATCACTATCAGGTAGGTGTAGCTTTCCTCAAAATCTTGCCAGTCAGGCTCTGAATCTCCTAGGCAATAAATAAGTGATAAGGAGAAGAGACATGATTTTGTTTTCTTTTGTTTGTTTTGTTTTGTTTTGCTTTGCTTTGCTTTCTTTTGTTCACCATGTCAAATAGGTTCATATCCTGGTACCTATCTAATTTGGCAAACTTGTAGTTTACAATTCTATATCACTGTTTTCAAAACATAGCTCCCAGATTAGCAGCTTCAGGGAAACTTGACAATGTCAGAAATTCAAATAAGGAGAAGCCCATGTGAATCGGAGCTATGGGGATGAGGGAGTAATCTCAGCCAGGGCCCCGCCCTGAAAAGAACTGCACAGGCACAAAAGCAGCAGCCAGAGGTCTGCCAAGATTCCATTGGTAAGTATGCCCTGATCCTAGCAAGAAGCCCTCCTGGACTAGAGTTGACCAGTTCAAGCAGGTCCCAGCCAGGGCCCTGTCCAGACACAAGAAGCATGAACCCACAGGCCCCAGCCAAAGTCCTACCTAAAAAACAGCTATACACATTACCTATTATACATTTCATCCTTATTTACACTTTCAGTTTCTCACACCAGAGAAACTATTCAGTATTTACACATGTGTGTCCTATTTATTTCACTTAAGAGTATTGCTTCAATGTGCATCCACTTAGGAGAAGGAAGTGGGAGGGCTAGGGGAAAGGATAGAAGGGAATGGGATTAATATGAGAAAATGGAAAAATAGGAACAAAATCTTTGTAAATAGGGAGGACTGGAGGGGTTGAAGGGAGGGCTGGGCAAGGGTGAAAAATAAGAACCAAGAGAGACTATGTAAAGGTGCAAATTTCCAATGATGAATGTCACTATATTGTATACCTAAAATGTACCAATGATTAGAATGAATAATCGATAATGTAAAATAGGAATAAAAGGTCCAAAGGGGTAGGGGTAGTGGGAGGCACAGGGGAAAGGAAAGAAAGGAAAGGAAAAAATGATGAGAAATGGAAAAAATGGAAATAAAGTCTTTGTAAGTAGGGAAGGGTGGAGGAGGTGAAGGGAGGGCTAGGAATGGGGAAAAAATAAGAACCAAGATGCATTATATAAAGGTACAATTCCCAATGAGAAATGTAATTGTGTTGTATACCTACAATATACCAATGAAAGAATTTAATACCAAAAGAAAAGAAAAAAAAGAAAAGAGCTATACAGGCAGGTAAGCAATAGCCAGAGGCCTGCCCAGATACCATTGGAATTGTCTCAGTGGTGAACAGCAGAGTAAAGTCCTCTCCATGGCTCACTGAGAATTAAAGACCACTGGGTAAGCAAAAAGTCACCTCAACAAGGCACAGTAGGCTGCATCCTTTGAAATGAGATGACATATAAACATGTTTCAAAAGCAGACTTTCAGATCACCTAAGGAAACCCCAAAAAGCAACAAGATGGAACAATCTGATACTCAACCACCTGAACTCCCTGAGCTGGCAACAAAAGAGGATCTGGAAAAAATGAAAGCAGAAATAATTTCTAGGATAACAACAGATTGTGTCCACAGTGCAAGAAATGATTAATAACTCTAGAATAGACACAGATAAATAAATAGAGGAGCTGAGGAACATAATGGAATCCCAGCATAGGAAACAAATGGAATTCATAGAAGATATTGAAGAGATTAAAAACTCCATTGAAACTTTAAGCGGCAGAATGAGCCAATGTGAGGACAGAATTTCAGATATAGGAGACAGGATTGCTATTAGTGAACAGGAAAAGAAAGAATTCTTAAAAATAGTAAGAGACCATGAGAAATTGATCAGGCAGCTGCTAGAAGATGCAAAGAAGAATAACATAAGATGGATTGGAGACAATTAAGAAACAGGAGACAGTGCAAATGACAAAAAAAAAAAAAAAAACTGATCTCAGAAGTAATGGCAGAAAACTTCTCAAGCAGGGGAAAAGAACTTGACATACAGATAAGTGAGTCATATAGGACTCCAAATAGCCATGATAAAAAAAAAAAACTACACCCAGGCATATAATATTTAAGATTCCAGAAACCCAACAAAACAAAATTCTACAAGGAATTAGAGAAAAGAAACAAATCACATACAAAGGAAAGCCCGTCAGAATCACAGCAGACTTCTCAGAACAAACCCTCAAGGCAAGAGGAGCCTTGAGTAAAATATTTCAAGCCCTAAAAGCAAACAACCTCCAATCCAGATTGATGTACTCTGCAAACTATCTTTAAAAATTGATGGAGAAATAAGGTACTTTTATGACAAAGAACACCTGAGGAACTTCATGAATACCAAACCAGCACTCCAAAAAATTTTAAACTATATCTTAGGAAAAGACAGTGAGGACCACAACCCAAGGAAGCCCGGGAGAATTAATCCATCAGCCATGACAAAAAATTGTATGCAAAAGGAGAGTATACAACAAAAAGAAAAAGTCATGACAAGGATAAATCAGTACATATCAGTTACAACCACCAATGTTAATGGTCTCAGTTCATGAATCAAAAGAAATAGACTGGTAGAATGAGTAAAAAAGCAAGATCCAACAATAAGTTTTATACTAAAAAAACACTAAATTCAAAAAGAAACTTATAGACTGAAAGTTAAAGGGTGAAAAACAATGCTTCATGTGACAGGAACCCGAAAAAGAGCAGGAGTAGCTATCTTCTTTGCAGTTCAAGTGGATTTCAAACCAACACTGATTAAGAGAGACAAAGAAGGACACTACATCCTTGTAAAGGGAAAAATCCAAGAAGAAGAGATGACAATCATAAACCTTTATGCACCAAATACTAGTGTACCCAACTATATAAAACAAATACTAACAGACATGCAAATTCAAGTAAGCGCTAACACCTAGTAGTGGGGGACCTCAGTACCCAATGTCACTAATAGATAGATCAACTGGAGAAAAAATAGACAGTGAAATATTAAAATTCAATCAAACTCTTGAACAAATGAACTTAACAGATATTTACAGGGTGTTCCACCCCACAAAATCAAAATATGCAATCTTTTTTGATGGACATGGGTGGTTCTCCAAAATAGACCACATGCTAGCTCATAGAACATGTTTAAGTAAGTGTAAAAGAATTGAAGTTATCCCCTGTATATTATCAGACCATGGTGTAATGAAATTGGAGATCAATACTAATAGAAATGTCAAGAATTTCATAGACATATGGAAATTGGACAATATACTTCTGAATAACCATTGGGTCTCAGAGAAAATTAAAGAAAGCAGTTTTTAAAATTAAATGACAATGCCAATACAACATATTAGAATCTATGGGACACAATGAAAGCAGTCTTATGAGGGAAATTCATAGCAGTGAATGCTCATATTAAGAAAACAGAGCAATCTCAAAGAAACAGCCTGATGCTAAACCTCAACCTTCTAGAAAAAGAAGAACAGGTTAAACCCAAACCTCATACAAGGGAGTAAATTATAAAGACCAGAGCAGAAATCAATGCAATGGAGACTAAGACAATGATACAAAAAAAAAAAAAAAATCAATGAAGCCAAGAGTTGGTTCTTTGAAAGAATAAACAAAATTGGCAAACGCTTAGACAACCTTATGGAAAAAAAAAAGACCCAAACGCATGCAATTAGGAATGAAAAGGATGAAATTACAACAGACTCTGCAGAAATCCAGAGGATCATCAATACCTACTTTGAGAACTTATATGCCAATAAGATGGAAAACAAGAAGAAATGGACAGATTCATAGATATGAAATAGCAAACTAGAGTGAAGAAAATATAAAAATTCTAAACACCCCAATTACAATCAGTGAAACTGAAAGCATAATTAAAAAATTACCAACAAAGAAAATCCCAGGTCCTGATGGCTTCACTGCTGAATTCTACAAGACATTTAGAGAGGAACCTTTGCCACTATTGTCTAAGCTCTTCAATGAAATTGAAAGGGAAGCAATACTCCCAAATTCATTCCTGGAAGCAAGCATAACCTTGATCCCAAAAGCAGAGGAAAACCCAACAGAAAAAGTGAACTATAAGCCAATCTCACTAATGAACATAGATGCAAAATTCCTCAATAAGATACTGGCAAACAGAATGCAGAAAATCATCAAGAAGATCATACGCCCTGACCAAGTGGGATTCATCCCAGGGACACCGGAACACTTCACTGTATGCAAATCAATAAATGTAATGCACTATATTAATAGAGCCAAGGACCAAAGCCATATGATCATCTCAATAGATGCAGAAAAGCATTCCACAAAATTCAACACCCATTCGTGATAAAAACCCTAAAAAAATTGGGACAGACAGTTTCTACCTCAACCTGATAAAAGCCATCTATGAAAAACCAACAGCCAATATCATACTAAATGGTCAAAAATTGAAATCCTTCACAATAAAATCAGGAACAAGACAAGGATGTCCACTATCATCACTCCTGTTCAATATAATTTTGGAAACAGCCACAGCAATTAGCCAAGAGAAAGAAATAAAATGAATAAAGGAAGGAAACAAAGTAAATTGTCATTATTTGGAGATGATATGAAACTCTATGTAGAAGACCCCAAGAACTCCACCAAAAGTCTTCTAGACTTAATAACCAAATTCAGTAGAGTAACTGGATACAAGTTCAACACTCAAAAATCAATATCTTTCCTGTATACAAACAACAGACTCACTGAAAGTGGAACTGGAGAAACAACTCCCTTCACAATAGCATCCAAAAAAATGAAATAACTAGGAATCAACCTAACAAAAGAAATCAAAGACCTCTTCTCTGAAAATTATAGCACTCTGAAAAAGAAGTTCAAAGAGGATATCAGCAAATGGAAAGAGATCCCCTGCTCCTGGATAGAAAGAAAAAAATATAGTGAAAATAGCCCGACTTCCAAAACTGCTATATAGATTCAATGCAATCCCAATTGAAATTCCAGAGGCATACTTCACAGACCTTGAGAGAAAAATCCAAAAATTCATGTGGAACAAGAAGAGACCTAGAATAGCAAAAGCAATTCTAGGCAACAAAGACAAGGTAGGGGGTATCACAATCCCCAACTTGAAACTATACTACAAACTACTATGATAAAAACAGTATGATACTGCCAAAGAAACAGACCCAAGGATCAGTGGAACTGATTAGAAGATGCAGAAATATCTCCAGACACACTCAGCCACCTCACCTTTGACAAATGAGCCAAACACCCTGACTGGAAGAAAGATAGCCTTTTTAATAAACGGTGCTAGAAAAATTGGGTTTCAACTTGCCAAAGATTAAAAGTAGACCTATATCTTCCACCATGCACTAAACTTAAACTCAAAATGGATTAAAGATCTAAATATTAAAACAAAAACATTAAATCAGTTGGAAGAGAGGTAAGGTAGAACTCTTTTTTTTATTTTACTCTTTGTCACTTTATTGCTTTATTTATTTATTTATTTTTATATCCCTTTATTGGTACATTTTAGGTGTACAATATAATGACATTCATCATTGGAGATTTGCACCTTTACTAGAACTCTTGAAGACATTGACATTGGAAAAGATTTCATGAACAAAACCTCAGTTGCATATGAACTAGCACAAAGAATCAACAACTGGTATCTTTCATTAAAAAAACTTCTGCACAGCAAGAGAAACCATAAACAGTGAAAAGACAACCCACAATGTAAGAAAATTTTTTTACTAGCTGTTCCTCAGACAAAGGTCTACTATCTAGAATATATAAAAAACTTTAAAAATCAGACCTCCCAAATTTAAAGATCCAATCCAAAAATGGGCATCTGAAATGAGTAGGTATTTCTCAGACAAAGAAGTAGAAATAGCAAATAAACATATGAAAAAATATTTGATATCACTGGTCATTCAAGAGATGGGAATTAAGGCAACACTGAGATTCCACCTCACCCCAGAAAGAATGACTGCTATCTTAAAATCAACCAATAACAAATGTTGGCAGGGCTGTGGGGAAAAAGGAACACTTTTCCACTGTTGGTGGGAGTGTGAACTGATGCAACCACTGTCCAAATCTGTATGGAGATACCTCAAAGAACTAGGATTACAGTTTCCATTTGGCCAGTTATTTCCCTACTGGGAATTAAAAGAATCATACCACAGAGATATAAGTGCATGTTCATAGCAGCACAGTTTGTAATAGCTAAAACTTGGAAACAGCCCAAATGCCCATCAACTGGAGACTGGATAAAGAAAATTTGATCTTTTTTTAAAAAATGGAGTACTATTCAGCCATAAAGAATAAGAAATTAGAGACATATATAGCTAAATGGATGCATACTGAGGTAATACTTTTAAGTGAAATAAATAGGACACACACATGTAAATACAGAATATTTTCTCTAGTGTGAGAAACTGAAAGTGTAAATAAGGACCTAAAGGAATAGTAGATAATGTGAAATAGGAAGAAAAAGGGCAAATGGAAAGGGGAAAGTGAGAGGGGTAGGGGAAAGACAAGAAGGGAATGGAATTAGTATGAGAGAATGAAAAAATTGAAACAAAGTCTTTGTAAATAAGGAGGGCTTTAGAGTTTGAAAGGAGGGCAGGGGAATGGGGAAAAAATAAGAACCAAGATAAATTATGTAAAGGTTCAAATTTCTAATGATGAATGTCATTATATTGTATACTTAAAATGTACCAATAAAATTAATTTAAAAAGAAATTCAAATAAAAGGACACATATCAAACCAATGGTTCAGAGCCCAACCTATGTGATTTTTGTACAGGCTAACCTGGAAGAAAAAAAAAATTCTAGCTCTATTATCATCGAAGTTTGCTTCCTGGAACAGGAAAAGAACCACTTCAGAGGTTATTAGAGATGCAAAGTCATGGCCATGCTGGACACAACAAACCAGAATCCACTTTTTTACAAGATCTTTTTGTTACTTGTATGTATATTGCTGTTGAAATGAATCTTTCAGGTTTTCAGGTTTCTCCAGGTATGGTCAAGTGAGCCACAAGAAATGGCAACACCAGAGAAGAGTTTAGCTTCTTTGAGCAAAAGCAGTGGCTCTTTGCTAAAGAGTGATCTACCTCAAAGCTTTCCATTTTTTCATATCTGAGCCATAAGCAGTGGGATAGTTAAAGCACTACTTCCCTGACCCTTAGAATTTATTCTTAACAGGCAGAATTTTCTAAATATTAAAGCTGAATTATTCAGAAAAGAAATGATCTTAGTGATAGATAGAAAGTTTGACAGCAAAAGAATCATTCCTTTTACTTCTGATCACCAAAATTTTCAACAGATTCTATACTGTTCCTAAGAAAATTTCTCTGATTCTATCATTTATATTAAAAGGGAATAAAACCAAAACAGCTAGAATTTCCAAAACAATACTGAAGAACAACAAAGTTTGAGAACTAATACATACTTATTTCAAGACTTAGATCTGTAGCAATCATGACAGTATGGTATTCAAGTAAAAACAAATCAATGGAGCACAGTAGAGGACTGAAAAGACCCACGTAAATATAATCAAATAATCTTTGACAAAGGAGAAGAGACTATTCAATGAAGAAAAATTAACTGTTCAACAAGTGATGCTATCAACATAAAAATCCAAACACACATATGTAAAAATATAGACACAGACATTAGAGCTTTCAAAAATTACTTTTAAAATCTGTTATTTTTTGTATTTAGATGTTCCCCCAAAACCTCATCAGATGAGGTGGGACTTTCCTTTCCAGAGGTAGTTGAATCTGGAATGTGTGATGCTGGGGTTAATGGCATGTGATTAATAAACCACTACACATGAGTGATTGGTTTGGAGCTACCCTAATCCTGGTAGTCTGAATAAGATAAATGGGACAGAAAGATGCTGTTAAACCCTCTTGTTACCTTTGCTGCCTTGTGTGCACCATGTTGTTTCTTCTCTGCGATGTCTTTTTGCCATCCCAGACTCAGAGCCAGATGATTACAGACTGAAACCTCTACAAAACTGTAAGCCAAATAAATCTCTTCTCTAACTTTGGGTGTTAATTACTTTGTCTCAGCAACAAGTGAAAAGTAACTAACACAATACCACAGATTTAAATATGAAATGAAATATGTGAAATTTCTAGGTATTAGAGTTCTCCTGAGGAATAGTGTCAATAGAAAACATATTTATAATTATCCAATAAGATTTACTAGGTGGGCTTATCAGATCAGAGGCATGAGAGCCCATTACAGTTGTCTGCCTGTGGGACAGCTAGACTATGCAGCAGTTGGTAGGCCAAGAAAATGAAAGGTGCAAAATAAGAGTTAACTAAATGTAGCACCAGTCCAAGATCAAAGGCCTTGAGGCTCACTTAATGGTTGCCATTTTGAATATACATTGGAAGGATAAAGAAACTGGAGACCCAGAGACCAATGTCTGAAGGTGACAATAGCAAAGGACGGAATGCTCAGGAAGACCGGCAGTCTTCAAATTGCCCACACTTCCTTCTCCTTTCCTTTTTTATTCCATCTGGCTATAATCCTATCATTTGGTGCCACTCACAACCAGGGTGAGTTTTCACTCAATCCATTTGCTAGCCTACATATCAGTCATCCAGAGACCCACCTAGAATGTGCTTTACTCATCTGCTAAGCATTTATTAATTCATTCAGGTTGACATATTATGATTAATAGTCACCATCCATCACTAGTCAACTTGACAACCAAGCATCTCTCCTTAAACCATATTCAATCTTCCAAATATCAAAGTCATAATTACTCCTAACATAATACAACTATCCTGTATACAAATGGAAACACACTTATTCTCCACTTAGAATTTTTTTTTTGTACTGGGGACTGAACTCAGGACGTCACCCTTGCCAGGCAGGTGCTGTGCCACTGAGCTACATACTCGGCCCTCCCACCCAGAATAGAAAACAAAATTTTCCTTTGAATGATGCTTACTCTTCTCCTAGTATTCTATAAGTTAAATATTATAGTATAGTTTTAACAATACTTAAGTACAAATATTAAGTTAATCAGAATCGTGTTACAAAGAAGGAGATCTAAGATATCTTAGTTAACAAAATAGGAAAAAAAATCCTGATGATTACAATCTGCCTTTCTGTAACTTGTTACATGTCCATGACTTGTGCTATGCGTTCTGTATTCCCTTGGCTTTCAGTAAGCACCTCAGCAGGCCTTGGTTCTTTATTGGGCAAGGTAACCCATACCTTCATTCCTGATGGTTTGGACCATTTGTCATCCTTCCAAGATTGGATTGTTGTAATTTAGCATTGACCTTAACCACAGGGATCTCCTAGCATTCCCACAGATCTGCTGAACTCTCAGCATATTCGTGTTTACCTCCATTGTGGAATTGAAGCCCAATTGTTCTCCTTGGTAGTAGGATCAATCACCCTACCAACACCACAACTCCATTTTTAGCTTGTTAACTCAAAGGCATGGTCAAAAATGACCTTAGGGAAGAGTTAGCTTCCAGTTCAATGGGATGATTGTTGTAACTCCTAGTGGAAGCCTTTCCCCCAACCCAGAGCTGAGACTTCTAGAATCACAGAGCAGAAGATTTCAGGGACAAAAGCAAAAATTGTGCTATGGATCAGAAGGGGTGATGATGTGTGGTACCATTCCCATTTCCACTACTTGATTTCTATACTCATGAATCTTGGCTATGGGGGAAATAACACCATATATTAGATGCTAATTCAGGAAATATACAGCCTTCTGGAGAACCTTTGTTCCGTCCTGCAAGGTATTGCCACCTAGTTAACACTGTAACTGCATCATGAAAAGAATATTCTTTCAATTGAGTTGCTTGTGAATGGTGAGGAACATGATAAGAACAATGAATTCTATGAGTACAACCCACTGCTCCAACTATTTGGTGATTAAGTGCATTCTTTGGGCAGAAGGAATGCTATGAAGAATACCATTATGATCTGCAAGTCCACAGATGATAGTTTTGGCAGAAGCATTACATACAGGGAAGGTAAGTCTATACCTGGGATGTTTCTTTTCTATAAGGACAAAACATTGCACTTTCCATGATGGAAGTAGTCTAATGTAACCAACCTGCTACCAGATGTCAAGTGAACCACTCTAGGGAATGGTGCCATATCATGGACTTCATATTGGTTTGCATTCTTGGCAATCCAGGCAATCAGCAGTGGCCAGAGCCAAGTCAACCATGGTGAGTGGAAGTCCATGTTGTTGAGCCTGTGCCACCATGGCCACTTTGTTAATGAGTCCATTAACGTAGTGACAGGAAAGTTTCAGGAAAGAAGTTGACTGCTATCCACAGATTGGCTCATCTTATTCACTTGATGATTAAAGTCCTCCTCTGCTGAAGTCACTTTTGGTGAGCATTTACACATCCTGTGCCCCATGAAGAGATCTTCCACATACCTCTTCCACAAAAGTTTTGCCACTAATTTTTCCACTGTGTTCCCTCCAAGTTTCTAATCATCCATACAGAGATCATTGGCTGTAGCCCATAAATCAGTGTACAGTTGTCCTATATCTGGCCATTTTCTCATTCTAAACAAAATATATGACAGGTTCACTGCCTCTGATTCTGCCCACTCTGAATATTTTCCTTCACTGTTGTCCTTCAGGATGCCCTGGGGAGGAGCTATAGTGCTACAGCTGTCCACTTTCCAGTATTTCTTGTATAAGGTGCAGAATCATCGGTGCACCATGACATACTCTTCTCTTTCTGTGTCAGCTGACACATAGGATGCATTCCATGAGGCCAGAGGTGCATACTGTGTGACAAAATGTAGTAGCATAGCAAGAATAGCAACCATAGTCATTTGGACCTCTTCTTCATGGAACTTACATCCACCTCCACAATCTGCTCATCCCCAGGCACATATATACCACTTCCACTTGATGATGGACTGTTGGTGAGCACAACTAATTTATAACTCAGTGAGTCATCACCCAGTTCATGATAGGCAGCTCAGGATACATGGTAAGCTTGCATCCCATGGTCAAGCCTTCAGTTTCCACTCAGACCCAGTAGCAGTACTTTTCCTCAAAGGAAGGGATTCATCTGAGGCTCCAAAGATCATTCCTTTCTACCCCTTACACCTTAAATCCTATTGGCTCCACTGGATCTTATGGCCTAAGTGACAGAGAAGCCTGCATAGACATACAGACCACTTGCACAGCTTTCTCTTTTTCTGGGTCCCACAGCTTTCCAAGTCATTCAGCAAATAGGTTGGACTTACACTTCCAAGGAAGTAATGTGTTGCCTCCAAAATCCCATTAGGTGAGCTCATTGGGTCTTATGCCTCTTTTATGCTGCATTCCACATTGGTGCATGCCTAGAAATCTCACTGAGGAGGAAGGCTCTTAGATTTCAGTTGGATTCATTTTCCATCAAACATGACAATGCTTTCCCAGTAAGTCCGGTGTAGCCACTACCTCTTGCTCACTTGGTCCATCAGCATTATGTCCTCATAGTAATGGGCCAGCATAATATCTTGTGGAAGAGAAAAGTGATCCAGATCCCTCAAACTAAGTTGTGACACAGGGCTGAAGAGTTGATATATCTCAGAAGTAGAACAGGAGTAGTAAATACACGACTGGCCCTACCAGCTGAAAACAAATTGTTTCTCATGGGCCTTGTAGGTAGATATGGAGGAAAAGCATTTGCCAAACTGATTCCTGAATATCAGCTACCAGAAGATCTGTTAATCTGCTGAAGCAAAGAAACTAAATCTGTTAGAGTAGCTGCAATTAGAATCACCACTTGATTTAGCTATGGTAATCCACTGACATTCCTAAAGATCCATCTGTCTTCTGCACATGCTAAATAAAAGAGTTAAGTGGGGATGTGGTAGGAATCACCAATTCTGCATCTTTCAAGTCTTCCATGGTGACACTAACCTCTACAATGTCTCCAGGAATACAATATTGACTCTGATTTCCTATTTTTTGAGATTGAGGTAGCTCTCTTGGGCTCTATTTAGCCTTTGCCAACATGATCTCTCACACCACACACAGGTTAGAGAACCAATATGGGCATTCTGCTAAGTACTAATTTTACCTATCCCAATTATGCATTCTGGAAGTAACCACAAGATGGATTTGGGGAAACTACTGGACACATTGCAAATCAGATATTGGCTAAAAATCCATTGATTATCTGACTCCCACAGATCCCCACCATTTTTTGAAAACCACAATGATGTTTTGGATCTACTGGAAGAAGTGTTGGTTCAGAAACAGTGTCTAACAGTCCCAGGAATGCTTGATCTTTTCCTTTTGTCTGATGTATAGTTGCCTTGGTAAAAGGCCAAAGCTCCCTTTGCCAAAGCATGGGAGAGATATTCCCAGTATAACATTTTGTTAGTGCACCAAGGTCCTTCCTCAAGAGAATCTAGCCTTCCCTTCATTCAAAGGTTCTGATTTTGTAAACTGACTGAAGTTTGCTAATTATTTGAGGTGACGTAATTCTCTATTGCTACAATTGGAGGTGTAGATTTGTTTATTTGCCCTAAACTTTGTCTGCTTATATAAATCCAGTAAAAAATTAGTGAACTTCCTATCTATTTCACTTCTGGAAACACCATAATTAAGTAGCCAACACCATAGTGCTACATGTGCCAGACCATACTTATTATTTTGCCTGTGTTGCTCATTATTCTTACTAGGTCCACCTTGTGTTTGGTCCTAGTTGAGTTCTGTCAATTGATCCTGTGACTACAGGAACAATTTATACCAATGACATTTAACTTCCTCAATTGAATGACTGTGGCCTCTGCCATACATTTGAGCATAATAAATATGAGAAAGGGAAAAGTGAAAGAACAGACAGAGCTCTAAAAGTAAAAATCTGTTTCTTAAAGTCTTACTGAAGGATACATTTTCTTTACCCTTACAGTGTGGAGAAGTAGATTTTATTGGGCAAATTTACCCCAGCTCTTCCATTTCCTTGAGACTTTGAATATTCTCATCAACACTAAACCAAGCAATATCAGGCATCTCCAGCTCATTCAGAGTGGATCAACTTTTAACACGTATTTAAGACAACCAACCAAATAAACCATTACACATGTTTTTAAGTAATTCTAAGAACTGCAGCATTAAAGCCAGAGTCTCTGCCTAATGGACACATATCATGAAAATTAGCTTGATGTGTGTTGGCGTTCCCTCCAGCATTATCCCACAGGCTTAAAATCCATTGCCATACTTGTTCCCCAGACCTCTGTTTGTAATAATGAGAAAACTCAAGAAATTATTTGGGTGTGTAGCATACCTCCTTATGGGTAACACTATGGACCTCATCTTTCAGAGCCTTCTGGTATCTCAGTGTGGTTATAAGTCTAGAGGCAAAAATGATGATGAGGGTGGGTCTTGAAGAGTCTTGGTGTTCTCTTGCTTGGTAACAGCATCAGAGGATGTTCCTATTGTTTTTATAGGCAATACCTAATCAGTTTTATCAGACAAAAGTGGGGAGAGAAACACCGCAGAGCGTGGAGGTAGGAATGCTTCTCTCAATGAAGGTGGAGATATCTTTTCCTCAGGCAAAATAATCTCATCGAAATTTGGGAATCCAGTGTTCCCAGCCTTGGGATTCTCTGAAACATCTCCATCACAGTTGAGGAGATATTCTTTTTGATCAGCAACCTCACTTTAAGTGCAGATATTTTTTGAGGCTCAGCATTACATTTGTGTTGTTATTCATCAACCACATCATGAGGGCTTGTTTTCAGCAATTTCAACCTTGTGGCTAAAGGACAGAGAAAATTGTCCTTCAGGATACACTTAGATGATTTGAGATTGTTTGTGTATGTTTGGTGCTGTTAGTTGTTAAGCTCATTATTTTCCTTAGTAGTCTGTCCAGTGATGGTTAGAGCAACCAACCACCATCATTATATTTCTTATTCTTCCAAAATTATTCAGAAGTACTGTATATACAATCACTGAGTTATTTGCATCTCACAAGTATTGAATTAGGGTAATCAAATGGATCTATTCTGCATATTACTTTAAACAGTTCACATATTACTTTAAATAGTACTGGTTGCATTATCAAAAGGAGAAACCATGGCAACTTTAGGTCTTATCAAATTAGAGAGACAACTTTAGGAAACATTAAAGCAAATAGAGAAATTCTGCTTCTCAGGAACTACTCCTGTTACCAAAAGCTGTATTAGTTAAAGTTCTCTGAAGGAACAGAATCAATGGAAAATATACATATAATTATACAAGTGGACTTTTTAGGCAAGCTTACAGGATCAGAGGTGGGAGAGTACACACTGGCCAACTGCAGATGGGAGAGTCAGATGATTCAGTAGTTGCTCAGCCAAAGTGGGAGCCACAGAAAAAGAGGGATCTAGAATACTGCTGCAATCTAAGGTCAAAGGCCTGAAAGCTCACTGGAGGCCACTGTTTCAAGGCTGTGTCTGAAGGCTGAAGAAACTGGAGACCTGGACACCTATGTCCAAAGGCAACAACAACAAGAGTTGCTCAGGAAGATCGACACTCTTCAAAATGGACACATTTTCTTCTTTGCCTTTTTAGTCCATCCAGGCTGCAATCCTACTAATCTGTGCCACCCACAACCCAGGTGGGTCTTCTCCTCATTTGCTGGCTTCATGTCAATCATCCAGAACTGTGTTTTACTCATCTGCTAGGTGCTTCATAAGTTGATAAATCAAGATTAACAGTCACATTCCTGAAGAAAGTGGAAGTAAATACAAAAGTGATTGTAAGTTCAGTGAAGAGTTTTAGATACCATTCTAGACTAAATAAGTTCATCTAAACTAATCACACTGAAGGGCCTACCTCTAGTGCCTAAGAATGAGAACTTAAGTGGAAATGATATCTTTGATGATATAATTAGTTAAAATGAGCTCATACTGGGGTAAGTTTGGTTACTAATTGCAATAAAATATATTTTATAATACTGTATCAATATTAGTTGATGAATTATGATACATATACCATTCTAATGCAAGATATTAATATCAATAGAACTCAGTATGCAGGGTACATAAACAGTATTCTATACTACCTTTACAAAATTTTCTCTATCAATAGTTCTCTAAAGGAAAATACAGTTTTATTATAAAGTTGAAAATGTATAAAAATGGATAAATATTATAACATATTTTATTATCATGATATGGACATTTTCAATTATTATTTTACTTTAACTTCTTGAACTTTTCATATGAACCAATCACAATTTTCTTGGAATACTTGAAAAATAATTTGAAATTCAGAGATTTAACTAAAATTATATGATGTTAATTATTTACCATAATGATGTACTGAATAATTAACTATTTCTCAGATACCCAATTGTGCATGTTATTTATGTCTATAATTTCCCAAGTGTGGTAACTTTTTAAACTAATACATTTTAGTTTTTAGAACTGGTTTAGGCCCATTACAACAACTTAAATATAATTTTGCAGCTATAACACTTGCTGCTTGGTTGATTACATGATAAATATTGTTCCCTACTATGTAACACTTACCAATAAATGCCAATAATAATTGCAACAAATCTTTTGCTTTTAAAGCTGTGTAAAAGGCAGAAATAATCATGTAATCATCTTGTAATTATATGGTACTTACTATGCAATTACATAGTAAATACATTGTAAATTCAAAATAATTACATGGTTATTTGCATTATTCATAGTATCTAATCCAATTTTGAAATATAAAATAGTGGTAGGATCTAAAGAGTTGCCCAAATTTCTTGCACCTATTCCACAGGATCAGTAATAATGGGAGTAATTGAAAGAAGTCATTGAACAAATGCTTTATAGTATATGATTGGAAGCTATCCAGTCATATTTATGACAGGTAGAATTATAAACTGTGCATAATGGGATTAGCAATTAGACTATACATTATCAATTAAAATTTATTCTAACCACGATTTTTGTGTTGGTGACATTAAATGTTATTCCATCAAGAACAATTAAATGAATACTTTAATAAAAAGGTGATAAGATAGCATGATATATATTTTTATAATTGATGAAGAGTTTTTTGCAACTTTAATAATCAATATACAAATTTTAACAGAAGCATTTGAGTATACTCAGTAATATTGACAAAGGTCTATATTTAACTTATTAAATATTTAACTTTTTAAAGTATTTTTGTCACGAGATACTTTTGACTTTGAAACATACACAAAATACTTTTGAAAACATACACAAAATACTTGCCTTTAAGCATAAATTCCATGAGAGATTAAGGATAGAATAAAGATAATGGCAGAATAAGGATCACAGCATGTTCTCATCCAAAATTATGTTGCAAATTGTTTTTTGTAAAAAATTATTTTATATCTCTATATTAAGGACCAAAGTCTAAACAATTGTTCAGGAATGGAATACATTTATCTGTAATAAACTGCAAACTTCCAGACCTGTGAGAAAAAGGGAGATGTCCAAAACTCTGGCAATTTTGGTAAAGACCAACTAAGAGCCCACCCATGACTTTAGTACACTACAATAGCAGCAAAAGGGAAATGGCAGAGCAATTGCAAACTTGACAGAGAACTAGGGAGAGAAGTAGGCAAGCTCTACCACTGAGATGACGTTTCACTCTGAGTACAGAATGGTTGTGAGCAAGCATTAGGCTTAAGAAACTGAGGAGTAATCAGAGAAGGACAAGGGACAGAACTAAACACATTTCTTAAGTCACAGACCACCACAAAGACCAAAAGCCCTTTAGTGGAACTAGAAGTTTGAGAACAACCTCTAAGCAAACACTTACTAAACAGTAGACTACTCTTCCCTACTAGTAAGTCAGGTTTAAAATTAAAATCACACAGGGGCTGGGGATTTAGCTCAGTGGTTTCTCCACCTGCTGCACAGCCACAAGGACCTGAGTTCAATCCCTGGTACCAAAAATAAATAAATAAATAAATAAAATAAAATCACACACGTGTGGCCATCTGGAAAAATGTGTGCACTCCCAAGGCTGTACCTCCAAGAGAATGATCATACAAATAAAACCTATGCTACTAGTTATGGACTGGATGGAGGTCAGGCATGAGCACTGTAAACTCCTTCAAATGTGATAGCAGCTTCCAACTATGCATACATTGAAGTTCAGGGAAAGAAGGAGAAAATAACTGAAGGAAAGCAAAACCTAAGAAGTTATATAGGAAGGAGAGAGGGAAGGAGGAAAGGAGAGAAGAAAGTTTGACGGAATCAGAAAAGAATTTAACGTCCTGCAAACCTATCTTTCAAACATGAAGGGATAATGAAAACATACTAAAATAATCAAATCTGCTCATAATCTGTCTTATAACAAATATTAAATAAATTTGTTAAGCTGAATGAAAGTAACAACAAATAGTCCCACAAATAGAAAAAAAAACCCATAAGTCTTGGTAAAGTTAATCATATAGGTAATTACTTTTATAAAATATGTAATCATATATAAATTTCACTTTGTTAACAAATTATATTAACCTTGGAAAATGACATGGATTGTAGATACATGATTGGGATATAATGCATAGATATATGATAGATAGATAAATAATAGAGTTAAATAGAAATAAATTGTGTCTTCTCCCAAATGTGTGTTGAAGCCCTGGTCTCTAGTACCTATGCAAGTGAACTTAATTGGAAATAAGAGTCTGTATTAGTTTTCATTGTTATAATGAAATATCTATGGAAGGAAACTTATGAAGAAAAGGTTTATTTAGCTGACACTTTTGGAAATTCGCCAGCATGGTGTCTGCATGGGCTCAGCTCTGCTGAGGACCCTCTCAGCAGAGTCACATCATTACAGATGGTGGTGGTGGCAGTGCTTGGGGAGCAAGTGATCATATCACTGAACAGCAAAGGTGAGCCTCCAGATCAGGCTCACGTTTTCATAAGGCCCAAGAGAACTCGAGCCAGCAGACCAGTGTTCTCCTCTAGGACAGTTCCCTCAGGGACCTAACCCCACACCCTTAAAGGTTCTACCTACAAGTATCTGCATCCTGAAGAACCAAGATCCTTGCAAAGGACCCTTTGATGACAAATACCATCCAAACCACTGTAAAGATTGTGCAAAAGTAATCAAGTTAAAATGAAGTCATTAAGGCAGGTCTTCCTCTAATATTACCAGTGTCCTTTTATAAAGAGAAGAAAGGCATAGGGAAGACAGCCATGCATGTACACAAAAACCACAAAGACAGGGAGAAGGCCAGATGCTGACAGAGGCAGTGATTGACATGATACAGCTGCAAGCCCAGTAACACTAAAGATTGGGACCACCCAGCCAAAAAACTAGGAAGAGACAAGGAAAGATTCCATGCAAAGTCTTACAGGGTAAATGACACCTTCATTTCAAATTTTTATCCTCTAGAACTGAGTGAGAATGAACTTCTGTTATTTTTAAGCCTCCAAGTTTGTGACAATTTGTTGTGGCAGCCATAGGATACTAATTATCTGTAAATTCAGAGGTAGTTTAATGTACCATATTATCTTTTATATTCATTAACATGATTATCTTCACCTGTAGTCTTTCATGTAGATTTAGGATAGAGATTTATAGATAGGGATGCATTAATAGACTTTTATCTCATAAACAACAACAACAAAAGAAATAAATTTTTCCCTAGCACCTTACAGAAATGAATGTGGCTCAGTCAACATCTCAATTTTAGCACAGTGATACCAGGGGCCAATCTCTGGATCCACATACTTTTAACTACTTCGAATTATAAACCACTATAATTTTGGTAAGTGGTTAGAATACATACATTTAGTTTTATAAAAATTTATTATTAGATTTATAACATACAGAAGCACATCAGTTCCCTAGGGCTTGTATAACCATGCACCACAAACTTAGTGATTTAAAGCCACAGCAATGAATTATTTTACATTTCTGCAGGCTAGAAATTTGAAATTAAGGTGTCCATAGGACCATGCTCTTTCTCATCTGTATAGGAGTATTCTTTTTCATATCTTCCTTACTTCTAGTGGTGGCCATAGAACCTTAGTGTTACTTGACTTCAAGCTACACTTTTAAAGTCTGATGCTGTGAATATATGGCATTCTCCTTGTGTTTACTGGTATTTAGTTCAAATCTTAAGTAGGTTTTCAAAAGTTAAGATACATACTGTATTGTATGTCTTAGTATAAACTTTAAGATAACATAATTCAAAATTCTAATTGTAAATTACTAATGGAATTATACTGTGAAAATATCCACTCCATAAATGACAATGAAACAAGAATTTAGCAACAAGATGTAGGTAATAAGAAAAATGTTAGTAAAATAAAAATTAATCAAAATGCAGTGATTAACAAATTGATTTTTTTAAAATAAATAAAGATCCAGCTCTTTGGCCTTGGATGGTTGCATATGCCTATAATCCCAGCACTCTAGGAGTCTGAGGCAAGAGGATCAGTTCACAAGTTTGAGACCAGGCTGAGTAACTTAGCGACTTAGGAAGACACTGTCTCAAAAAGGGAAAGAGTGGTTAGGAGATATAGCTCAGTGTGCAGGTCCTGGGTTCAATCCCATTACTGCCAAAAAAATTGAAAAATATTTTTGGATCTCTATTAGAGATATCATTTAGATACAAAGATCCATTGAAAATAGAGGATTGAAAAATATATATTATGACAACAGCAATCAAAAGAGAAGCTTTACTAATAACAGATAAATTAAGCTTTGAAGCAAAAACTTTTGCCAAAGGTAAAATGATGACCACAACGAAGAGAACATTTTTAGAATAATCACATGTCCTTATTTCAAAACTCACTGTACAACCAGAGTCATTAAAACTGGGTGACATCAGAATTAAGGATATAGATGATGATATAGGGGGATGTAGATAGAGATAAATACATAGTTGCATATATATTTATATCAATTGAATTATATTTACATCAACTAAATTTTAGCCAGGATATCAATAAAGTTAAATGGTAAAACAATTTTCTTTCCAAAACATAGCACTGAGAAATATTCCCTTGCAAAACCATCAATTTGTACTCCTATCTCACATCTGATACAAAAAAAAATCATTCAAATGGGCCATAGATCTAAAGGTAAAATCTAACACTATAAAACCATTAGGATATATTTTGTAAAATTCTTATGACCTAAATTAGTTAAGATACCAAAATCATGGTTAATAAAAGAAAAATAAATTGAGCAGTATCAAATTCAAATCTTTGAACTGCAAGTGAAGGCTTCCAGAAAATGGACAGGCATAGCAGAGCACTGGAGAATTTGGGAAATCCTGAATATCAGTCATCACTGTAGGGTGACAATAACAACTACAACCCTCTATCCTACTCTCTTCTAAGCAGCATTAACATACCTACTTTTAAGTACATAAAGGATATATTCAAATTTTATGTTTTGGTTTAACAGACTTCAGTTTTTCTCACAAATGTTAGATATATTTTCAGGTTATCACTGTCTCAAAATTTAAAAATATATTTTACAATCAATTCTAATGATCAGTGTGTTTTGATATCAACCTTTGGAGGTATTTTTTGTTATCTTAAAAATGCATCTTACATAATGTATTATAATATGGATTAAGTCAAAAAACATAATGTTAACATCCAACTTTCTTGTTTATTTAAGTCACTCTACTTAGATATACAAATCTGATATTTACTTCTTAAAATATTTAGCAGGAATAAGTGCCCATAAATCAGTTATGACAATCATTGTTAAAGCAATCAATAGTAAGGAATATGCATTAATTCAAGTAATATTGATAGGCTCATGAACCTACATCTGTCTTCTGTGAAGTAAGAAAAATGAGACATCTTCCAGAAAAATCAATATTTTTCTTTTTATGTCATTCACTTGAAGATTATCAATAATATATTACTTGTTCACCTTATGTGTCAATGCCCTAACTTTTAAATACAGGAATCTCTACATTTTAATGTAAAATGAGAAGCAGTGAGCAACTGAGAGGTTAAAAGCTATTTCAGAGAAACATTTTTTGAAGTTTAATTATTGCTTCAAATATATGTGTGTGTATATAAATACACACATATGCAAAGACACACACTTAAATCTGTATGTGTATTTGTACTGTTGAATATTTGTGTGTAGCAGCATAAGAAAGCTCTGTCTTTTAATATACACCCCTCACTCCCATAGAAAATGTTCATCTGTTTCATTCTGAAGGTAAATTGCATGGGGAAAATAGCAGAAATCTCAGTACACATCTTTTTAGCCCTTATGAACTGGGATGTTATACAGGTATGTACTTAGGTAAAAATACAAAATGTGAAATTACAACACCCATTCATCAAAAAAGAAACATTTTAATTGGTTATAGGTGGAAAATATCTACTTGACAGTCAGTTTCTCACTTTCATGTAAGTGCTTTGCTGCTTGGATGCCTAATCTTGTTTAGCGTAGGGAAAGTAATTTGACATGAAAGTACCTAGATGGCTGCCGAAAATTAATTGCCAATTAAAAAAGAAAAATGTTTGTGCTACTCTATAAACAAGCCAACGTATAAACCTTTCAGTCTTGTTGCTTTATTTATGTCTTTATAGATCTGGTTTCAAGCTATTTGCATACAATTTACAAATTCATATTATAATTCTCCAGTATATTTATGATTCTAGAGTTGTATATATTTTACCTCCATATGAAATATTTATTTCTGTATGCTTCTGTTGCTTATTATTTAACAAAAATATCACATTGCATTTGATAGTTTATGTGTCTTCTTTAGAATAAGACATCTTTATTTGGAAAGGGGAAAGAAAATGTCCCCACCAAAAGGCACAGATTGAGCACAGGTGTGTGTGTTCAACACACACACACACACACACACACTCACACACAAACACACCAGAAATCCTGCCTCCCACTTTAGAAAATGTTCCATACCCTTTGTATCTATGTTAGTCTTCAAAATACTGAGGAGAGTGATTTTTAGAGGTTAGTAAGTTTTTTAGAGATAATATAAAATGAAAAACTATCCGAGAAATAAAACTATTCTGCACTTAATACTTGAAAACTATTATTTATTTGGGAATCTGAATTGACAATCTGAAAGCAATTCAAATTCTTAGTGATCACTTTTAAGTGAATAAATGAGAATTGAACATGAAATGTGAGGCCAATACATATTAAGAGAACATCGAGTCATGAGGAAAAGTACCAGTGTTCTAAAAATGTATAAAAGGGAGATTAGTAATACTACATATGGGATAGATAAAGAAAATTTTAAGAAATAAATGATGGTGATCTAGATGTGGTATAAGGGATAAATGAAATATGCCTGCAGAAGAAAATGTAAACAGTATAAAAATAAAAATCAAAACTCAAGCCAGTTTTCTAAGATATCAAGTTATGTATGTACTGCATGGTACAAGTCATGTTCAACAACACCCCTGCACAACATTAAAATTTCAGCCTTATACACTTGTAAAGAATTAGAATTTTAATTTTTTAAATAAGCATCGAAGAACTTTTCACTGTATATTTCGATCATAGTTTTGTAGGGTCATGTTTACAATTAACATATATCATACCTAATGTCTGCCACATTTTCATACTTTCCATTTTGAAGACCTGCAGCTGATTCTGACTATATAAAAGTGCTAGTTGGATGAAAGGTGATCATTTATTTCAGATCAAGCATTCATCAAAGGGATCTTATTTCAACTAAGGGGGGGGGATGATAAAAACATTTTTTCCAGACACCTCAAAAATAATAGCAGGAACCTTGGTATTTTACATCATTGGTAATGAATACAAGCAAGTTTCTTATTAAAAGTTAAGAAAGATGTATCTTTTTTGCCTACCTCAGTAATCCAGATCCATTTTACTAAGCAACAGTCTGGGTCACCCTGCTTCCTAATGCTAAGGTTATTTTCCTTGTGTCTATGTGAATGAACCCACACATGTATTGAAAGTACTAATCCCAGTACTTAACACACAGTAGGTTCTCACTATATAGCCATTGGCAGAACATATCTCTGGGGATAATACCTTTGTTATATCTCTGGCACTTGTTCTGCATTTTCTTCCCCAATATTCTTATCTTTTATGAAATTCTCACCAATTCTAAAGTGAACGATAACAAAAGCAGTCAAGAATATATTTTAATATTTATTGATTTCTTACTACATATTCTATACTCTGAAATCTGCCTACACATAGGTTATCTTTTAGGGTTTTTTTTTTTGTTTTTGGTACCAGGGATCGAACTCGGGTCCTTGTGCTTGTGCAGCAGGCGGCAAAACCACTGAGCTAAATCCCCGGCCTGAATCTTTTAGTTTTCTATAAGGTAATTAATTGTACCACTGTGAAAAAATGTAAAACTTCTCTAAATACAATATTATTCTTCCCTTGTAATCACAAGTCTGCAGAATAGATTTTTATCTTATATTTCCCAGTCTTAATTCCTGTAATTTTTTCCAGTTTTTACTTTTTATTAGTACATGATTCTTGTACATAGTGATTACATTCCTTGGGCAGAGTTGTACATGTACACAGCACAACTCAATTCTTTTGATATCCCTTTTCCTTCCCCACCCTCCATACTCTCTCCTGCTTGCCGTTAACCAAACGAGTCTTAGTGCAGACATATTTGCTCCAAGAATCAATTTTATTTTAAAAAAGAAAGGTAAAATATAAATGCCTTTATATTATAGCAATATACATTATTATATGGTATATATTACTTTATTGAATAATGCAAAATTATACATATTTTGAGCTTTATAAAAGAGATTTCAAATCAATTTTTGCTTGAGTTGCCATTTTCTAAGTTGTTGAAGAAGTGTTGTGCTATAGTTGACTATTCATGAAACCTCTGTACTCAGGCAGACCTGATTATATATTCCAGCTGGCGAATGTACAGAGCACTTCTATTACTTCATATGTGTGCAATTGCATCTGTATTTACTGAGGTGTGTCTTTTGCCTTTAGAATAATTTCTCATTCATAAATGCAATATAAACAGCTGAATGAATAAATAAGTTGATTGATTAGTATTCATATCCCTTATTAAACTGTAAGCTTCTTAAATAGAGAATCAATGCTTGCTATAATATTCACTATCTTATTGTATTTCTATGATCTAGCATGGAACTTGACATTGCATATGTTGAGGGGGAAAATGTTATGTACATTCTCTCTCTCTCCATCTCTCTTTCTCAAGAGAGGAACACTTAGATCTTTATACTTCATCTGCTAATTTGTGTTTATAAAACTAGTGTCTTCCTAAAAATATTTGCAAAACTTATAGGTTATCAAATGGCATATATACACATGTGTGTTGTTTATCATATAGCACAAGTAACATACAAGTTGGAAGTAAATTGCACATATATTTTGATCCCATAATGCCATGAAGAATAAGAGTTTTATGATGTTGGCAGATCTTAGATCAAAGTAAGGTAATAGCCATATAAAGTCATACAGAATAATCTTTACTTATTAGGTATCTAATAAAAATCATGATATGCTTTAATTCTTGATGAAATATATGTTAACCTCAAAAATTGGATGTAGTAGTAAGAAGTATGTGATTTGTGTAAATAACTTCAGCCTAGTAGATCTACTTCCATGAGCTGTGTGTCCATGTGTGGATCACTTGGATTTTCTCATTAAGGTTTTACTTTTGAACTTATGGAATATAATATTTGATCTATCACTCCCTCTGGGTGACTGAGAGGAACAAACAGAATATTGTGTGGTGATGTGAGTACTGCATAAATATATTGTTCTGCTAACTGCTCATTCCTGGTCAAGCATGTTAAAATTTTATTAAAACCCTATGATTGCTCTAGTGATGTAAGATATTTTAAGGTGTATTTTACTTAATTCATATGAGTGGTACATGTATTCTGTGGATTCTTTAGTGCCTTTAAATATTATTCATGTACAAAACTATGTATAGATAGGCTCCTCTACAAGAAACAATTTTAAAGCTATATTGCTTTCTGTACTTCGTTTTAAGCTTCCATAATTACTTCTCATGGATTATTGTCAAATATGGAGAGAATGTGTGTGTGTGTTTGTGTGTATGTAAACTTTGAGAACCATTATCGTATAGAATGTATTATTTGAAAGATTATGGTTTACAAATTTATTTTTGTAAAATTATTTTTCCTTCACAAGTATGAATTTGGAAAATGCAACAGGACACATGACAAAATTTTTTAAACCCATAGAATACTAATCATGAAGTATTAATGATACAGAATTATTCAAAAACAATTTTAAATTTTATTTCACGGAAAAGTTATATATATATATATATATATATGACTCATTTAGGCTATCACATGCCTTTTGTTTGTTTTTTGCTTAAATTCTTTTATTGGTACATTTTAGATATACAATACATTTACATTTATCTTTGGGTGCTTGTACCTGTACATGATGTATCTTGGTTCTTATTTTTTCCCCATTACCTGTGCACCCTTCACCCCTCCACCCTTCCCTATTTACATACTTCGTTTCCATTTTTTTTCTTTTCTCATAATTTTTCCTTTCCATTTTTTCCTTTCCCCATCTCTTTCCACCACCCCTACCCCTTTGGACCTTTGCCTGTTTCAAAGTATCAATTATTAGTTATTAATCTTTTAGTCCTTATTTACACTCTCAGTTTCTCACACTAGAGAAACTATTCAGTATTTACACATGTGTGTCTTATTTATTTCACAAGAGTATGGCCTCAATATGCATCCATTTAGCTATAAATGACTCTAGTTTCTCATTCTTTATGGCTGAGTAGTACTCCATTTTATAAAAAAAACACATCTTCTTTATCCAGTTTTCAGTTGACGGGCACTTGGGCTGTTTCCAAGCCTTAGCTATTACAAACTGTGCTGCAATAAACATGGGTACACATATATCTCTATGGTATGATTCTTTTAATTCTTTTGGGAACATATCCAGCAGGGAAATAGCTGGGTCAAATGGGACCTCCAGCCCTAGTTCTTTGAAGTATCTCCACACTGATTTCCATAGTGGTTGCACCAGTCTGCACTCCCACCAACAATGGAGAAGGGTTCCTTTCTCTCCACACCCCTGCCAGCATTTGTTACTTGTTGATTTCTTGATAGCAGCCACTCTTTCTGGGGTGAGGTGGAATCTCAGTGTTGTTTTCATCTGCATCTCTTGAATGACCAATGATGTTGAACATTTTTTCATATGCTTATTTGCTGCTTTTACTTCTTTGTCTGAGAAATGTCTGTTCATTTCAGATGCCCATTTTTGAATTGGGTCTTTGAATTTGGGGAGTCTGATTTTTTTCAGTTCTTTATATATTCTAGATAGCAGCCCTTTGTCTGAGTTACAGCTGCTAAAAATTTTTTCCCCTCATTGTAGGTTGTCTCTTAGCTCTGTTGGTAGTTTCTCTTGCAGTGCAGAAGCTTTTTAATAAGATGAGATCCCAGTTGTTGATTCTTTCTGCTAGCTCCCGTGCTACTGAGGTTTGTTCAGAAAGTCTTTTCCTATGCCAATATCTTCAAGAGTTCTACCTAACTTATCTTCCAGCAAGTTTAGTGTTCCTGTCTTAATATTTAGATCTTTAATCCACTCAGATCTTAGTTTAGTGCATGCTGATAGATATGGGTCTAGTTTTAATCTCTGACAGGTTGAAATCCAGTTTTTCCAACACCATTTATTAAATAGGCTATCTTTCCTCCAATGAGGGTGGTTGGCTCTTTTGTCAAAGATGAGGTGGCTGAATATGTCTGAAGTTGTTTCTGCATCTTCTGATCTATTCCACTGATCCTCAGGTCTGTTTTCCAGTACCATGCTGTTTTTATCACAGTAGCTTTGTAGTAGAGCTTCAAGTTGGGGATTGTGATACCCCCAGTCATGTCTCTGCTGCCCAGAATTGCTTTTGCTATTTTAGGTCTCTTCTGGTTCCAAATGAATTTTTGGATTGTTTTCTCTAGCTCTGTGAAGTATATTGTTGGAATTTCAATTAGCATTGCATTAAATCTATTAGCTCAGTGGTTTCACCGCCTGCTGCGCAAGTGCAAGGACCCAAGTTTGATCCCTGGAACCAAAAAAAGAAAAAATCTATATAGCAGTTTTGGAAGTATGGCCATTTTCATTATATTCATTCTTTTTACCCAGAAACAAGGGATGTCTCCATTTTCTTACATCCTCCTCGATCTCCTTTTTCAGGGTGATGTAGTTTTCAGTGTAGAGGTCTTTTGCTTCCTTTGTCAGATTGATTCCTAGATATTTCATTTTTTTTGGATGCTATTGTAAAAAGAATTGTTTCCCTAATTTCTCTCTCAATGAGTCTGCTATTTGTGTATAAGAAGGCTATTGTTTTGTATTATATGCCCTTTGAAAGCAGTTTGGATTGAAGTGGTGGCAGATATTAAAATATTTTGAACACTATTGTATCTCTCAGATAACAACCATTAATAGGTAGCTGAATACTTATGCTATGGAAAATATCTTAGTAAAATTCAATAAAAAATATTAAAATTATCTGTCTCAACTAAATAAGCCATAAGTGTCCTCTACACTTCTGACACTAATGTAATTATCATTGGCTTGCAACTCTTATTACAGAGAGTTATATAGGTAAACTAAGCATTAAGTAACGTTAAATTGGCAAATTTGACATTCTTCTCCGTAAGGACCCCAATGTGACTGTTTTGTGAAGAATATAAGTATGATTAAGTAACAGCAAGCGGTTTTTTACTAACATTAGTCATTTACAAGTCTCTTATTCTTACATCATCTTAGTTATTCACATCATAAAAGATATTTTCTAAATCTTTATAAATATTACAGAGAGTTTCATATAGATATAGGTAGAGATGTATAGTCTCTAGTATACTATGAAAGATATTTTACAATGACTGTATTTCACAAAATTGAAGTGTTATATAACAACAGACTCAAATCTGTCTCATTCAAAGACATTTTGGTTAAACTGCCATTAGTAAGTCGAATTTTATTCTTTGTTAGAATTTTTTTTTGTACCAGGTATTGAACTCAGGACCCGGCATTTGCAAGGCAGGCACCCGTACCACTGAGCTAAATTCTCGGCCCCTTTGGTAGAATATTTTATAGAATTTTTCCCACTACCAAAGGAACATTCTCTACACTTACTTTGGAAAAACCTTAATACTTTACTTTTCTTATGAATTTATAATATAATCCTTCATCATTCTTTATATGTAAAATACATATTAATAATATTCTTTCAATTACAAGTTTGCCATAATAAAATTTTGAAATAAAGCAGAAAATCTTTGGAAAAGAAGTATTTCTACAATAAATTAGAGAATTAGAATATTTTATAGTTGAAACAATACCTATGAACTAGTTTAGCAATAAAATACTTAACTTTAATGAATATTGTTAGTGAATTCCCCATTTTACTACAAAGTCTTGTGGATGGAATTTAATTTTCTACTTAACAAGCCAAATCTCAGATACAGAAGTTTCAAAGCTCACATAATATTTGTGCAAGAGTTGAGATGAAGAGAATTATTAGGCAGCACACCTAAGGAAGTAACTAGCTCTGAGCATGAAAAGCCACACCAAACTTTGAACAAATGTTTCTGATTAAATTCATTATTTTAAATTTTATATAATCCAATTTCCATAAATATTCAGATACCTGTGTCTATGCAAATATTCTGGGTGTCTGGCAGTTTCAGAGATAACAAAATGCTCTATTTACATTTTTAAACTTTCAGTGTAATAATGCTGAATAGCAGTCTCTAAAATATTACTGGCTTAAACACAAATATTCATGTGCTCAGAGTTATGTGGAAAAAAAGTAATATCTATGTTTTAGGTGACAGATTCGGCTCAGGTAAGCTCTGTCTTTCATTTTCAAGCAAAATCTGAAGAAGCAATTACTATCTTGATTATTTTTATTTTTTATAGTGCAGATCAGTACAACTAGATTGCAAGCCAAACCAGGGAAATAAAAGTACATTTAAAGTCAACTTGCTTTCCATTGGTCAAAGCAAGTTATAGAACCAAGCCCAAAACCAATGAGCAGCGAAATACACTTTCCCCTCTATAAACCACAGCAAGAACAAAGAATGGATAGAACTTTAATCAAATATTACAATGCATTAAATCCTCAAAAGTGAAAGACAAGTTAATACATTTGTATACTACTTACCACAAAGGAAAAGTCAAATACTTGTGGTAAGACTTTTGAGAGTTTGGACCTAACAAAAACCACATGTGACAATATGTTTCTACAGACATTTGGTGAGTAATCTGAAAACCAACATCTTTCAGTGAGCTCACTTTTGGGACACAATTGCTTCTGTGCCATTGTGCCATGCAAGCAAGGTGCCAGCTGCCCTTTGTCCAAGGTTATCTTTAAAGGATTTTTGTATAACAAACAGATGTAGAAGACAGTATACTGCCTCCATTTAGAGCAAAGGGTAAGCATTCTTAATCCTGAGTATCAAAATATGCTGTTAGAATCATATATATTTATATATTGGTAGTCAAGCTTTTCATTATGTTGTTCAAATTATTCAATTATAGATATTTTGTCTGCTTCATCTAGCAATTACTGTGAGAGATATATTAAAACCATCCACTGTGATGGGGCATTGTGTACTCCTTTTGTGAGTATATTTTGTTCCAGGTAAGTGAAAGCCATGTCACTAAGTACATAAAAATCTAAAATTTTAATATCTTCCCATTGAAATGAATGCTTTTCATGCCATTTGGTTACTCTTTATCTATAATAATGTTCTTTACATTGATCTCCTTTTCTGGATATAATGCCCCTGAATTTCTGCAGCATCTACTCAGGAATTTAATTCTTTGGTTCTCAGTTCACTATTGCTAGAAACTGGTGCAAATATTACAGATGGCTCACAAAACACCAGGCAGGTATTTCTTTTGCAGCTTAGGTCACAACACTGTAATGTAACCTGTTATGATAGCTTCTTGATATCCCAGCTCTCAGAAGAGGTAGAGCTCATGGCTTCTAGGAGAGGTCAATTCTGAGGCATTGCTCTGACAATAATTCCTGCAATTTTACTTTTTTGTTGTTGTTGCTGTTGCTGAAACAGGGTTTCCCTATGTAGTTCAGCTGACCTTGAACTCACTATGTAGCCAAGGCTGGCCTCAAATTCGAGATTATCCTCCTCGCTCAGCCTCCCAAGTGCTGGGATTACAGGCATGCACCATCATGCATAGCCTACTCTATTACTTCATTTAATAATTTTAAAGACCTAATTGTTTTTATTAACTTTCTTTCTTGTTAAAAGTATCAAACATTGACTCTGTCACTGAAACTAGCACTATATAGTAACTTATAACACCATTTTAGTGATGAAATTCTAGGATTAATTCCTGGTAACCTTTACATGAAAATTGCAAACCACTTGCTTAAATTTTCAATCATGATCTTCCACTGGCTAACTATGAGGATGAAGAATACAAAACTATAAGGTTGAATGGTGGCTTCACAGTGTATAAAGTGGCAATAACAGGATAAGTTTAAAATTTAACTTCTTAAATATATCTATGATAAAAGGAAGAATAGTTATATGACTTCCCTAAAAGAAAATCAGAGCCAAAATCTCTGGGCTGAAAAATTACAATATAGACTCATACAATTACAACATGCAATTCATATAATCTTTTAGTGTCCTATGTGCTAACTGGAACATTCAGTGAGAAGGAATTGAAAATTGAAAATAAAAACATTTTAAAATATTTATTTGAATTAAATTACTCTCATACTTTTACTCTTACTTGGGCTTGTCAGTGGAATCATCATTTGCTACAGATCCAGAAAAAGTCATTAATTACCTTGTGTCCATATCTACTACCAGTCAGTACTTATGTAGCCCTTACTAAAGTCATATTTCAACATGCTATATCCTAAGGCATGAGCCTTTACATGTTGTAAGAAATCCAAGATTATATTATTGTATATCGGGAAAAAAACCATGGTGTATAATTCCTGAAGATACTAAACCAAAAAAGAACATGACTGAAGATTGACTACAGTTATTGATATGAATCAATACATACCATGAATCAATGCTCCCCCATAGAGGTGCAATAAGAAATATGCATATAATTTTAACCTCCTATTGGGTTAAGTACACCAAGAAATTGGTGAAATAAATATGCTTTAAAAAATTTAAACACTATCACATCAAAATGAAAATATAAAAATGCTATTAATTTGTTTTTCATGTTCTTCATATTCCAACATCTTGTAACATATATTAATTCAGAACCTCAATGTTCACCAAAAATGCTTAATATTTTAATGTAATAAATATTACAATTAAGAAAGAAGAGCCATTTCAAAGATTTTTCAAACATTGAAAAAATTGCTAATATCATCATCAGGAAAATTTGATAGGTGATTACTTCAAGGAAACCAGATTAGTCTATATGTACTTGAAATAAAAGAAAGAAGGAAGGAAACAAGAAAAAAGGAAGGAAAAGAGAAACGTAGGGAGGGAGGAAGGAAGGGATGGAAGAAAGAAGAGAGAGAAGAATTACTATAGCACTAAAAGATTTTTGAAATGAATAATATTATCAACAAATAGCACGATAGCCTGAATAAATCTTAAAGGTCAGCTACTGATATGGACGATAAGCTAAAGACATACCTTACCATAAATAGCCAAAGAAATCAGCAAGAAAAATACGAGAGAAAGGATAACAAGATTTAAACTTCAATTACTTTTAAGAGTTTCCAAAGCAGAGAATATGGTGCCTCAAATGAGAAAATAAAAAACAAAATCATTGGAAAATATTCCTGAAATTATTCTTGAAAGATCTGAGTTCTTCTAAATTACTTATTACTGAGCAAGAAAACAAAAAGATGATGAAAGCACGTATACATTCTACACATGTGAAAGGAAATAAGAATGACCTAAAATAGTGCCAACACGACCAAATTCTGCAAGCCAGTGGTGCTCTCTGCTGAAAAATTTTAAAAGTAATGAGAAACAATGAATTTAGAACTTAAAATTCTTAGTTAAGATAAAGTATTGAGAGATCAAGCACAATAAAGGAATTTCCAGTCATAAAGTATTGAGTGCTTACTACCACTATATTAGATTTCATATAATGAAAAATTCTGTAGAAGAAGAAAACAGAAAAGTGGAAATAGAGATAGAAGAATAAAGATGAGGTGAGAAAGAAAAATAGTGCTAGAATATTCCCTAGATGAAGAAAAATAAGTACAAATATACATATTTTAAATTTATTTTTCTGGAAATTTAGAAAAATGTTCTTTTGAAATATTTTAGAGATAAACAGTTTATGTTTGTTTCTCAAAAAGTCCAAATACAATTCATAGTTCTGAAGTGCATAACATTTCCCAAAATGTAATGTATTCAATGCCAATCAAAAATTTAGAAGTGGAAACTGTTCTCATAATTTCAAAGCTTAGAGAAAAAAACCTAAAATCATAAAATAAGGATGTACATAACAAAACTACAAAATGAAGAAAGATGAAATGTTATATAATGTGAAAACATTATTCATATCATAGGGGAGCACCAGATATAAATATCAAAGTTGATTTTTAATATTAAGAGCATTATGTAATACATTATTATAAACTTATAGGAAATTTTGTTTTATACTTAAATTTATTTTCCAGAGTTTATTTATTCCTACTTTTTGCATATAATATACAGTGTATATTTTCTAATAGGTTTTCAAAGTTTTTCTTTTTCTTCTCCTTTCTTTATCCTGAAGGGAGCAGAAGCTCAAACATCCACATTTGAAGTGGTTAGCAAAATATCTTCTTCAAAATAGACAATTTGAAACTTTCTCATTTGGGTCATTCCAACACAAGATGGAAGAAAAAAAAGGAGTAAGAGATAACCAGCTTGCCCAAAACACAGAGGTACTCTAGGAGAAATCTAGTGCTACACGACAGAACTTTTGTAAGGCTTCAAAACCTTAATGTTTTACATAAGCAGTTGGAATAGAGTCCACAAGTCCCAAATCAGTCTTTCTGTATTAAAAGGAGACAAAAGGGAGAATTTAATGAGTTTAAACTCATAGCAATAGAGATAATGAGAGTAAGAGACCTTGGTTTGTAAGCAACAAACCCCTTTGTTCCACACTGAGTACCCTCATCTAGTTATTAGTTCTTCCTCCAGTAATCTGTCAAACAATGAGGGAGTAGAATTTTAAAAGGTGCATCGCCACAGAAAGCAAGCTAGTGCTGAGCAAGTGAAAAGGTGAGATAATGAGATTGACATTGCTGACACTGGAAATCTGGTGATATAAAGATTAGTTTACAATCAAATTACTCTCATATTCACTTATGGCCAAAGAAGTAAAGAGGCCACCTGTAAAGTATTTTCCCCAGGAGTAATGGTGTGGAGACCATTATAATAAACACATACTTTAGGAAGCAAGGGATTCAATAGAAGTTGCTAGGCACACAGGTTGTTTAAAACTAGGCAGGAGTCTCCTAAATGAATGATTCATCCATAGTAATGACACTAATTCATTATCAAGTCTTAGTTTATACCTATTTTCATTTTTTCCAATCTGTTTCAGTGCAATTGAAGTGGTGGTTTGTTGTGTTGTCATTTTAAAATGTTGCTTTAAGTACATAATTTTACTCCATTTGTGCCAGGAAAATGCCCAAACACCTTCATTAGAAATAAAGCAAATCTGTTCAACAGTCCTCTGAACAGCAGGCACTATATGCTTTATTGAACAGAAAAAGCTTTAACAAACCTTATCTTGCACACATGTTCATTCTGCCTGTGTCTGTTTATGTTCTCAAACTTCCTGAAAATGTGGGTGCAACAACAAAGTAGTGTTTAGCTACCCTCATTTCTTGGCCAGGTGGTTGATTATATGGTTTGGCATATTTTTGCAGGTGGTATACAAAATCATATATACCAGCTGCTCGGCCCACTGAGTAATACTTTGCTAAATGACATAGCCCCAGACATACATAACAGCATATAATGATGCTAGAGTGATATCTTCACTAGATTCATTTAGCTCTGAAAAGAATTCTCTAAGAAAGACATTTTCCTGCCTTCATTTCTGCTTCATGCTGGGTAATGTTGGCAAGAATTATTCATGGCACATGTGAGCAATTCAAAGAAATATTGTATAAAAAAACAAGGCAGCTTTGCAGAGGTGTGCTATCTGCTTGATGACTTGGCATGCTGCCCCCGGTGCTTGGCACAGGAACCCGGCTGTTGGCACAGGGGATGTTATATATACTTACCATTGGTCCTCTACTCTGCTACTTGCTGTGCACAATCAATATCGACCAACTCTATAAACAACCAGATGAACCTTGTATCTGAGGGATAGCAAATAGCATTTGAATTATTTTACATAAATCTGAAAATGTAATCGTGGTTGACATTCCTATGAGTATTATATCTGAGCACGATGATCATAATTGAGTAACATTAAATTTAGTTTATTGAACAGCAGTCCACTGCCCGCTTTACTGTGACTATGATCTGTGTAATGAAACCAGCAGTACGAAAAATTCTCCTCAGTTGGTACACTTCCTGGAGAGCAGCCAAAGTATTTATTGCTATTTGTGCAATTAATGGCCATATTGATTCCTTTTTATTCCCCTAGTAAATAGCAGATAAGTTGTGCTATGTTTTCTTAGCTCTTCAAGGTTTGTTTCAGTTGTAATTAATGTGACTATAGGAATAATACTTAATTGTTCTTAGTAACTGGTTTTCATGCCTGCAACTTTTGCAGCTTACACTCTGCACAGGTTTGAAATGATTAAATTGATAAGTGGCTCTATTGCCAAAATAATCCCATATGTTGAAGTATGATTTATTAATGTTCAAAAATCAGAAGGTAAAAGTCCACTAGCCAAAATGCTGTGGTGGTTAATCATCTGTTCTTCCAGCCAATTCCATAATCCTCAATGTGACAATCAATTCATCATGCTGAAATGGCAAATTCATATAAATCATATTTCCAAGTTCTACATGGAGTCAATAAAATATATTGTACATTTCCCATAAATTATGTGATATATTGTTAATTTATTTTCAAATTAAAAACTTTAACTACCCTATGTGTTTTTTTCATTGTGCTTGTAAACTAAAAAGTCTCAGACTGGCACATCTAGAAAGTTGCACCATGCATGGTGAAGTATGAAGTCCTCTTACTTAGGAAGAAGTCACGGGAACACTGGAAGTGTCATCTCCTCTAAAATGATCAATTATTCAAATTTATTGTACTTTGTTCCTATTTCTTATTGGATAAGCATCAAAATTCTTCATTTCCATATTTTTCTACCTTAGAGGAGATAGATAAAAGAAGAAAAGTCAGTTGGCATAACTTTGTGCACTCTTGCAATTGAAGGAATCAGTGTAATCTAACTTCTAGTGCATATATTTTTTCCTTTTCTTCTTTCCTACACATCACCCTAATTTCACTGATTTCAAGTGAGAATGCTGTAATTCTTTTATTTCTTTTAAGCTTTCTCCTCTAAAATCTACATAGTATCTGCAGTATGAACTAAAATTTGTGGTTCAATATATGCACAATAATTGTGATGTACTAAATAAACAAAATGGACAAAAATGCTATGACCATCTCAACCAAACTAGAAAGGGTATTTGTTGAAATTCAACATCTATTTATGATAAAATTCTGAATAAGTTTAATAGAGGAAATATACCTCCATGTAACAGAGGTCATTTCTGTGAAGGCAACAGCTAACATTATTCTAAATGGGAGAAAACTGGAAGCCTTTTCTCTAAGGTCTTGCATAAAACAACCATGTCTGCTTTCACCGCTTTTATTAAACATGGTGCTGGTGGTCCCTGCCAGGCCAGTCGGGCAAGAGAAAGAAACAAAGAGCATTGAAATTGGAGAAGGGAACATCAACTTGTCACTGTTTTCAAGTGCTTGATTTTGTGTATGGAGAATTATATAGATTAGTACTAATAAAATGTTTACCAAATTATAAGTCACAAAATCAAGACACAAAAATCAGAAAATTACTATATGGCAAGGGTGAAATAGAAAGATCTGGCTGTGATGGCACAAGCCTATAATCCCAGCTACTCCAGAAGGTATGGCAGGAGGCTGGCAAGTGTGAGTGTCATCTTGGCAATTTAGCAAAATCCAATCTCAAAATTCAGAAAGTCTGGGGACCTAGCTCAGTGGTAGAATGCTTGCTTACTGTGTATGTGGCTCTAAACTCAATTTGCGGTATTACCAAACAAAACAAAAAAAGAAACTAAGAAAGCAATCCCTTTTATAATAGCTACAAAAATGAAATTAAATAGGCAGAATGAATTTAACCAAAAAAGTAGATATCTACAATGAAATAAATTGGAAAAGATACACAAAAATGGAAAACACTCCATGTTCACAAATTGGAAGAATCAATATTGTCAAAATGTGATTTCAGCCAAAGTGATTTACTAATTCAATTCAATCCACATCAAATTAGCAATTCTTCACTGATAGGGAAAAAAGGAACAGTGAAAAACTCCAAATAGCCAAACCCATCTGAAAGAGAAAGAACAAATCAAGAAGCACAGCACTACCTGATCTCAAAATCTTCTACAATGCTGCAGTCATCACAACGGCCTGGTATTGGCATAGAAACCAGTGGGTTTGGTTATAAGTCAACGAACTCTTCCACCGCCAACTGATTCTTTTCTTTTTTCATTAAGTGTATTGATACATTTTAGGTATACAATACAATTACATTCATTATTGGGATCTTGTACCTTTACATGATGCATCTTGGTTCTTATTTTTTCTCCATTCCCCTCCCCTTCCTTCACCTCTTCCACCCTTCCCTATTTACAGTGACTTTGTTTCCATTTTTCCCTTTTCTCATATTATTTACTTTCCCTTCTTTTCTTTTCCCTAACCCTCCCACTTCCCCCATTCCTTTAGACCTTTTCTTCCTATTTCACATTATCAATTATACATTTTGATCCTTATTAACACTTTTAGTTTTTTACACCAGAGAAACTATTTGATATTTACACATGTGTGTCCTATTTATTTCAACTGGGATCTCCTCTTATTAAAAAAATGCCAACTGATTCTTGACCAAATAACACACATTAAAAACGATAGACTTTTCAATAAACGATGCTGAAAAAAATTGAAAGAATGAAAAATAGAGCTCTATCTCTCACCAGTTATAAACATTAATTCAAAATGGGTTGAAGATATAAAAATAAGACCTGATATCATGAAACTTCTAAAACAAAACATAAGGAAAATGTTCTAGGACATTGGACACTCTTGGTGAGAATGTAAATTAACAAAGCCATTATAGAAAATAGTATAGAGGTTCTTCAAAACATTAAAAATAAATGCTCTTATGATCCATCATTTCACTACTGGGAATATACCCAAAGGAAGCTACCCAGTATGTTGAAGATATGTCTGGACACTTATGTTGTTGTAGCACTGTTTACAAGGACCCAAAAATGAAAACCACCTGAGTGTACATGAGCAGTTAAATGGACAAAGAACTGTGGTGCATATATAGAATGAAATACCATTCAGCCATGAAAAAGAATGAAATCCTATCAATTGTCACAATATGGGTAGAGCCAGAGATCATTATATTAAAGAAATAAGTCAGGCACAGAAAGGCCAGTAGTTGGTGCATGATCTCACTCCAAAAAAAATCAGTCTCATACAAGTTGATAGTAGAATGGTGCTATCCAGAGACAGGAGAGAATAGAAGGGTGAGAGGGATGGAGAAAGACAGATCAGTGTTACTAAGCTGCCGTTAGAGAGGAGTAGGAAGATCTGGCATACTACTGAAGCACCAAATAGTGATGATAGTTAACAGTTACGTACTGTATATTTCAAAAAGCTAGAAAAAGAATTTTGAAAAATTTTACCATGAAGAAATGATGAATATTTGAAGGTTTAAATACATTTAACTTAATTGAAATATTACAAAATGTATATTTGTATGGAAATATCACAAGGTAACCCAAAAGTATGGATTGTTTTCATTATGAGTAAAATAAATTTAAAAAGAACTAAAATATTGGTATATAAGGTTCCCAGCCATCCCAATATGCTACAAGATTCATAATTCTTTAACAGAATTCTGGAGACAAAAGCTTTTGCATTTAGTAGATACAATACTTCATGTTGTTTTAATAAAAGCAGGACTCTAAATTTTCTACTTAATAAGGGAGGTTTGGATGGCAGAATAATCAGTCTAAATTTACTCTATTTTATAAATCAAACTAAATGTAATAAATTATGTGGCATTTCAGAATCTGAAATTCTTCCTAAAGAAGGATCTGTCTGTACACATTTAGGGCAAAGAAGTGAGCAGAAATAACCCATTTAAGGAAAGCAGTCTGGATCCTGAGTTTCTTTCCTGCCTTGTAACTTCTGTCTACTCTTTCTGATGTCATTTGTATTAATATTACTTTTTATGTGAGTTTTAGATCCATTTCTGTCCATCTAAAAATGGACTGTGCATCACTAGATCTACGACATTTTCTCCTCCAGTATCCTGGTTGTCCCTGAGTCTGATGTGTGATTGTTCTTCATGAGAGAAGACTCAACTCAAGTTCTGACAAATCCTTTGATGGAAGGGACAATGCAGCATCTGTTATACAATGAGGGTAAGAATAGAAAAAAGCATTCTTCCTGTGTCTACCACTGAGAATTTTATGATTATATAATTATGCATCATAATTATAAGATTATTAGAAATTAACTTTATGTAATAACATATTACCATTTAATAAAATGTGCTTTCTTGAAATGCAATTATTAATATCTATATATGAGAAAAAATGTTTCTTCTGTAAGCAAAAATTTGTCTTAAAGATGAATTACCATGATGGGAAAAGCACTGTGTTGTACGAGTAACAGTTAGTTCAGTCTATATCTGTATTACACTCAAAAGCTGGCATAAGAAGAGAGTTCAAGCCAAAAACCAAGAACTCACTGGAGAAAAGGGCAGTTAGCTTACCTGGGCACTGAGAAGGGCACTAACCTCTGTAAGAAAGAGAAGAATGGAAACATCCTAGTTCAGTCTAAGATGCAGCATAAACTGACTCAATATCATGTACTGCGTTTAAAAAGACCACAAACAGGAGCTGGGGTCCTGAAGTCGCACTAACTCTACAACAATACGTAATTTTAAAAGGACTAGAGCTGGAGAGACAACAATCTTTCATTTAGAAATGCTTGCTCTTTCAGCAAGAGGAACCTCACCTATTGGATGTAGGAAGTACATGTGTATACGGGGGGAGATCTTCACAAAACCACCCTATGGTTATATGTAAGGAGCCTACCTATGAAAAGCTATAGCCTTCTTTGCCCACATTTCAGGGCTCCACATCGCATTTAACCTAAACTATTAATCCCTGGAATTTCAATAAATTTCAAAGGACAAGGAGAGAAATAGAGCTACATTATTACAGTCATGGTGATGTATTTTACCAGAGTTATCCCAAAGTAATGGTGATCACCTCTATTTAGTAGTTAATATCATTCCAAAGTAGATGGTGATAACCTAAGATGCATATTGATCTCTAAAGAAACTGCTAAGAAAATAACTCAAATTGTATAGTTAAAAAACCAACACAGGAATACATTGTTAATATAAAAATATTTACTTAGCATGAAATAAGATAGTACAAAATCATAGCAAGAGCTGTATATATGATAATTAACTTTATAAGGTCTTATAAATAAATGAAACTGATGCTGAAAAAATAAAAAGGGGTGGTGGATGGAGGGGGGAAGAAGGGGATTAAAATGTGCTGTGTGCATGTACCAAAGCCCTACAGTGAAAGTAATCATTATGTACTACTAAAATGTACTAATATAAGTAAAAACACATCATAAAGACTCAAAACAAATTGAAAGACATGCACAGGGGCACACACCTGTAATCCCAGCTACTCATGACACTGAGGCAAGAGAATCCCAGGCTCTAGGCCAGCCTAGGCAATTTAACAAGACCCTGTCTCAAAATTTAAAAACTAAGAAAAAATGAGTGGGGATATAGCTCGGTAGGAGCGTACTTGTGTAGTATGTATAAAGCCCTGGTGCTACAAAATCCCCCGCACTGCAAAAATAAGAAAATATATTGAAATAAAAGAGGTAAATTCAACAACAGAGGTTCAGTTGAAAGGTAAAGATTGCCAGGAGACACATCCTAGATTCAAAAGCACAAATAAGGCTTCAGGTATAGTTCAGTCATGCAGTGCTTGTCCGGGATGTGCCAGTCTCTGGGTTTCCTCTCCACCACCACAGAAAAGGCACAAATAAAAGTAACAGCAAAGTATATGTGACTGATATGGCAAGGAAAAACCACAGAAGAGCTGGAGTGGGTTTATTACTGCAGCATGAAGTCAATTTTTATATTTTGAGACAAAAACTATTACTACTGTATATAGGTTCATTTGATCATGATAAAGGAGTAAGCTCAGAAGTGGACATGTTCTGTAATCCCAGCAAGTGGGAGTCTGAAGCAGGAAGATCACTTCGAGTTCAAGGTCAGCCTGGGCTACACAGTGAGTTCAAGGCTGATCTGCACTACATGGCAAGACTTTGTCTAAAAATAAAAGTAGACTATTTATGTACCAGTAATAACAGAAAATATTTGCAGCAAAAGTAGATAGAATTGAAAATAGAAATAGGAATTTCAACAATAATCTTTCATAAGTTCACTTCTCTACTCTCAATAGTTTATGTCTACTCAACATAAAACAGCATCTGAAACTTAAACTTATTATCAAATTCATAAATTGTAAATATTGATGTCATTGAAACAATTCATCCAAAAATCTGCAGGATACTATGTAATTATTTTAATTGCATATGAAATAGTTTCCTAGACACTCTACATACTGGCTCACAAAACAAGTCTCTTGGTAAATTTTAAAATATTGAAATCTTACAAAATATGTCTTCAGTCCAACCAGAATTAAATTAGAAATCTAGAACAAAAAGAAACTAGAAAATTAAAAACATGATATTTTGGAAATGAAAAAATACCTTTAAAAAGTGGTTCAAAGAGAAGTCACAAAAGAAATGGGATTTTGAACTGACAAGGTCATATAGGCAGCAATCATATTCCTGGATCTAAACACTTAATCATTCCAGGAATAGGGTGGGGGCTTACTGAATCATAAATGCTACTGGGATGGGTGAGAGCAGGAGTTGAGGTCTCCTCCCTTCATACAGCTGTTAAAACCCAGCCCCTTTATCCAGTCTCCAGTGGATGGGAACTTGAGCTGTTTCCAAGTTTCAGCTACTACAAACTGTGCCACTAAAAACATGGGAGTGCATATATCTCTGTGGTATGATTCTTTTAATTTTTCTGGATAAAGATGTGGTTTTTTCATAAATGGAGTACTACTTAGCCATAAAGAATGAGAAACAGAGACATTTATAGCTAAGTGGATGCACATTTAGGCCAAACTCTTAAGTGAAATAAATAGGACACACATGTGTAAATACTGAATAGTTTATCTGGTGTGAAAAACTAAAAATGTAAATAAGGATCAAAATGTATAATTGATATAGTGAAATAGGGAGAAAAGGTTCAGAGGGGTAGGGGAAGTGAGAAGGGTAGGGGAAAGGAAAGAAGGGGAAAGAAAAAAATATGAGAAAAGGAAAAAATGGAAACAAAGTCTGTAAATAGTGAAGGGTGAAGGGGGTAAAGGGAGGGCAGGAGAAGGGGAAAAAAATAAGAACCAAGATATATCACATAAAGGTACAAGATTCCAATGATGAATGTAACTGTGTTGTATACATAAAATGTACCAATAAACTTAATGAAAAGAAAAAAAACCCAACCCCTGATCAAAGCAGAGATAGTCCCACTGTTTCTGTCCTGTCCATATAAGTCAGAACCAAATAAGCAAAGGGTACGAACCACTCCGCAACAAGCTGGCATTCAGCCATTTTTGATCCCTAAGCACTGTTTAGAATGAAATGACCATACCTCCTGGTGCTCATTTCCCCAGTAAAGACAACCCTTGTTTTTTAGTTTACTAAGTTTGTTGGTACATTTTAGGTATACAATATGAAGACATTTATCTCTATTTGTCCTTTTACATGATATATCTTGGTTTTTATTTTTTCCCCATTCCCCTGCCTTCCCTTCAACCTCTCCACTCTTCTCTATTTGCAAAGGCTTTGTTACTGTTTTTTTTCCCTTTTCTCAAATTTTTTTGCTTTCCCTTCTTTCATTTTCCCTACCCCTTCCACTTCCCCTCCCCCTTCACCTTCCCATTTGGACCTTTTCTTCCTATTTCACATTATCTATTATACATTTTGATCCTCATTTACACTTTCATGTCAGAAAAATTATTCGGTATTTACACATGTGTGTCCTATATTTCACTTAAGAATATGGCCTCAATGTGTATCCATTTAGCTACAAATGTCTCTAGTTTCTCATTCTTTATGGCTGAGTAGTACTCCATTTTATAAAAAAAAAAAAAATCTTCTTTATCCAGTCACCAGTTGATGGGCAATTGGGCTGTTTCCAAGTTTATGATACTGAGCTAGTATCACTTTGATGCTTACCCTCTATGTAATCTGCCAAAGAAGGCTAAAAGTCTATCATGTCAGTTTGATTTCTACCAAAAACCTGTATTTGGGAGTAAATCACAAACCAACTTTCTGAAACTGATTGTTTACATCATGTTAATGTGGTAATGTAGGGAGAAGCAAACACAAACAGGTTGACTAAAAAAGAGAATTTTCATTTATAAAAGCATGGGAAGACTCAGTGGCATAATTTAGGACTGGGATATCTAAAGAAGTTTGTGCCAAAATTATTTATCTAGTCTTTGGCACTCAGAAATGTCCTTCTTGTGTGTTTTCCTCCTTTAAATTTCTCTACATTCTGCAGAAAATGTGATTTATACAATAAGAGTTTTGGCTGATGTAGCTGTAATTCATGGGCAAGTTTGTCTCTTAGGCTAGTAGTCAAAGTCCTACTGACTCACAGGCACACTAAGTGCAATAACAAGAACCTACAAAGATTTTCCTTACACACTATATGTACCAAAAACTGTTTGGATGTTCTCTGGTTAATCATTTTTCAAAATAAATGAATATACTGAAACTGAAAATTAGAAAGGTGCTAGATAGACTGAATATTTGCAAACATATTTTGAAATGTATGCACATGTAAGAAAAAAGTGACTACATCAGGAATATTTTACTCTATATTTGCTTGTCCCTGTAGATTACAAATTCTGAGATTTGGATAGTTTGAATTTTCCTGTAGCTACTGGATGATGATTTTATTTTACATCTTGGTGATTCAAGAAGACAAGATGGGATTTTTAGAGTGACCATGAAGATACATGATATGCATCTGCTGCTTGGTTTAGGGTCCACTCATGGCTGGTGACATGGCAGATGCGTAATAACTCTTTAAATAACTTTGAATTCTAAAACTCAAGCAGGTTTTCCTGGGCTAGGGGTGCTCATACACTACTTGCAGTTAGCAAGCAGATAATATGATATATCTCTGTGATGCCTGTGAAGTGAGGAAAAGAATAAAAGTATTTGACCATTTTAATCTTTTTTTCTGCTATTTCTGTTCTGTATCCTTCACTGTAATAAATATTGGCTGATTAATATTACTTTATTATGTGTGATGATTAATCTTGATTTTAAACTTGCTTAGATTGAGAAACACCTAGAAAATTAGAAAACCAGAAGTCTAGGTTTGTCTGTGAAAGGGTTGCCAGAGATGACTGGCATCTGGACAATGAATTGAGGGGGGAAACCCAATGGAACCAAAACTGGAGGAGAAAGTCTGGAGATGCATGCTCTTGCTCACTCTGCTTCAGAGCTTCAATGAAATGAGCAACTTTCCTCTGCAATGGAGCCAGAGAACCATGGACTGAATCTTTTGAAACCATGAACCAAAATAAATCTTTACTCATTTAAATTCAAGAATTTTGTGAAAGTGATAGAAATATAACACAGTGTGTTTAGTCAGTTGAATCCTACTGAATTTCCAAGCTTGTGTGGCCATGGGTCTACCTAGATAATAAATTTCATAATAATGGAATGTTTGGGCTTACAATAATCAGAGTAATATAGTTTATCAAAGGAATTAATAGAATTATTTATTGTTATTATCTTTTTAATGCCATTTAAGTGCTCATACGAAGTATATGATTGGTATTCATATATGACAGAAAGTAAATGGTGAATGGTTGCCAGAGGCTGGGAATAGGAGGAATGGGGAGTTAGTCTATCATTAGTATCAAGTTTCAGATTTATAATATGAAATAGTTACATAGATGGATAGTGGTTTTGACTGCTCAATTATGTGACTATACTTAATGTCACTGAATCATACACTTAAAAATGGCTAAAATTATTAATTTCATGTTTTAAATATTTTACTAAATTATTTAAAATAATTAATAATTAAAATAATAATGTTTTAATAGTTTAAATTGGTTGCAGTCACTCCATAAATGTCTTTTATTCTATGTATTTAATCACTTTTATCTCAATATCAGAGATAACCAAATAAAGTCCTCAACCTTAACTACTATGTTTCATCAAATTAAAACTTTCCAGGAAGAAACTGTACACCGTTCCCACTCCACATCTTCCCTTCCATTTCAGGCCTTCATATTCTTGTCAAGGGTACCCTCCAACTGCCCACTACTTCATATTCCTCCGTGAGGCCAGAGTGATCTATTTAAAATCCATATGCCATTTTTCAAAATCATATCTCCTTAGACTCTCCAAAGCCAACAGAATATATGCAATCCCTATCACTTATACTTTGATATACTTTACAATCTGGCCCATGTTAGTACCTCTACCTTTTGACAAAGTATTGCATTTCAGGTCCTCAATTTTTCACCCCTTTCTCTTATTCTCTTTTATCTCTCCAAGTTCCCTCTGTGGTGCTATAAGGAATTACTGTTTTTCCTCTTAAATTATGTGAGAAGATAATATTTAACTAAGTGTATTTGTTGTTCTTCAATTGTCACCTCCTCTGTGATGTCCCTTCCATGCCAGATATATCTAAGAAGTAGCATTCATTTCCATGGTATCTTCCAAAAGCACTTGGCCCATACATCTTTTATGGTATTATGAGAGCTGCATTATTACTCCCAGTTTTTTCTTCCACTCATGGGGGAAGAATTACACTTGTCCACTAAGCTGAATTCTTGTCCTTGTTATTTTGTCTGGCTAGTGAAATATGAATGGAAGTAGCATATGTCTCCTCCTAGTATAGATTCTAAAGCCAGAAACAGCCCACTATCTCCAGTAGTTTGTGTTCCAAAGGAAAGAGAGATAGAAGAGACCTACAGCTCACCTATGAAGGCTGACTTTGTCCTTGGAAACAGCTGCGATTTGGTGATCATTTTGTAAGACCTAGAAACCGTTACTGATATAAGCACTACAATGTTCCATTTTATTAATTTTGACTATGCAGCTGGCACTGCTCACAAAACTGTGATCTCAGATGTATCAGAAATTGTTATTTATCATTATTATTTCAGTGTCTAGCAATTTTCTCAGCTCATAGACACTCAATATATTTTTGTATGAATAGATAAGTAAATGGAAAAAATAAAACCTTAAAACTATGTCAGACATTCTCCTGCTCAACTATGTGAAGTTATTTTCCACTACATCAGAAATATTGCTTATTTAGTATTCATATATGTGAATATCTTCATCATCTGATTTGTTGGGTTAATGATTTGGTCACTTCTTGAAGAGACAGTGATTTAATCTAGTAGAGATTAAAGCTACTGATGTTGCCTGAATTTAGATTAGATAAATATTGCACCTTTGTAGTATGTCTCACTATTTTGTTTATGGAGTGTGAAATATATAGCCTGGTGCTGTTTCTGCACCTTTCATCCATGCATAGCCAATAATATACTCTATGCACCATTTCTGCTAACCTTGGCAAATTAGCAGAGATATTTAGGTAATCAGGCAGTTGAGTGTTTGTGTAGTTTATCACTTTTTATGAAAAAGGAAATGTGTTAAGGAGGATTAAACAAAAGAATAACTATCAATGGTTTATATTTAGGATATTGCTGTCATAAAATGAGATAAAAAATAAGTGATGCCAAGTACTTTGCTAAAAGTAAGCAAAGTAAGGTGATAGCTCTTTTTTTTCTTGTCAGGAAGGGAGAAACTTGTTTTCCTTTTGTCTTTTATTTGAGAACATTAGTCCACTTCTAATTCCGTGTGACTAGCTCTCAGTAATTTTTTTTTAACAAAGATTGTAGTCCTTTGAGAACAATGTTGACAGCTTAGAGCTGACAAAGAATCATTATAATCAGTGCTGAAGATATGAAATCACAATGAGAAAGATTTTGTGTTTATAGTAGCAGAGACCACATACTGTGATAGTTTGCATTAGAACTCAGCAGGTATAGTATGCAAAACTGAATCACAGTAGTGAATTTGAGCAACTTAAGATATGAAAAGGTCATTTTTGTTCAAGTACCTGTCTACTATGTTAAAACAAAAAAATAGAATACTTTCATTAAATTCTGCTGCATTAAACAGAAGATAACATAGTGTGTATACTGAACTCAATGATTTCAGTGTTTGAATAGTGACATTAATTAACTTCAATAGCATTTGAATGCTACATACAGAAGATAAATACAGAAAGAAGATGAAAAAATTTAACTGGTAGGTCTTATAAACATGTAGAAAAACAAAATCATCCAAATGTTTTTCAGTTGTTAAGAAGTGGACCCAGCTATAGAGATGGAGTGAAAAGGTATTAAGGAGAGGACAAAACTATTTGTTTGGGTCTGCTGATTCATTGTAGACACTAGGGTATACTAAGTGTAATTACATATTTCATTGTTTCAAAAATAGTTCGATATATGCTAATTAGCTCCATTTATACTATTAGTTTATGTTATATCATTAAAAAGAAAGTTTTGTGTTATTGTCTATTTCTTTTTTGTAAGAATCTTTTAAATTTATGTCTTGTACTCTGAGTAACTACTTTGAAGATAATGATAGAGTGTATTAACTATTATTATTCTCCCATTGTTTTATTATCAATTTTTGTTTTTTGTAAAATGAAAGAAAAACTAAAATTTGTTTTTAAAATTGAATGCCATTGTTTCAATTCTGTACTTCCAAGAGTTGAATGGGGAAGGCAGTTTTGAAAGGTATTACATTAGTTGCTCCTAAGAAAATTGTCAACTAAATGAATTTTTATTTTTTGAACTTCTCATTCATGCCTGTTTTGAACATATTTAATATCTTAGTAATATTTCTCTTATATTTCATTCATTTTTCATCAGTGCTTCCTAAAACATTTCTTCTATCCAGGCACTAGAGAATCACAATGATATAAGATACAGTTGCTCTTTTTGAGGAATTTACAGACTCAAGGTAAAGATAAACATAAAGATAGTTAAGGCAATGCTGTTAGATCCAGGGGAGCTACAACGAAGAAAGAGCGAAATACTGTCTGTGCTTGACAGTGTTCACAGAGATGTCAGCCTCTGAGTTGTCTTTTCTATGAGTACATGCTCATCAAGTAAATAAATGGAACATTTCCAACTTAGAGAATATCACATAAAATGCATACAGAAAGTAATAAGCAGCTTGATGAGACTGCCTTCCAGAATGAATGGAGAAATGACTGAATGGAAATAGAAATATGTGCTGAGGAGTTCAGATTTTGTCTTGTTTAGTGAAGTCATGGAAGTGTGTGAAACAGTGTTAATATGTGTGTCTTTTTAAGGACATTGGGAGATATTTCAAAGAGAACAAAACTGCAGACAAAATGTTCACTGAAAACCTAATACATTCATTTTTTCTTCCACTGTTAATACAGTCTAGAAAGTACATTTTAAAGTTCAACTTCTTACCAACAACCCAGAAGTATTTGTATGTATTCACTAATGTATCCAAAGCAATAGAGATTCAAATTATGATGAAATTAATAGTGAAATTTCTAATATTAGCTTTTTGAGAAATTTGTTGATTTTCAAGTAAATGAACTCCAATAAACACTAGCAATAAGTACTTCAGTTTATCTGAAAGATACTTCACTCTACCTTAAAGGCCTTGTATTATCACAGAAGCCTTCTCACTCTGAATTCTGCTACCCCTGAAACATCACACACAATTTTTGTGGTATCTTTCTGCCTTATTTCCTCTTGTATCTGTTGCTGGGATGAGTTTTCAAATTAAATGTCAACCTGTATTAACTATCATTATTTTTTGGTAGAATCCAAGGTCTTTGAAGACTACAAATAATATTCTAGTGCGTAAGACTTAGAATTTATCTCATTACTCAATTAGGGTTCCTTGAGTATAAATCCTTTAATGTCAATGGCCATTGCTTAAAATTTTTTAATTACTTACATTCCTTTATCCTGTGTCCAGTGATTTGTACACAGCCATGTATGTTTCTATCTGAAAAGTAACATTTACTTTGTAAATAATCATGTATATTAAAATGCATGTTAAAATATTTACCACTTGTATGAAATATCAGAGAAGTTAGGATAATATAAATGATTTTTTTAAAAGTTTGTATAACAACATACATTGGAAAAAAGTAGCATATTTTACAATATTGCTGTCTTCCTTAATCAATATGAATTTCACACACACACAAATGCACACACACATGCACACACAATATTCTTTCAAGTGTCCATTTGACATTTATGAGTCAAACGCCATGGTAAACTCTGCTTGAAGAGACTTTGCTCTCTAGTGAATGGTGACACAAATAAATGTAAATAAATCTAATAAAACCTTATAGGTGAACATTAGGGTGCTGAACACAGATGTATCCTTCTCTTACATTCTAATATGGACATTGGCTTTTTAAATAATTGGAAAGTAAATCATTAAACTTGTGATAATATCAAAAAAGATAAAAAGAATTTGGTGATTTTTAAAAAAACAGATAACTAGCACAATTTTCTATATAATATCATTTTTTCCAAGTTGATGATACTACTAAGTGTTAGACACTGTAAGCACCTGGCAGTCACTGGTTTCAGTGTTCACATACATTATCACATTTTCTCCCTATTTAAAATGCCTGAGGTAGCCATTACTATCTCCATGTCACTGTTGACAAAATAGAAGATCAGACAAACTACACAATTTATCAAAACCTGCATAACAATTGGTACTGAAACAGGTTCCAAATATAATATTACATGAGTTGAAAGTCATGCTCTTTACTTGTAAATTGGGCAACACAGATTATTCTTCTTCAACTTACAAATGAGAAAAGAATTTATTTGCACAAGTAAATTTGAGTGTACAGAGTTGAGTTATGGCTTTCTGACTTAGCATTTAAAATACTTTTCAACTTCTTGGCTCTATAGTAAGCCCCCAACTTACAGACAAGTTCCTTTCTGGGAGAATGTTCCTAGGTTCGATTTGTTAATAAATCCAACACAGTAAGTCTTGCATACCTTTGAACAAATATACAATGTAATGCATAAAATAAACCAAACACACACAAATACTGTAAATAAACAATTTTTACTTTTACAATTACCTTAAATGGTGGAGCAGTACAATGCAATAATGGAGTGAAGTGACAGGAAGAGAGTTACTCACTGGAGGAGGGAGGGTAATGGGGAAATGATGGAGCTGAAGGATCAGCACCAATAGGAAACAGAGAGCAAGACATAATTTCACCCACACTTGATGATGATGACACACATTTTTTGATTGATATAATTCTGTCTATCTTGAAAAAATGGTCCAGGGATGTTAGAGTAGTAGCTCTTTTTTTCTCATCATAAATGACTCTGTAGCACTGGATGACATTCTGAACACCTGCAGCAACTTTTGTGTATCATTCTACGTTGTGGTTCTATGTCTCTAAAACTAATAGTGCCTCTTCAATAAAGAAAATCCCCTTGACATTTGCTATGCTATGGATACTCTACACTATCACACTGTACAGGAAGCACACAGCAGCACAACTGTAACAATACCTGGCAGACACATGACCTGCTTTCGCATCTTATTTGCTTCTACAAATGTCTGTGATGTGAGGCCCTTTCATATCTTTGACAGTTTACAACTGGAGTGTTTATAAGTCAAGGACTTACTGTACTGATTTTTTGCATGTTGAATATTAGCATTTTAAGCATATTAACAAGCTGAATATAAACTCAGTACATTTTTCTTACTAAAGTTTCCATTCTAACTTTATAGAATAATTGACTAAAACTAAAAGCAACTCTCCTTACACACTGCATAGCTGATAATCTGATATTTATCCATGGCATTTGCAACTGATACTATGGAACCATGAAACAACATACCAATAAAATCTGATATATTTTCAAAGTTAAATCATTGGGTGCTATGGTGAACTAGTAAACTTCAATTTAAAATTTAAAATGAAACTTAAAAATTGTAAACATTTACAATCACAGCCCACGAGATTATATTATTATTCTTGTGAAGGGGTGGCCTGGTGAGAAACATGAGAACCCATAGAAAGGTTCTGGAACATTCTAGAGTGGGACAGAAATCATCTGGGACATCTGGAGTGGGATGTTGGAGCCCAAGAGAATGTCCACGCATCCAGATTACCCAAGTCAGAATCCAAAAAGGAAGATTCATAGGAGAAATGGGGAGGCAATTGAAAATATAAATAATACTAATTATTAGAATCCTTGAATTAAAGAAACCAAGAATCCATACTTGAACAAATATATAGTTTGATGACAAAGGTGATAATTACATAATTTAAAATACTCTCTACATAACTCTTAAGAGCTCTTAAAGTATTAAGCATGATAATGCATATTTGTAATTGCAGAACTCTGGGAGGCTGAGGAAGGAAGTAACAAGGTAGAGTCAGCTTGGGCAACTTAGTTTTCAAAATAGTTTTCAAAGAAAAAACAGCAACTTCACAGTTAACAAAGCTTGGCAGACAATCCCTTATTCAAGTGGGCAGAGTGAGTATCATCAGTAATGAATAAAATCAAATCATGTGCACAAAATGCAACGAGAAGCACCATAGTCTGCTACTCCTGTGGTAGTCTGCCAAACGCACATAACCTAAATTGAAGCATGGTTACATAACACAATCTCATACTGAAGGGCATACTAATCTGTTTATAATCTTCAAAAGTGTTATGGTCATGAAAGTCAATGGAAGACTCAAACAGCTGCAAAATAATGCACACAGACTAAAGCAATATTACATCTTAACAGAATATGTAATTTTTGGATTGCATTTGTTTTATTTTGTACCCATAACATGTGACTACAATCTTCATGGCCTAAAACAACTCAACACTATTACTTTCTATAGATCAGAATAATAATAGGTGTAGGAAGTGGGAAGATCCATTTTTTGTCTCATTTAGGTTGTTGGTAAAATTCGATTCCCTGTACACAGCTCCCAACATCTGAGAACGAGCAACTGGATGTCATTAGAGTCTTCATGCTAGCATTTTTTCTCTCTCCTACCTGGATAATTCAGGTTAAAAGTCCCACCTTAACACTCCTCACCTTAATCATAAGCCATGTAAGAAAATATATTTACAAGCTTCAGAAATCTTAGAAGATCTCTGTCTTTTAAGTGCGTGGGAGTACTTTAAATTACTGATAATGAATGATGTTCATCAAACGTACAGTTTCCTGAGGGATACACCAAAATAACTCAGTCTTTAAGAGACTGGAGAGTAAAGAAATTAGTTTTGTTTTATGCCTACTTTTGAAGTATGGGTTTAACCAGAATGACATAGCTAAGCTCTTTCATGACACCAGTTGCTTGCTTGCTTACAGTTTTAAATTTTTTGCATGATACCTCATGCTTACCTAGATTTCAGTTGCACTTCTGTGTCTTTCTTTTTTTTTTTTTTTTTTTTGGTACCGAGGATGGAACTCAGAACCTTGAACTTGGGAGGCAGGCAACACTGAGTTAAATCCCTGGGCACTTCTGTATCTTGATAAGTGCAATTTTCATAACAAATTTGGTGAACAAAATTCCTGCAAGAAAAGTCTATTCTGTCTGGAAAGAAGTTTTATTTGGTTTCTTTTCTTACAGTGAATGTTGTGTTGATTTTAGAAGTAATTCTTTTAGGGTAGTCAATTTTGTTGTTTTTTTTTTTATTTTTTTAGTTTGATTGAGCTATTTACACTGGAAATTCATTTACAAGCAAGAACAATTTTGTTGTATTTTGCCTACTGAAATAGAAATCAGGTCAAAACCCTCAGAAGAATACAGCAATTAACCTGAATGTCATTTTGAATAAGCTTTGCTAATACAGGTGCCCTGTAAACAATGCATGATTTTTTTTAACAGTAGGAAAAAATTATTGGGAGAAAGAAAGCTTCTGCCTACGAGAGACAGAAGGGGGCCTGGAAAGTGGGTTGCTTGCCCACCTCATGTTTAAAACATGTTTTATACGGCAAAGCCATGTGGTGAGGTGGGTACAAAGTGAGACAAAACTATAAGACCCAGTGGAAATTTACAGGGTGGGCATGAGGTGGGGCAAAACCATGACCAACCAATAAGATTACAAGTACAGTCACCCAGGTAATATTGATTAAATGGGGGCCAAATGGGGGATCAAGTCACATAGCTAGTGTACAAGGACTTTCAGTAAGAGTGAGTCAGGGATATTTCCTGGAAAGGCTGGGTTAAGACCTTGGCCCCCCACCCAGGTGATTGATATCTGTTTAGAATATCAATCACTGCTATTCATCCTACCTGGGTGTGCTAATCTCTCTCCTTTTACAATGCTAGCCTTCAGTGAATGTGTCTTCACTCTCCTCCTTGTTGGCTTCTTGTGGGCTGTCCCTGTCTAACTGGGTACAAAATATCTAATTAACTTACCTATCTGCAATATTCCCCACTCTGAAGAAGTACCCCTAACTGCTGTGAAGGGTCAAAGGGCAAAGATAGTTCTGGCTACTTCCACCTGAAGAGGGTTGTAGTTGTTATCAGCAGTGAGAGTTACTCTACAGAGGGTCTATCTAAAGGCCTTTGATAGGTGCCAAGCATTGTCATCTTGATAGCTGTATAGCTTTGAGTCTGGAGGAGACTGATTCTTTCTGAAAGACAATGATTCTTTCTTTGATGGAAGTTATCTATAAGTCTGATACTTTGTCATAAATCTTTCTAGTTTTAGCTGTAAGAAGATAAGAGACAATTTGAAAAACAAATCTTGCTTAAGAAATTTAAAACTCTAGATGAGCTCTTATAGATTTTACCATAGTTTTTTCCTAATGCTCCATAACTATGGTTAGCTACTGGTATAGCTAGAAACTGCCAGAAGGGGCCAGTGACTGGAGCCCCTTTTTATATCTAGCTTTATTACTATGGCAATATTTTATGCCTATTTTGGTTATTCTTTTCTCCTGTGTATTTAAGAGCAAGTTAAAGTGAGACCATACTATGTCAATCAGTATGAACATCTTACTTTCTATCAAGGTCAGTTAAGTCTCCTCAGGCATTACTTTGGAAACATGCATAGAGACCCTCAGGTCCTCTGTCACTGTCAACCATCGAGATGGGTCATGGCCTTACTTGACCATGTTGCTTTCAGTGATAGCATGGGAGATTTTCCACTCTTTGTGACCCTCCTTTGGCATGTGGTACATTTTTCCTCTGGTGCCCAGCAATCTCCCTGCTCATGAGGTTGAGTGACTTACCAAAGATATAGAATCCTGTAGGAAAGATTCCTTTGTGTCCTGGATCTTTGCTGACCTTGAGGGGCCAGGACCAAAATATTGGCTGTCCTCATAGCCCAGTTACCTTTCTAGTTTTGGTCTCCAAGCTTTAGTTGTTGAACATCCAGAAGAGAAGTTCAGTGACATCACTATTTCAGTAGGAGCAGTGAGCTTAACTATTATAATAGTTAAAAGATCAAGCACTTTTGAAGTATAAAGCACAGTTAGAGGGCTGTTATTTTATCAACCATGGTTGTTTTAGTAGTTGAATCCCTGCAGAATGTTAACAAACAATAGTTAAACATTATATAGAAAAACTTAAGATCAAGAGCTACACATAGTATTTTAGCATGACAATCATGATGACATTTTCTTTGTAACACTTACATGTCCATCTTTGTGGGGGGCCTTGCCCCCCCCCACTAGAACGCTTGAGTGCCTTTTATGGGCATGTCTGGGCCTGCTACAAGTCTACCCGGCAACAAGGAAGTAGCCCCAGTACCCTCCCCTTGCTCCTTCCCTCTAGCCCTACGGTATAAATGCTGTAGCAGCTTCCGCAATACATGAGACTTGATCAGAAACCTGTCTTGTCTCCATCTCTCGTGTCCCCTGTCCTTTGTCATTCTCACTCCCCCTCTAGGGTCTCCGTTGACTTACCCGCGGGACGGGACAAGTGGCGCCCAGCGTGGGGCCCGAGAACGGGGGATCCAGTGAAGAACGCTGCTCGGGGGCCCAATAAAATAGAAGAGACAAATAAAATAGAAAAAAGAGGATTGTGTCTGACGTGAACCTGCCATCTTTCCTGCACCTCGGTGAGTTGAGCAGCGATTATGGGACAGGAGATTAGCCAACATGAGTTGTTTGCAGAAGGTCTTAAAGAAACTTTACAGACATGAGGGGTAAAGGTTACAGTCAAACAGTTGTTAAAATTTTTTGATTATATTAGAGATCTCTGCCCTTGGTTTCCCGCTGAGGGTACCATTGACGAGAGGAGATGGAAAAGAGTAGGGGAGGCCCTTAAAGACTATTATGCTACTTGTGGACCAGGAAAGGTCCCGATTACTGCATTTTCTTATTGGAATCTTATTAATGAAATTATCTCCCAAAAAACCAAAGATCCGCTGGTGGCTCAAGCCATCCAGGTCCAGGTCGGGGAGACAGCTCTCTGATCGGAGGAAGGGTCGATCACTCTCCCTCGGAGTGAGGAGTTTGTAAACACACCCCGAGATGCCAAGATGGCGCCGAGGCCCGAGCCCCTGCAGGTCGGGACTCCCTCAAAGAATGAGGGAGAAGACTTGATGTCTTTTGATAGTGATGATGACTCAGACAAGAAAAAACAAAATGCAACTGATGAGGGTTTACAGGCGGGCTCTGCCTCTTCCAAGCCTTTTAAAGAAAAGCTTCAGCGCTCCTCAGCTTCCGCCTCCGCTCTTTCAGCCCCTGCCTCTGACCCCGCCCTGCCTGTTAAGGAAGAATCGGCCTTGTACCCTTCCCTCCGCCACCTCAGACACCCCCCCTTGCCACAGAACGATCCGGGGGAGGCTGACTGGGCCAGTCTTGAGGAGGAGGCAGCCAGATATCATAATCCTGCCTGGCCGCCCGTAGTCCAAGGTCCTCCTCCTTATGTTCAGGTACCCAACACTCCCAATGCTCCCGCTTTGGCATGCCCTGCTGTTGATCCCAAAAAGGAACTCTGGGACAAGATAAAATTTCTAAAAAAACAAATAAGATTAGAAAAGGAACACCAGGAACTTATTACCCAGCTCGAGGGCTTAAGAACAGGCAAAACCCATGAAGATGTCCATAGAGAGGACAAACTTAAGCCACGAACCCCGTTAGAGGGGCGGCCCTTAGGGTGCCATCCGGGTCGGGAGTATCCTTAGAACTTAAAAATGCGAAAGCCTTTCCCGTAACTGAAACTACTGACGCACAGGGACAGGCGTGGAGACACCACAGTGGTTTCGATTTTAAGGTCATTAAAGAACTTAAAACGGCCGCAGCTCAATACAGGGCCACTGCACCTTACACAATGGCCATTTTAAAATCGGTGGCAGAAAATTGGCTCACCCCAATTGATTGGCAGACTCTGGCCCGCGCCACCCTTACAGGAGGTGACTATTTACCATGGAAATCTGAATATGTGGAAAATTGCCGAGATACTGCTAGACACAATGCTCAGGCGGGTAATGGTTGGATACTCGATATGCTTCTGGGGGATGGGACCTATGCCGCCAACAATCAACAGATGCAATTTGATGCAGGGTTATATGCCCAGACCGCAGCCACTGGAGCCTGGAAAAAGCTCCCTTCTAAAGGAGATGTGAGTGCTTCTCTCACCAATATCCGACAGGGGCCTGATGAGCCCTTCTTGGATTTTGTTCACCGCCTGCTCACAGCAGCGGGTCAGATTTTTGGGAGCGCAAAAACTGGGACAGATTTTGTTAAACAGCTTGCTTTTGAAAATGCTAATGCTGCTTGCCAGGCCGCCATCCGCCCTTATAAAAAGAAAACTGATCTCTCAGGTTACATTCGCCTTTGCTCAGAAATTGAGACCGCCTACCAACAGGGGCTTGCTATGGCTGCTGCCATGCAGGGTTACACGGTCAAACAGTTTTTGTCGCGCCGCCCAAGTAACAAATGTTTCCGGTGCGGGGCAACGGGTCATTTTGCCAAGAAATGTCAGGCCCCTAGGGCGTCAGCCCCTAGGGCCACACCTCCGGGGCCTTGCCCTCGATGCAATAAAGGGAGATATTGGGCAAATAAATACAAGTCCGTGACGGATGCTCAAGGCCAACCCCTCCCGCTTGCCCATAACCCAGACCAGGGAAACTGGAAAGGGGGCCAGCCCCGGGCCCCCGGACCCAAACAAATTTACGGGGCACTCAATTTTGCTCCAACAAACAACAATCCATTTCAGACCTCTTCAGAACAACAACGGGAAGTGCCAGACTGGACCTCAGTTCCACCATCCACACAGTATTGACTCCAGAAATGGGGGTATAGGCCCTCCTGACAGGGGTCTTTGGACCCCTGCCTAAGGAGACCTTTGGGCTTGTAATAGACAGAAGCAGCAGCACTATGGATGGGCTGCTGATCTACCCTGGGGTGATTGATAGTGATTACCCAGGAGAGATTAAAGTTATGGTTTCTTCCCCCAAAGCCATTAACACCATTCAGTCAGGCCAAAGATTTGCTCAATTGTTACTCCTTCCCCTTCTCCCTACCTCTAATAAGGCTCTTAACAATGTCAGAGGCAGCCAGGGATTCGGCTCATCCGATGTCTACTGGTCGGAAATACTCTCAGCCCAAAAGCCTCTCATGACCTTATGGTTAGATGGGAGACAGTTTTCTGGATTGGTAGACACCGGTGCTGATGTAACTATCATCAAAGGAGAAGACTGGCCTCAGGCGTGGCCATTAAAAGACACCCTCACCCACCTCAAGGGTATAGGTCAGAGTCAAAACCCTAAACAAAGTGCCAAAGATCTGACCTGAAAAGACCAAGATGACAATCAGGGCACCATTCAACCTTATATCATCTCAGGGTTACCCATTAATCTATGGGGGAGAGACCTATTATCACAAATGGGGATGATTATCTCTAGCCCTAATAAAGTCGTCACTATGCAGATGTTTAAAAATGGGTACATTCCAGGAAAAGGGCTAGGTAAAAATTCTGCAGGTATTATACAGCCCATTGAGCCAGTCCTTTGACCCCCCCCCCCCCCCGAGCAGGGTTAGGCCATTTTCCATAGGGGTCATTGACACTCCTGCAGACCATGCTGAAAAAATCACCTGGCTCTCAGATGATCTGGTATGGGTCGATCAATGGCCCCTTTCCAAAGATAAGTTATTAGCGGCTCAGCAGCTGGTACAGGAACAGCTTCACGCTGGCCATATCATCCCCAGCAATTCCCCAAGAAATACTCCCATCTTTGTCATTAAGAAAAAGTCAGGAAAATGGAGACTCTTACAAGATCTTAGAACAGTCAATAAGACCATGGTACTTATGGGAGCTTTACAACCCGGTCTTCCCTCACCGGTAGCCATCCCCCTTGGATATTATAAAGTTGTCATTGATTTAAAGGACTGTTTTTTCACCATTCCCTTGCACCCTGCTGATCAAAAACACTTTGCATTTAGCCTTCCGGTGACCAATTTCTGTGCTCCAATACAACGCTTTCAATGGCTAGTACTGCCCCAAGGCATGGCCAATAGTCCCACCCTATGCCAGTCATTTGTGGCCACAGCCCTCCAATCTACCCAAGACAACTGGCCTCAGATGTACATTGTCCATTATATGGATGATGTCCTAGTGGTGGGACAACAAGGAAGTGAGGTTTTAGCCTGTTATGTTGATCTCTGACAGGCCCTTGAGTCTCGTGGCCTCCAAATTGCCCCTGATAAAGTTCAGCTAAAAGACCCCTATACTTACCTCAGATTTCAGATGAAGAGACATAACATTTCCTCTCAAAAGCTTACCTTATGGTTGGACAATCTTAAAACCTTAAACGACTTCCAAAAATTGCTCGGAGATATAAATTGGCTCATGCCATATTTAAAACTTACTAAACATGACCTAAAACCTCTCTATGATACCCTACAAGGAGATAGCCACCCCACTTCACCTCGGGAGCTCACCGCCAAGGGACGTAAAGCCATTAGCACGGTAGAACAAGCTATCCAAAACCAAACAATTACCTTTATAGATTATAACTCTCCTTTACAGTATGTTATCTACAAAACCTCTCTCTCTCCCACTGCTGTTTTCTGGCAAACCACACCCCTTATGTGGGTTCATCTCCCGGTTTCCCCTAAACGGGTCTTCTACCCCTACTATTTTGCAATTACAGACCTAATTATCCTAGACAGAGACCATGGAAAAATGTATTTTGAAAAGAAACCTGATATTATTATCCAACCCTACCCTAAAGATCAAATCGATTGGCTTATACAGACTACCGACTCCTGGCCAATTGCTCTCGCTTCTTATACAGGCTTAATAGACAATCACTATCCTCCAAACAAACTTATTGACTTTGCCAATAGACATGAGTTCATTTTCCCAAAAGTCACTTCCTGTTCTCCTCTAACAGAAGCCCTATTAGTCTTTACAGATGGTTCTTCTACCGGGATAGCTGCCTATGTGTGGGACAATAACATTGTCCAATTCCAAACCAGCTGTTCTTCAGCCCAAATAACCCAGCTACATGCAGTCATAGCGGTCTTTTCTGCATTCCCTAAACAAGCCTTTAATCTCTTTACTGACAGTGCTTACATTGCTCAATCTGTTCCCTTATTAGAGACATGTAGATTGATAAAACACGCTTCTCAAATTGGTGGTCTTTTTATTCAATTACAAGATCTAATCAGAAAAAGATCCAAGCCCTTTTATATTGGGCACCTTCGTGCCCACTCTAACCTACCCGGCCCACTTACAAAAGGCAACCAGTTAACAGATCTGGCCACAAGACCTCAGGCTTCTGCCTACTCTCTAAGTATTGATGCCTCCATTCAGATTGATCAGGCACAGAAGACGCACCAGTTACATCACCTCAGTGCCCACATGCTTCACCTCATGTATAAACTTACTAGAGAATGAGCTAGACAAATTGTTAAAACCTGCCCTACGTGCACCCTCCATCTTCCCACACCTCATTTGGAGTTAATCCTCGTGACTTAATTCCAAATGCCCTATGACAAATGGATGTCACACATTACCCTGAATTTGAAAATCTTAAATATATACATGTCAACATTGATACATATAGTGGATTTATATTTGCCACCCTACAATCCGGGGAGGCTACTAAACATGTAATTGCCCACCTCCTAGTTGCCTTCTCAGTACTTGGATGTCCACAACAAATTAAAACAGACAATGGTCCAGGCTATACCAGCTCTGGCTTCTCAAAGTTTTGCAAACAATTAGATATAACACACATAACGGGAATCCCATATAATCCACAAGGACAAGACATTATAAAATGAGCCAACCTCACACTCAAAATTACATTAGATAAAATAAAAAAGGGGGAATGGTACCCTATCAAGGGGTCACCCAGAAACCTAATGTCACATGCACTATTTATTCTTAACTTTTTAAATTTGGATGCTAAGGGATTATCCGCAGCTAACCATTTCTGGCAACCAGAGACACAAAAACAATTTGCCTCTGTGATGTGGAGAGACCCCCTGGACCACTCATGGCATGGGCCTGACCCTGTACTCATCTGGGGCCGAGGGTCAGTGTGTGTTTACTCCAAGGAAATGAAGTCGGCCAGGTGGCTTCCAGAACGCTTAGTAAAACAAGTTGATAAGCGTGTTGATGATGCCGATGACCTAACATTGTCCAATTTCAACCAGTTAACAATGGCGCCTACAATTATAATCTAATAATCATAAAGAGAATAGTATAATTCAATTTGGCCAGTTATATTTGAGTGCACCCTAATTTTATACACTGTCTCATATGTTTGTCTGTTGTCTGTTGTTTGTGTTCGTACAGTTGAGCTCAATATGTTCCTTCCTTTTCAAAGGATATTCGCCTATTGTTAAATTGACTTACAGATAAATATTATTAAATTAAAGACATGCCTTCCTTCCCAGGTTGCTAATTGATCAAAGTGCCACTGAGATTTATTTTATGAAAGTAATGTGTATTGTCACCTACATGCAATAATCAAATTGCAATTGACAGTTGTAAAATAAAAAGATATATATTCTTAATTGTTTGTCAAAATGAATATAGATTGGGACTCCTTTTGATGAATATAGAAGTGGCCACCCAGAAAATGATTATTCTGGTCTTAATTCATTAAAGGGACCCCCTAGTAAATTTTATATTATAATCTTATGGGAGACACATCACAACAAATATTATCTAAATATGTTATAAATTGATTACATTGGTTATTCTTGATATATAAGCACTGAATATGTTGTTACAAAATATTTACATTGGTTAAGTTTTAAATATGTTATTGTAATATGTCCACATTGGTTATCTTCAAAAGCTTAATCAGGTTAGCCTAACTCTCTTATCTACAGCCCAGCCTTGCTTACATTGCAGGACAAAATTTTGCTTACAGGTTAAAAAGATGACATCCCTAAATCTGTTGCATGGTCTGTTGCTGTTCCTGGCACTGCCAACAAAAAGTGGATTTCAACCAGTTAACAAAGAACAACTGCTCATTGCCCTGTATGGTAACCCCTGTGACTGTGCTGGGAGTTCTGGCGGGGCTGCACCCACAAGTTACACTCGTAGTACTGATTGCAGCAACAAGATTGCCTACTTGGTTTATGAGGCCGCGCTAGCGGAAGGATATAACCAAAAATGAGATTGCGTCCCTAAGCCTAAAGTCATACCAACAGTCAATGGTGAACCAGGGCCATGCCCTGCCAATTGTGCCAAGGCCACAGAGATGCATTCTACCTGTTACACTGAAGCCCAACAACGTACACATTCCAATAGAAAAATATATCTAACTGCTGTTCTACAAAGAACTTACAGGGGCTCCGTTGGAGGTGACTGGGACTTTTCCAGCCCCACTGGATATCCTAAATTTGGCCAAGCCTCCTGCAATGACAGTCCTGGCAAAGATGTCTGCTGGCTGCCACAGGCCCCAATTCATGTATTTGATGGTGGCGGGCCTTCAGATCAGCTCAGGGAAGAGCGAGTACAAAAACAGCTGGAGACTATCATCCAAGAGATGTACGCCTCCCTAAATTATCATCCGCTGGCCCTTCCCAAACCTCGAGGCCCAGACCCTGGCATCCAAACCCTGAGTGTCTTAGAGGCCACTTATCAATTGATCAATACATCCAACCCAGCCTTTGCTGTGGATTGTTGGCTATGCTTGACCCTTGGCACACCCCTGCCCCTCACCTTGCCAGTTGTCGACCAAACTGACTATGCCAACAGTTCTAGTTACAATTGCAGTTTTTCTCTGCCCTTCAGGGTCCAGCCAGTACAGTTCAATGCTTCAGCTTGTTATCTAAGTTCGGGCCACAACGATAGCTTTGATATACCTGTCGGAGTCCAAAATTTCTCTCTCTGCTCTGTAATGCTTAATGGCTCTGCCACCATTTGCCCTGCCCCGGGTCATGTGCTCGTCTGTGGAGGGAGCTTGGCGTTCACCTCCCTCCCCACTAATTGGACTGGGCTGTGCATGGTGGCGACTGTCCTCCCGGACATTGCCCTCATTCCTGGAGATGAGCCGGTGCCCTTGCCCAGCTTTGACTATATCGCTGGGCGACATAAAAGGGCCATTTCACTGGTCCCCCTGCTTGTGGGGCTGGGGGTGTCCGGTGCCTTTGCCACTGGCTCTGCTGGCATCGGAGTGGCGTTACACTCCTATGCCAAATTATCCAACCAGTTGATTAATGATGTTCAAGCTCTCTCCAACACTCTTACAGATATACAAGATCAGATCAATTCTTTGGCTGAGGTGGTCCTTCAAAATAGAAGGGGCCTGGACCTCCTCACAATGAAACAAGGAGGGGTTTGCATAGCCCTAAATGAACATTGTTGTCTCTATGCCAATAAATCTGGGATCATCAGGGGAAAAATTCGCAAACTTCAGGAAGATCTAAACAGACGACGACAAGAATTCGCTCAAAATCCCCTCTGGACTGGCCTCAATGGTTTCCTCCCTTATCTTCTCCCTTTGCTGGGACCCTTATTGGGCCTACTTCTGCTCATTTCTTTGGGGCCCATAATATACAACAAAATCATGGCCTTTCTTAGAGCCCAGATAGAGACAATAAAAACAGCGCCCATACAGGTCTACTATCATAGATTGGCAATGGCTGACCAGGACAAATGCCGGACCGTCGATTAGGTCCTTGCCGTGGCAAAGTGTTCTCGCCCCACCTGGTGAGTGGGCTGGCAAGCCAATGACGGACAACTGAGCAAGCGTGCCATGCAATGAGAGAGCCCTCATGCACCGCCTAAGACAGGTGCCAGAGCCTTGATTCTCTGGTTAACCAATGACGGGTAAGGTGCACGGTGCAGACACATATGTCACTCTGACCCAAGACAGGCTCAGCCGCCACAGGCTTGGCTTTCCTGAAGCCTTTCTAAAGTTATAAATTTAAAAGGGAGGACCTGTGGGGGGCCTTGACCCCCCCGCTAGAACTCTTGAGTGCCTTTTATGGGCATGTCTGGGCCTGCTACAAGTCTACCCGGCAACAAGGAAGTAGCCCCAGTACCCTCCCCTTGCTCCTTCCCTCTAGCCCTACGGTATATATGCTGTAGCAGCTTCCACAATACACGAGACTTGATCAGAAACCTGTCTTGTCTCCATCTCTCATGTCCCCTGTCCTTTGTCATTCTCACTCCCCCTCTAGGGTCTCCGTTGACTTACCCGTGGGACAGGACACATCTTAGTATGGAATAGTCAGTCAAAAACCTCCATTGGATCACAAGACTTTAAATGACATAAAGAAAACTCTTATTTGTTATCCTTTAGTAGGATGCCATCTAAAGAGAACATACATATTGGCCTATAAATGTACCTTATGTGTTGATAATGTTTAGCCTCTAATTTTAGTGTGTGATATTGTTTTAACTGTTTGGTGACTGAACATCCCTAAATGTAGTGAGGCATATAACATACATTACATACGTTTTTAAGAAAACTACTATTTGACTGGCCATCTCATGCTGTGTTGACATGTACCTCTTATCACAAGTAGCTTGAGTGCAAGAGAAAGGCAGATACCTGAGTCAAAAAAGATCATTACCATGAACAATATCCTAGGAGATTTGTACACTCAGAAGACATGAATGTATACATCATAAAATAATGAGTATCAGCTACATGAAACCCTTTGTCCCTTAATTTTGTTTTGTACCAAGATTTTAAATAAAACCTTGTTTTCCCACAGAAAATGTAGACCATGACCAATGTATACATATCACAATAAAATGTTTAGCAATGTATTCCCCATGAGGCTATGGAAATTATCAGGGTCCCCTTTGTGAACAAAGGCTGGAATAAATTTTTCCAGGCAGATGCTCCTTTATTTACCAAGGAGAGTCCTGTCCTGTATGTTTCCTTAGGGCCAGGGATTTAGCTCAGTGGTTCCACTGCCTGCCTTGCAAGCAGAAAGTCCCAAGTTCAATCCCTGGTACCAAAAAAATAAATGACTTTGTCTGTAGGTTTCCTAAGCCCAAGAGTCTTTGTTTAATTATCTTAACAAATCTTTAGATGACCAGAGAGCCAGATCATAACAATTAACTCAATATTCATTTTGACCAATGAAAGATTCCCGAGATATTATATAAGGACAGCAATATGTACTGTATTTATAAAACCAGTTGACATTATTTGGATAATCTGGCAACCTGGGGGAAGCATGTCTTTAATTACATTTATCTATAAGCCAACCTGAGTTACAGGCAAACATTTTAAAAAGTTCAAAATACCAAAAAAAAAAAGTTCAAACATAACAGCTGTATGTGTTTTAACAAATTGAACAGACAGACATACACATAAGACAACTTGTTTATAAACAAGAGTGCACTCAGATGTATTTGGCCAAGTTAAATTATAATAACTTTTATAATTTTTAGATTTATAATTATAAAAAATACTAGTCAGAACTTTGTAGATCAATTAACAGAGATCTCTTGTAATAAGAATCAAAAAGAAAAAAAAAAAGAATCAAAAGGAGTAAAAATCTTCTATACCTGTAAGAGCAAAAACAGTTAAGATGGGCCCTAAGCTGATGCTTTATCTGACTAGAATACCCAGATACACAGGTTTCTCATTGTTGTTCGATAGCCACAGTTGTTTGATAGCCACATGTAATTGTTCCTTCTAAAGGGACAGACCATTAAAGATGATTTTAACTATCTCCAGTGGGGGTCTGCTAAGGCCAGGTTTGAACAATGCATGATTGTTTTAAAGTGATCAAACCAATAATAATTAAAAGACAGTATCATCAATTCATAGCCACATAAATTGGTGGCTCTATGAATATTAACATGAGGAATGTGTGTTTGCATGTATATGTATTGTACAGCAAAAGTCAAAGAAAGGTAATCATACTTTGATAAATACTATAAATGCCTAACTTTAAAACCTGAAAAGGCTTCCTTGTAATTGCTTCAAATCATTAACAAGAGAAATTGAATAATACACTTAATATTATAGAAATAATTTGCTACTCATTGGGAAAAGTTACACCATTAAAATAATTTGCTTTCTACATTCTAATTTGAATCTAAATTTCTGCTTTGATGTAATAATATATAAAGCATACATTACTTTTTAAATTTGTGGACTATACATTCCCTGTTTTAGCTTTAATTATTCTGTAACAGATTTTTTTGAAAATATTAATTTTGAAAGACATATTAGGAAAAGAAAATAGAATAAAAATAAATCTTAAAAATACATGATTTTTATTCATTATTTGGTTAATAAACTTCTGAAATGATATGAAAATTAAAGTTTTCAGACTTTCAACCCAATACTTTTTCTACTGTAATGAGGTATACACTGAATATAGAAAGTTACCAAATTTCTTATGTAGCCAGTAAATAAACTAATTTACAAAATATGTTTTCCAATCATTGTCTTTTTACAATGAGTTCTACAATAGTTCTATAAAATTTTGACTTTAGTATATTTTAAACATACTAAATATTTTATATTTTCCCTCTTCATTTCCTCTGATAAATAATGAAAAAAATCTCATTTTTTTTAACAGTAAAGAGTTGAAAATATAGTTATATTTTACTCATATGTGATAGTTTCAATGTCAGTTGATGGTACTAAGGTAATATGTTATAGCTTTTATCTAGAAGTTTCCCCACAGCATCACATACTCATAGGTAGGGCTTTTGAGAGTGACTGGATTATGGGTGTGTGATACTGGATTGATACACCTATTGGTTCAGTAGTTATGAGTGTGGATCATGGACCCTGGCTGTGGGTGGCATCAATCAATAGGCTTGTAGCCTGGGTGGAAGAAAACAGGAAAGAAAAAGGAAGTCATACTGTTTCCTGCCTACCATGTCAGAGCCTCTTTTTCCTCTGCCATGTCAACAAAACTTGGTGCTAGCCAAATATCGACAGAAACATCTATAAACTGTGAGCTCCTTTAACTTGTGGGTGTTGAGTATTTTGTCCCAGCAATGAGAAAGTAACCAAGACATAATCTAAGTAAGATGTTTTAAAAGTCCAAGGACAGTTTTGGGGTCCCAGGTTATGAATTCATGAATATTTATTAGCATTGTATTTAATAAACTTTTAATTTTATATCATTTGAATGATCCTTATGATCATTTTCTAGTAAGCAATAGTGTTAGTTCAATTCACTGTTGTGGACCTAAGTGCCTTAAAGAATTAATGCACTACCACCTTGATACACAAATTGATGAATCAGGTAAATAAAATTTCAGAAAATATTTGTATGATATAGATTTTTTTTTTTTTTTTGGTACCTGGGATCGAACTCGGGTCCTTGTGCTTGCAAGGCAGGCGGTGGAACCACTGAGCTAAATCCCTGGCCCTAGAAATATTTTTTAACAAGGCAATAATTTCAGATTGCATTAACTTCTTTGCCATTTTTGGCTATATTTGATGAGTCTCAGAAGAATTAATAGACTTGAGAAAATGGATAAAGGGGGATGATTTAAAGTGGCCAGATGAGAGGGAATCAGAAAACAAAACCAACCAAAACTCGTAAATGATAAGTGAAATATGACTCAGTATGGGAAAGGAAAATTGGCCAAATGTACAAGAGAAGGGAAAAGTGTCAGAAGGGATAATAAGAAAAATTTTGGAGATTATGACTTACATCTCCTTAATTTTCTGTGTTGTGAGTATGCTCTGGATGCTGCAGAGCATTTTCCTAGCTGGTAAAGATTCCTTGTAATTTTGTCAAACAAAGTAATGGATGTGTGTGGCACAATGTATGTACACATATGCAGTCAGTAAGTCACTTATATTACACAGACAGCCCTGCCACTGATGAAATAATGAGCTCAACATTTTAGTTATATTTGCCCTTAAAGCTCTAATTTAATTAATCATATGGAATTGCAATAACAACAAATAATAGAAATAAGAGTATTTTTGTTTTCATGGAAACCATGTTGGGCTCTTTGGATAATCTCAATAAAGTTAAATTTCCTAAAATTAATGAATTTAAATTAGTTGTAAACAAGCTGTAAATCATACTGTTTTGCAGTTAAACTGAACTTATTGGTCCACTTGAAAGAAATAGAAACTGAAAATCTAAGGTGATGAACTGTGGGTACTTTTTATGCATGAAAGATGACACAGAAATCCAATTAGCAGAATCAAACTAAAATAAAATACCTTGGCCTTGGATCACTCAAAGACAAAGGAATTAATATTTATGTTTTCAAATTAAGATAAAACTTATAAATTGTTATGTACATGTTTCCCTCATATAACCAAAACTATTGATAAAAGCACCCAGTATTGGTTCAATATATTTATTCAGCCATTAAAGTGTTTCTGTTCTGATGATGATGATGATGATGATGATGATGATGATGATGATGATGATGATGATTGGTGGCTGGGTGCATGATAAACTTTGAAAAGACAGAGCCACATCAAAAACAAAGTAGGAATAACTGATAATTTGAAATATTAAAAGGTCCAAAGGTGTAGGGGTGGTGGGAGGGGAAGGAGAAAGGAAAGATGGAAAAGGAAAAATTATGAGAAAAGAAAAAAAAAAAATGGAAACAAAGTCTTTGTAAATAGGGAAGGGTGGAGGGGTGAAGGGCCCACAGGTAATGGGGAAGAAAATAAGAACCAAGATTCATCATGTACATGTACAAGCACCCCATGATAAATGTAAATGTATTATATACCTAAAAAGTACCAATAAAAGAATTTTAAAAAACAAAACAAAGTGGGATAGTATGCATATTTTTAATATTGTGAATAGCAATTCCAACATTCTTTACAGAAAAGATATAATAAAGGTTAACCTCTATCATTACTAATCAAAGTACAACCCATAGACCAACTGCATCATCATAACCAAGGCCTTTTTTAGAAATTCAGCATATCAGGTTGAAGCCTAGATTTACTGAATTAAAATCTGCATTTTAAAAGACCCCCCCACATGATTTGTGTTTGAAAAATTCCATGTAGATTTTTCTGAATGAGCACAAGTAACAGCATTCAGGTTATAAAATAATACTTTTGCAAATATTGGAAGGCAACTTTGAGATAATGATTCTATACAAAAGTAATTAATGTCTTTGCATAATTGTGTGAGACTGTGGCAGACATGATTTTAAGGATGGGGATTAATCCTAAGGAAAAAGATGACTTACTGACAGCTTCACTTTGGGCTTAATATTTTATCTTCAAGATCCTGAGGGGAAATATTGGAAAGAATATTAACTTATTGTAATTTTCCCATTTTGGAGAATTGATATAAATATACAATATGCACCCCAAATCATATATTCATATTTATTTGCTAAAATATTAGACATACAATTGCAATATTTATTTATGACAACAGAAATATTAATATTTAAAGCCATTGTTTGCCTTTGTCTCCTGCTGATAACTGTTTTCCTTAAAAGCACTACAAAAGACATTTTGAACAGATGGTGGCTGGTTTTCTCTATCCTGCTTTCCCTCACAACTGCCACTGAGCCTCACCATTCATTAATCTTCCATAGACTTCCAGTAGCACAGCAACTAAATTACACACATACACACACTGAGGCCAGCATTTCTGTCAGGATGAAAATTAAACTGAAGAGAACTGTGCCAAGTCTTTTAACCAAACTTCACTATAAAGCAGTACAAAAATAAACACTTAGCTTGGAGGCTGACCCATGAACGTCCAATCTTAAATGGAAAATTTTGGCTGGTCATTAGATCTTAGACATTCTCTACAGTGTACTAGAAATTTTAGGGTAAAAGTAAATCCTCAAATATCTGGATTGAATTCACCTTGATTTATAACTGTTTTAAAAGAGTTATTTCCTTGATCTTTGAAATAAGAGAAGAATGGAAATATCACAAATGACATGCTCATGCCAAAATTGTTATTATCTGTTGTTTAGAAGAAAATAAAATAGCACCACATATTCTTTAGTCATTATAACACATCTTTCAGATTGCATATTTTCTGAGAAATGAAACGGATTTGTTAAATTCAAAATTCTGTGCCTAAACATTTCACCTACTAACATTTTAACAGTTCTCTTATAGCAGCAAACAAAGAATGTTTCTTAAGCATTATTTTTATTTTTGGTTTCTCTTTTGATATCATCTCAAATTTAGAGAAAGGATGCATAAATAGTAAAAAAAAAAAAAAAAAAAACAACCTACTGCCTTCTTCACAAAAATCCACTTAATTGTTTAAATGTTACCAAAATTTTTATTACTAAATATCTCTATATTTTAAAATATGTATTTAATTTTAAAACATTATTCAAGTAAGTTGGAAATAAGTTATTCTATGTCCCTAAATTTTTCCATATATGATTTCTGGTATCAAGAATCCTCTTTTACATGATCATAGTAGAATTTTGAAAAGTAGGAAATATCACATTGGTACAAGGCTATTATCCAATTTGCATTCCACACTAAATTTGATTTCTCTTGTTGTCTAAATAATGTCTTTTAGAGCTACTTTTTTCCCAATTTAGGATCTAATCCAGCATCTCACATTGCATTTACTTGTCATGTCTGTTTGGTTCCATTCAGTCTGGAATAGTTCCTCAGCTGTATCTCAACTTTCATGACCTGACATTTTTTTGAAGATTATAGCTAGGATCTTCATAGAATGTATCTCAATTTGGACTGTGCAATATTTCTTTATAACAAGATTAAGGTTATAAAATTTGGACACAAGAATATCACATAAATGATGAAGTGTTCATCTCAGTGTATTACATCCACAAATACATCAGTCTGATTTCTTCTGCTTTTAGTGATATTGGGAGCCCTTAGAGAAGAAAGTCTCCACTAGTATTCTTTACTGTAAAGTTACTCCTTTTCCTTTGTGATTAATCTAAGGCTCCTTTCGAAACACATGTAAAATGTCACAGTAAATATTGGGAAATTTTTATCTTCCATATATAACAGTAACTTTCTGTATTTATAATGTCTAGGATATCAAAGATTTATTTTCACTAAACCATCACATTATAATATAAAAATTAGGTGCCATACATGTCAAAATATTTTTGGTATGGGCTTTTTAAAAAAATTCCGATGACTTACACTACAGAAGGGAAGCAACCCTTTGAAATTTAACACAATATTTTTTCTCATATTTTCTTGTGTTTTTGTAACACTTCTAAAATAATTTTTGAGATAAATTTAGAAGACCAAGACCAATCCTTAAAGAGACAAATTAGTGTTAGTGTCCTATTTTTAGAAGAATAGAAATTCTAAAACTAATAACAGAAATTCAATTGACAAATTATTAGCTAATACACCCACAGTGCCTCTCTCCATTCATTTAGTTGATAAATATTTTTGAAAATGTATCATACCAGGCACTATTTTAGGCACTGAAGTTACAACATTAAGAACAAATTTAAAGAAGAGATATTAGAATGTGATTATTTATTAAAAAGTTTAGAGTCAACTCTGCTAAAGCTGATTGGATATTTTTGTGAATCAACATGGTTTCTTGGCTATATGTTGATGCCATAAGAGCTGGATGTAATGAAGATAAATTATGAAAATCTTCAGTGATCTCAAAATTTCCTAAAATCATAAATATTCATATATAGATGGATATAAAAATGTACCATGTTTAATACTTCCCATGTGGCAAAAATGTCATCTATAATATTTAGAAACTCTAGATAAAAGAGCAAAAAGTATAAACTGACCTTTCCATACATAAGATTTCCAACTCCAAAGTAATTATTCTGTATTCAGCCAAAAAAGCACATGGTCAGCAGCTATACTATGTAATGGCTCTGAACAACAGTCAGAGTCTTAGATTTCTAGTGCCATTGTATCAAATTACCACAAACTTGGTGTCTCAAACCAATGAATATTTATGATCTTATAGTTCTTGAGGATATAGATATAAAATGAATTTTATTGGGCTAAAAGTAAGGTTTCAGCAGGGTAATGTTTCTTCACAGAGGCTCTAGAGTTTAATTCAGTTTGCTGATTTTCCATCTTCCAGGAGCAGTCCACAGTCCTTGACTAGTTATCTCCTTCCATCTTCCAAGTTAGCAATAGCCTATCCTGTATTTCTCATAGTCTATGACATTGGCCTACTTCTGGCCCACACTTCTACCTTTAGAGATTCTTGTATTTTCAATGGACTTGCTTGGATAATACTATTTTGAGGTGTGGTGATTAGCAATCTTAATTCCCTCTGTTGTTTAATTTTCTTTGTCATGTAATTTAGCATATTCATGGGTTCTGAGGATTAGGAGATAAAAATTTTTATTGCAGGTTCATTTCTATTACTCTGACTACCACACAGAAACTACCTAGTGAACAAAGACACAAAAATAATTTCTTAAGTGTCTCACACTGAAAGTTTTATTCTGCCATTTAAAGTTTTATACTATCTTTTGTGACATTTAAATTCTTTATATAAAATGTTAAAAAAGTTTTATATTGTCTGTAAATTTTTTTCAAATATTCCTATAAAATGTTTTCTTTGGGGCTGAATTATGTTGAAATAAGCCAACCAGATTTGTTTATAATCGTAGGGAAAACCAATTTTGTTTGCATAATAATGGGCTAATGGGTCCCAAGAAAATTGTAGATTAATCAAACATACAAACCACATCAGGTATTTTCTATAAAACTGACATTTATAATTCAGACATGAGTTTAGATACTTTATTCATTAAAGTCTATATCAATTGGAACAAAATATTTACTAAAAATACTGTGATAAATTCAACGTCATCTGATAACCATTCAAATTCTTAGAAATTGAGAGATGTGGAAGCAGGGTTCCATAGTCTTTGGTCATTGTAATTCTTGCTTCTAGATTCTACTAAACTAATGTCGTTTGGAAATTATTTAACTATTTTCCATTATTTGGGTGTATGCTCACACACACACACACACACACACACACACACATATGCACACTTCACTGAAGATTAAGAAGAAAAGAATAATATATAAACAATAATCTCTTCAGCACTCTGGGCTTATATCATGTGATCAATAACTGCTATTATAATTTATAAAAGCCTAGAAGACCATTAAATATGTTGATAAATTGAGTTTTACTTTAGTCAGAAAGCAGAATATTAAAATGTATGCCTATCAAGCAAGTTGAACCTGGACTTAAAGCCTAGCTATTCTTTTTATGACCTCATAGTGACACAAGCCCTTCTCACCCCTCTGTGTCCACCTGCCCATTAGGAAACTAAGGCACAGTTCAAAACACATTTATCAGTAAGTAGACAAGCAGTCTGGCAGGTGGAAATGAATAGCCCACTGGAACTTCCATCCCTTCAAATTCTGATAGTCTTCAGTAATTTGGAGTGAATTTTTTTCTCATCTATAAAATGGGATTACCTAATTGTAGCTTCTTTTTCAAAAAAAATAAATGAAAAGTGATGACCAAATATATAATTCCTGCTCTAACCCCTATTTATTCTTTGTCAAAATTTGAAAATTTTATTTTTTGTTGTTGTTCCACAAAACTCACTGTTCTTATATTTTCAAGTGATCAACTGTGATACTAATTTTCTATACCTCTTAAAAATAGAAAATATGTTGCCAATTTATTTTAATATAAGCATACACTATAAATAGAATATTTGCAAATATTGTAAACCAAGTAAAAATCACAGAAATTATTGGAGGTCAAAAGCAAAGAAATTGTTAATTGCTAACATTACTATTATTGCTTATTGATTCTTGGTACATATCTTCTGTGATAACCTTATTTTGCCCAACTTACCATTCTAATTGTTTGTACCTACCTGCTTAATGAAATTCCATGGTCTTCATAGATGAAATTCCATGGTCTTCACAGGCTCAAAAAATTCTCATGATAATCTTTTGGGAATCATAAAGGACAATATATTCCTTAAAATTATAAAATTCCTTGGGGCAGTTGTTGACAGCTGCAATATATGTATGCACACACATGTGGGCTAATTGTCAATTAAATGACCCACATTGGGAAGTGCAGAGATTGAGGGGAAGATCACACCCACTGAACTATTTTGATATCAAAAATAGTTATTAACCTAACTTAATTTTTAAAGAGGGTTTAAAATGTGCCCACTTCTACAATATAACTTTCAACAAATTTGTGACCACAAAAGAATTGAAATGTTTCTTTTACAATGAAAAAAGTAGACTGGTAATTAATAAGTAATAATAATCTTTTATTTAAAATAATGTATTTGGTCATTAGAAACCCACTATTTTGGTCAATGACCTTTGTAGAATAATACATTACAGATTATGTAATTACTTTCCTTGTTGAGGGGACAAATAGTCAACACCCACAAGTCAAAGGAGGAGAGGTTTACTTTAGTCCACAATTTGTAGAGGTTTCAGTCCATGGTTGGCTGACTCCAAGGCAATGTGGCATGGCAGAAGAACATGGAAGAAAAGGGTTGCTCATGGCATGGCAGACACAAATCAGCAATCAAGGGCAGAGGGAGGGAGATATACACTTCCAGGCCATGCCATCCTCCCTGGGAGCTCCCCAGTGACACAGCTCCTCCCACCAGGCCTTGTCTTCCAAATCACATTTAGCTATAAACTCTTTAGTAGACTAATCCATTGATGAGGATCATGCCCTCATGACCAATCACCTCACAAAAGCCTCACCTAAGAGTGCATGAGGCTTTGTGCAGGTATCTAGATATAAAAGATGTCAATGTATGTACATGCATATGTGTGTGTTTGAAATATAACACTTCTGTTATTTTTTTTGCATTTTGAAACAGCTTAAACAATGAAGCTACTTTTAAGGAAACAAGCCAATTTGATTCACTTTCAGAATATTTTTTCTAGTTTGCTTAACTAACAAAAAGAATTGTAATGTTTTAGTGTACAGAAAAGCATTAAACAGACTGCCCTATTATGAATCAATATCTGCATAAAGAACCATTCCAGTACAAGAAAAGAAAGTTTAGAATGATGATGAGGTTTAATCACAAGTATTAGAAACGATTGGCTTAAAGATGCTAGGGAAAGAATTAGTAAAGAAGATGGCAAGATTGAATCTACTTTATGAAGCTCATATGTATTCCTGCTTCAGAAATATTTTAATAGTTCTCTTACCTAGGAACTGAAAGGTACTATTTAAAAGAACCCTAAAATAGGACCAATAGACAAAGAGTTTAAATACTATCTCATATTGAGCATCATATCACCATTTCAGGAAAAAAAAATATTACACAGATGCAAGAAGAAAATGTGAACAAATGCAATATATCAAATGTATTTTTAAATGTTAAAGTCAGTTTCAGTGGTCAACTGGCAATTAAATATAACATACTAGATTGAAGAACTTGAAAATAATATATTATAAATTATACTAAAAATGAATAGCATTACATAGTTGACAAAAATTAAAATCTAGAGGATAACTGTAAACAAGATTAAAATCTGTTTCATTGTGGGAAAATGAAGAAAATCTAAAAGGCAAGCCAGTGATGCTCACCACACTGATCACACTCCAGGAGCCCAGTGATTATCACAATGAAGGCATTTTCAAACAGTGCACAGTAATAGAAAGCATTGTAGGCGAGTCACAAACTGAGATCAAGCCTGTAAAGTGGCAGAAATACAACTTGAAAAAAATGTGCTAGAAAAAGGCTTTAATTATTCAAAAATATTTAGAGATGGCTAATCAAATTAGAAACATATTACAGTGTAAAGGCCTTTGCTAAACAGAAATGGACTAAGTGGAAACTATTTTCAGAACTTATTTAGAGATAACGAAAATAATCACACTTGAAGCAAAATTGTTTTGCAATATATTTACTCTATAAGAATTATTAAAATAGAAGACTAGTTACATATTTAGAATTAGATATCTGAGTTTTAATATGTTTTCATTTTTTGGTAAAATTAAGACCAAATGATATTAGACATTGAAAATGACCTCATAAAATAGGAAGAAAGAGCTAACAGACAGGTTACGGACATAGAATCACACAATCTGCTCATGAGAAGGAGAAGATGATGTGAACATTAAAATAAAAATGATAAGGATAATTTAGAATGTTTGGAAATAAAATAAATGTCTCAGGAAAAAATTGTGGTAGTTGGGATCTACCCAGGGGATGGATGGGGCATAATTTGTGTGCCTACGTGGGTCATGGAGGCCTGGCCTTGGGGACTCTTTCCTGGCCACCCTGAACTAAGTAGCTTTGTTCCATGGTGCCTTTTCACTATTTTGTATCTCTCTCAGAGCCTGCTGATCATCCCCTTAAAACATGGGCAAAATTAAACTTCCCTTAAATCCTTTTAAAATGTGAGCAAAATTAAACTTCTCTTCTTTTAAGTTTTTGGTTCCAGGTACTGTGTTGTGCAAAAGGAAATCTAATACAGAAAATTTGTACAGGGGAAGTGGTGTCATTGCTATGATGACATCTGGCCATGTGATTTAAAGATCTTTGGAACTGATTTGTGGAAGGAAATTTGGAAATTTTTGATATGCATGCTACAGAAATCCCAAAATACTATAAACAGAGATTGATAGGTAATTTGGTTGGAGCTTAGAAGGCCAGGAATGCAAGAATGCAAACAGAAAAAGGCTAGGTTCAAGAGATATCAATTGGAAAACAGATCTCCATTGGCAGTTGGGCTACAGGTCATGTGATACATCCTGGAAGAAAAATATTCCACATTTTGTCAATGTCCTGAGACTTTGCAGAAGACTAAGAATTAAGAGCAATAAAGTAATTAATCTAGCAAAGAAGATTTCAAGACAGCTCAACATTTAGGCTTGTAGAATGGTTACCACTGGGTGTATTTAGCCAGATTTATATTGAGAAGTGGAAGCAAAGGCAGAGCAGAAAAAAATTTAAAAACGTGAAATTTGGCAGAGAAGGAGCCGTATGTAAAGTTGGGACCAAAGAAATGTAGTTTCTGAAGAGATGTGCTATTAAAAAGAAACCAAAGGCTTTTTATACAAACAAGAATAGAGATACATTAAGGACATCACAGGAATTAGCAGAAACCCACCCAAGGTAGGTTCAAGAGTGCAAAATGTATAAATCTTTTATTTGAGACAAGCCCCTGGTATACTTATTGAAGAAAGGCCTCCTAGGAAATTGGCTCCTCAAGACTCATTTTACTGTGCACAGCCTGAAGAAAGATTCAGGCAGTGATAGTTAGCTGTGGTGTCAGCTTGAATAAAATCCTAATGGATAGGTTTATCACAGTTCTTGGTATATCTAGATAATTGACTTACTGATCAGATAAGCTGCACCCTGCATGTGGATAGCACCAATCAATTGACTTGTCTGGATGGAACAAAAACAGAAAGAAGAATTAAGTCTCTCTTCTGCTTCTTTGGAGGAGCTCCAGCCTTTCTTTGCTGTAGCCTTTGAACGTCCATCACCAGGACTGTGTGCACAGACCCTTCAGCTTCCTGATAGCAACTTACAGGGGTTTCTGCAATGAGCTCCAAGCCTTTGGCTTTTGACTGGACCTCTGATTTCCAGCACACAGATGGTCCTTTCGCATTTCTTTAACCCTGACTCTGCAGGTGGCCTTTGTAAGTCTACATTGCAAACCACAAAGAATTGTGTGTGTGTGTGTGTGTGTGTATGTGTGCACGCACACATGCCTTGGTTATTTTTCTTGTTGCTGAAATACAGCAGCCACAAGTTCAAGTAGGAAAGGTTTATTTCATCTCACAGTTTGTAGAGGTTTCACTCCATAGTCCACTGGCAAGGAGGCATGGCAGAGGGGCATCACAGAGGAGAAGAGGTCCTTGCCAACACAGGGCAGGCAGAAGGCAACCAGCAGCAAAGCAGTGCAGCAGCAGTAGCAGAGGCAGCAGAAGCAGCAGCGTGCTGCTTTCTTTCTGTCCCATTTGTATTCTATCCAGGCTGCAAGCTTATTGAGTGATTCGACCCACATCCAGCATGGGGCACCTATAATCCCAACATCACACCCTTAAGTCATATTCACACACCTTAATCCAACCACTTTGAAACTCCCCATCTATGATCACATGAAGCTTTAGAAGGACATCTAGATACAAGCCTTAAAAGTGCATGTGCATGTGTTTGTGTGTGTGTGTGTGTGTGTGTGTGTGTATAATCTCTTCCTCCTAAACACTAACTGATACACAGAACATGAGTGGAGGTAACTCAAATGAGAAGCACCAAGGGCTGCAACCAGAAATGCCATAGGGTGGGGCCCCCAAGCCTGCTGGAATTCACATTTCAAGACTTGTGCTCACAGTGCCTGATACAGAGCTATAAGAATAGTTAATGTTTGTCCTGCTAGGTTTCCATCCTCCTTTGGTCCAATTGTTTTCTGTCCCCCTATTCCTCTCTTTTAGAATGAGAATATAGCTTTTTTGATCTTTATAGAGGTTCACAGCTAAAATTTGTCTTGAGTCACAGAAGACACTGATTTGGAATTTTGAAAGCCCAAAGGAATCACAGAGAGTACAGGAAAGAGACTGGTGTATCTCCAGTTGTATACAGGATATTTCTATTATGTGAGGTGGAATTATAAATTTGTTCTTGTCTTTATTTGGGGTCTAGGTATGTTTTAAGATGTGTTTGTTGACAAGGGAAGGGTATGGTAGTTAGGGTGAAGCCTCAAGGTGGTTGGCTTTGGAATCTGCCTGGGGGATTGGGAAACCATACTCCTGGATGTGTCTGAATGTATCATGAAGGCTACACTATGGGGATTTATGCCTAGTCCCTTTCCGCTTTCTCTTTATCCTAGTTCTCTTGATCTCCCTCCTGGCCTACATGTACTAAGCACCTCTCTATATCATGATGATTCTGTCTGGAAGCCAGCTGATAATGAACTGAATCACTTTAAAATGTGAACCAAATTAACATCTCTTCCTTAAGTTGTGGCTATTGGGTATCGTGTCCTAGCAGTGGGAGATCTTATTAATACAGAAAGTATTATAAAAGTATTATAATACTTCTCCCAAAAAAGATGGGCAGGTGTTCTGGTGCATAACTATAATCCCAGAACTAGGGAGACCAGAGCAGGAGGATCACCAACATAAGGAAAGTCTGGGGTACATAGTAAAAACCTGTCTCAGAAAAAAAAAAAAAGAAAAAAATAGATTGCAAATTTAAGTAGGATATTCCAGATAACAGTATTTTTTGACTTAAAATGCAAATATGATTCTATATTAATGTTAATTTATAATGCAAATAAGAGGAATTTTTACTTTAAAGTATAAAATACACATCTTAGCTCAGAATTGAAATTGTAAATTTCATATGTATCAGAGAAAGATGTTACTGTCTATCTACTTTCTTCTTCCATTCTTCTAGATTTTTAAAAATAAACTGGAAACTGCAGATGTAACTCAGTGGTAAGGTGCTTGCCCAGTGTATGCAGGGTCTTGGGTTCCATCTTTGGCACTGCAAAACAAACACTTCTACCTCTCTTGGAAATTGAATGGCCCAAATGCACTGTGAAGAAGATGCATAGTCACTCTCTGTTGAAAGGTTGTACTATTTGTGCATCCCATCTTACTTGTTTGTTAATTCTTTAGTATACCATTGTCCACTGAATCATAAAGTGACTAGGACTTAGGCTTCAAGTTTTGAGAAATTAAATCTTGAGGGAGGTAGGAAGGTATATAAGAAGGAATTTAATTGTGAATATTCTAGTTTTGTGTATGAAGGGAGCAATGAGAATAGTATTGAAGATTATTCATTCATTCACGCAATTTAAAACAAACATTATTTCAGGAGTTACTATTAAGAGCCAGGCAATGTTTTAGACACTGGGAACACAAAGAGAACAGGTGAACAGAAACCTTGCTCTTAGGAAAATTACATTCTGAAAGAAATAGATGATGTAGGGAAATTAATAAACTGTTAGGATAGTCTATGTAAAAATAACTACTATCAATTAAAATAAAGTAGATTAAGTTATAAAGTAGGGTAATATAAAACTATGACATACTAAAGTGTGCCCACTCACTCTGGCCTACATATGACCTTGGTTTTCATAACTTCCTCCTATTCTTCTTAATAATTATGGAATAAGTGTCTGATAAGAGAATAGTCAGTATCTCTTTGTAAACCATTTTTAGTCAATTATTTCCTAAACTAATGAAATTTCAGCTAATCAATTATACTAAAGCCTCACGATTCTGCTCATTTATCTCAAGTTAAAACAAACCTTTGAAGTCATTCTCAGCTACAACATTTCTAAATCAAGAATCACACATGACATTATAGTAAGTGGACAAAAATTAAATTCTAAAATTATTCAAGTAATTTTATAAAATAAAGTCATAAAATTAAAAACAGATGAAGAAAAATCAGATGACAGAAGATGGTAATGAAATGACAAGGTAAAGGTACCAGGCATAGACCCTAAAGTCAATGGCACAAGTGTCTACATTTAATTTTATGAAATAAACAATTAATTAAAAGGCAAAAAATATCAAAAATTAAGTTGAAAATATGCCAAAAATGGTAAGACCAAGTTATATGCAATCTTCAAGAGTCACTTAATATTTTTAGCCAAGAAGTATTTTTTAATTAATTAAATTTATTGGTAAATTTTACCAAAATAAAATTAATTAATAAATTAGATGAAGAAAGAGGTTATGCATCAATTGGATCAGGGCAGGTGTGTATTTTTAGGCATACACTGGTATGAGAAACAGTCAGTTTGATAATGTTTCCATTGTATGGAAAACCAATGTTATCACACAACAGTAGCAGTGAAGTATCCTTTCCTTCTCCCTTGTGTTTATTTTCTACCTGTTTCCTGATCTTTCAGAAGCTCATATACCCAGCCAATATTTGATCAGGAGCAAGAAACCCAGCAGGTACTAAACAGAAGAAGATGGCAGGTTCCCCTTCTCCCTATGTTGGCTTCTTTCCTAAAAGAGGAATGAATTGGGGAAAGTTTTCACTTGAAATAGAATTTGAACTTTTTCTTTATTGCACTGAATTGAAAATATTAATTATTGATCTATAATTATTTTTAGATCTAAAACTGAAGAAAGATTTTTGGAATATCCAAGAATCATGAGAAATATCAATGACTTACCCAGGAGTTCATTTAACGTTAGGAAAGGAATTAGTACCACAGAGAAAATTTTGAATAAGCATTAGTGAAAAAGAATGTATTTGTTCTCAGCTTTTATTATATTTCTATTTTCTTTACTATAACTATGATTAAACAACACTCATTAGTTTACAAAATACAATGGTAATGTGTTAATTGCTTCCAAATGGCCTTTTCCAGATTATATAAATAAAACTTTTCCCCCTGATTTGTTAGAAAACAAAGTAGTATATGTATAAAAAGACAAAAATTATATTTCCCTTGTATCTAACATTGGAGGTTACTTAATGTGATTTCAGTGTGTCTGCACTGGTCAAAACTTTTGACAAAGAGAAAGGCCTATAAAAACAGAGATGGCTGAAGAAATTATAGACAAGCAAATTCATGAAAGATCAACCTGATTTCCTATTACAGTAAGAGCCTTACACTGAATCTGATGTATGTAAGTGAATTTATCCTTATTTCCCCCCCTGAAGTGCGTATTTTCATTTCTATCTTTTTCTATAATATCCCACGTATAAAGGAATTATGTACCATTTACACAAAACTGAGTGGTCTTGAAGAGATCATTTAAGCTCAGTTTTCTTGGACTGTCTTTAGGACTATGAAATCAATTTCACATTAATAGGAATCTAGATTCCAAACAATAGTCTGCTCCTAAATTCTAAGGAATCAACATGATGAAAAAGGTCATATGGTAAAGCCGGGACCAAGTGGAACTTTTAGGAGATTCTTAGAGCTTTGCACTCAAATGAAGAATGATACATTCTTTCAATTATGGAGTAATGAATTAATAGGTTTATGGGTAATCCTGGGAGTAGATCTCCTATAACAGCCAGTCTAGTGCTCTTGTACAAATGCCCTGAACTATTTTGGAATTCTTCAATAAGACAGCTAATATCAGAGAAACTCCTTAATCTTGGGAGAGAACCATTAGCAAAACTTAACTTCTTTTCTTTTCAATTTACCTGGTCTCTTGAATTTTGTTTCAGCAACAGAAAATGGACAACATGAACAAGTACTAAATAGCCATGGTTGTTTTCCAGATTTTAATGTCTTTTCACCCCTGTAAAAACATTCCTATTTACTTCTTCACAACATAATTTGAAATTTTCTCTAGAATTCCCTTTCTTATTAATAGAAAGCCAATTACTGAGAAATCCCCTTGGTCCCTGGAACCCTTTCTCATATTTAAATAGCATCCTCTTTGCATTTCTCTATCATGTCATCCCATGAGAAAATGGACCTAATTAAAACACTTGTACAGTGCCAAGAACTCCATGGAAGCTCAGGAAATATAAAAGGTGCTAGAAATGATTGTGATGGTCTCTATCCACCATTGTTTGAGAAACTACTAATTTTTAGGAAAAATTCTAAAATAAAAAAAAATCTAATCACCTATTAATGATTACTGAACTATAGAATGCAGATATAATAATATATTCTTGTTGGAAATATTTTTGTTTTTATTTCTTAATGTGTTAAACAAAAATCTAGAAAGTCTGGATATGGGCAAAAGGGACAAGACTGGTTTCTTGCTTCTCAAAAAATACATTTATGTACAGTTTTTGGTTAATTTTTTTTCAAATCAAAACTTTACAAACTATGCGCTTGAAATAAAAAACCTACTAGTAAAATATAGAAAACTATTTTGGATCAATTCTGATGTTGAAAAGATTCTATTTGTTGACATCTGTGATTTCCTTCCAGGCCCATGCCTCCTCAGAATTTTCCATGGTTCTTATTTTTAAGAGGCCTTATACTCTTCCTAACTCTCAGAACTTAGTCTTCAAACATTTTTAGTGGACATCACCATTTTTTTTTTCCTGCAAAAGGCTTTATTTTCTTTTGGTCCAAGACTTGGGAGGGGGCTCCAGAGAGGTGAAAAAGATGCCTAGTGGCTGGAGGGAGATGGTTAGGTGAAAGCCCTGATGTCAAGTGAGCAGGAGCCCCTCAAAGGCCACCGGGCTCCAGGACCTCCTAGTCATGTTTGAGGGTGAGCTTTTCGAAGAGGTACTCACCCAGCCCAGCCTGGGGGCCAGCCAGCCTGCAGACATTAGTGAGGTGGTTGCCTATCTTCTTGATGAGCTTTACCTCCTTATCCAGGAAGTGGTTCTCCAGGAAATCACAGAGATGGAGGTCTGTCTTGGCAGAGCCCAAGGCATGAAGATCCAAAAGAGCCTGGTTCAGGTTCTTCTCCAGGGCCAGGGCAGCTTCCATGGCATCCAGGGTTTTACCCTACTCATCTTCAAAAGGTTTCTGCACATTTAGGAAGAACACTCGTCCTCTGTGCTGGTTTTGCATTTTCAGGAGACGCTCGGCACCCTCACATTTCTCTTCGGCCAGCTCGCGAAAGAAATGGCCCACTCCTGCCAGAGCCACATAGTCACAGTCGAAGTAGTAGCCCAGAGAGAGGTAGGTGTAGGAGGCCCGCAGGTGAAGATTCACCAGGCAGTTGACGCCAGCCTCCACCTCGGTGGAATAATTCTGACAAATCTGAGAAGTCATGGCTAGTCAGCAATAAGGACCTACCCACAAAAGAACAGTGTTGGCCGGTCCTGGAAGCAGGAGATGGGCGAGATCATGGTTCCGTAATCTGTAACTGGAAGGTGGATGGAGGATGAAAAAGAGGGAGTCCCCGGGTCTGTTCTGTCCAAACACTGTTGAAGCAAGAGACAGAGCCTTGGGACCTCCAGACACGCCGCTGACATCACCATTTTCTATCACATTTTCTACCAAATTTCCATCAAAATGTGTCTTCATTTTCCATTTCCACGTGATCAATCTCCCCGGTGTTAGGCCATATCATTCAGATATAACCATGTTTCTCTTGTCTCCTAGATAATTGAGAAATAAATTGTTATCTCTACAGTAACAACCATTTAATTTTGCCCAAGTGTTCAAAGGGGAGAGAAATGGCTTGTCTCTTTTCCTTTTCCAGAATGTCTAGAAACTGAGCTAGGGAAGCTGCCATGGATCAACTGTGTGTGTGTGTGTGTGTGCATATATATATATACATATATATATATGTATGTATGTATGTATGTGTATATATATATACTTCTGGAGCCTCAGTTCTTACTTATAGCTGTATTTACTGGAAGATCTAAGAAGCCTTTGATCATATGCCTCATTTCTTATCTCTTTCTATATTGCTTCATTTTCTGATTATAATGGTCATATGGTAGTTGGACATGGCAGCTGCCATCTAAGAAGAAAAATCAAAAGATGCCAATTTCTTCCAGACATAAGCCAAGGAGGACCCATGAGTACTTCCTCTGTATTCTATTGCATGTTCTATTGGCTGAAACACAAATAGATGCAGCCCATATTCTGCTTCTGAAACAGACAGGTGGTTAAGAATTTATAGCCACCCCTGGCCAGAGATTATTTACATTCTTCCTACTGTCATAATGCACTAAGACCATTACAAGATGTGCCAAAGTCTTATTCCATGCATCATCCAATACTACTTTGGGCATTTATCATGGATATATTTCCAAGGGGTGATTAGGCTCTTCTGGTATGGTTTCTTAGATACAATTCATCAAGGCCCAATCATTGTTAAATAAAGTTATCTGCCTTCTACGTATACAACATAAAACTTTAAAGCATGGATTAATCAGTTTCTTGTTGCTGGAACAGAACACCTGACAGCTGCAACTTAAAGGAAGAAAGGTGTATTTGCTTCACAATTCTAGTGAATTCAGTCCATGGTTGACTGGCTCAAAGGTAAGGTGAAGAATGCTCTTCTACCTATGGCAGACAGGAAGCAGAGAGAAAAAGGAGTTGGGAACAAGAAGACATTTTTCCAGTTTATGGCCCAAGTTACCTGCTTCCTCCAACCAAACCCCACCTCCTAACAGTACATTCAGCTATGAACTGGTAAATACAGTGATCCACTATGCTCCTTCCAAAAACCCCACCTTAGAACACAGAAAATCTATGGGGACGTATTGGACCTAAACCATAACTGACGGAAACACTTCAATAAATATTCTTACTAAAAAGGGGGAAAGGGCTGGAAGTATAGACAGCATTTACTGCTTTACACACTTACCTTTCATGCACAAGGATCTAAGTTTGATCTCTAGCCCAGAAGAAAAAAGTCGGGACAATAAGAAACACACAACCATTCCTGACTTCAGCAATTCTCAAATTCTGTCAAGAATATATAACTGGCTCTTTACTTTTCTGGGATCTTGGCTCAATCCTCTGGCTTACTGTTTCTTTTCTGTTTAAAAAAAAAGTGATTACATTTATGCTGAATACCTTTTTCATCCTATTTTCTGATTGTAGAAGCTCTAATGCTAAAGGGACTCTTTTCATTTCTAACTATCCCTGAATATTTTAGTACAAGCTGATACAATAACTTGAAATGTTTTGTTCATGGCCAAGCATGGTTTTGCATCCCTGTGATCCCAGCACTCTGAGAGGCTGAGGCAGGACAATTACAAATTCAAGCATGGCCTGAGAAAATCAGCAACTTGGGTGAAACCCTGACTCAAGATAAAAAAAAAAAAAAAAATAGGGCTTGGGATATATCTCACAGTGAAGCCCCAGGGCTCACAAAAGAAAAATAAAAAAAATAAAATACATTTTAGAAGTTTTGATTTTCTTTCAGTTAATTTTGATCCATTCGCAAAGATATCACAACCAGAAATCTCTTTTTGAGACATGCACTTCTTCTCCTAGGCTGAAAATCAGATTCTTAAGATTTGTAGAAATCTTTCTCATTAAGCAGATCTGCTAGGCACTGCCAAACCTTATTTTGAGGCCTTACAGGCTGAGATTATTTCTTATGTTAGATTTTTTTTCCAGAGACAAAAACATACCAAGTCCTGACTCAAAAATGTTTCATCTAGGAAACTATATGAACTTTTCCCCACTTTCTATTTGTCTAACTTCTGTTTTGCTCTTCATTTGCATATATATATATTGGCTTTTTCATATAAGAGAAATCATGTGATTTTTAAGCATGTGTGTCTGACTTATTTCTGAAGTTGTATTCATTTACCTATGAATTCCTTAAGTTCATCTTTCATAATTATCTACTGTCGTTTCAAAAATATTTTAATATGTATGCTAATTTATTTCATTTATACTACTACTTTCTCTTAGTTCATTGAAGACAAAGTTTTGTGCTCATATGTTTCTTCTTTGTCAGACAATCATTTTTGTTCATGTCTGATACTCTGAGTAACCACTTTGAAGATAACAAACACAGTGCATTAACTATTGTTATTCTTTTATTATTTTGTTATAAAATTTTGTTTTGTTTTTTCATAAAATAAAACAATGGTTTATCTGTTTCTGGATTGAAATCAAACAACTCCTTCTTTAGTTAATGTCTCTGTAGACACAAGTCATATATAGCTAAAATACATTCATCACCATATTTATCACTGGGTAGAAATCTCCTGGGCCAATTCAGCTAGTTCATAAGACATATTATTATTTTTCCAATGTCTTGCTAAACATTTTGCAACTACATAATATATATCCTTTTTCCAGTTTTCAATGACAATTTCCTCACCATCCTTTAGTCTTTAACTAATACTCTTATTAAGATGCTTTGAGTCAAAGATCACCAACTGGCCGCAAAGACAGTGTTACTACTTGAAATTTTTGTGATGGATCCACTCACTTCCTGGTAAGAAATCCTATTCTAGTTATCACTTGTTATATAAACTTTATCATTACCCAAAATAAAACAAAAACCTAAAATTATTATTAGCTTTTATAGTTCTATGGTTTGATAGCACATTTGTCCAGTTGAAATTCTTATATACTTCAGTTAGAGATGGTTGCGCTGGAGTCATGGGGATGTCTATCTTGACTGTAGTCTGTGTTACATTCTTTACATTTCATTCACATGAGGGCAAATAGTTTGCATATACAATAGCCCCCCCGCCCCATCTCTCCCTCTCGCTCCCCATCCCCCTCCTCCTCCCTCTCCCTCTCCCTCTCTTGCTAAAGAGCCTGATGCTGAACAGGCACCTTGCAAGCAGGAGGAGTGCCCTCTGTGGCCATTCAGGGCAATGCTGTGGCTTCATTTAGACAACCTGTAAGGCTAGCTTCCACAACAGAAATGCTTGTTTCAAAGGATTATTTGATCACATCCAAAACTTTCCTTCTACATTTGCATGTATTTCCAAATATCAAGTTGCATACATTAAATGTGAACAAATTTTTTGTATGTAAAAGCTCTTAAAAAACTTCATCAGTTCTATAATTTAATAAAATATATATTTTATTAAGTATTTTTTAACTTAAGCAAACAATCCACTGAAGAAAACCCCCAAACCTAATGAAATCAGTATTAGAGCAAGAGTAATCATTAGAAGATACAGATTTATAGACATTTAAAAATGACCAATACTGATAACAAATTATTCATTGCTCTGAAGGCTGAAAAAATGGATCATATGTTTTTGAGATGACATAAACACAATATTTTTAGATTTTACATTGATATTGTCTCCAAAATGTTAATTAACCTTGAATATTTTTGTGCTGAACTAATATTCAGAAATATAAAACTTTTTGGAATTTCTCAAATAAATCTATATTTATCTGAAACATTTCAAATAAACTAAGCAATAAGTGACCTACAAACTGATGGTTATATAATTTTCATGGCTACAAAAACAGGAAGAATAGGATGATTTTATAATAGTCAAAGGGGGAAAAGCTTGTAATTCTCCTTTTCTTGTTTACTTTGATAATGTTGAAATTTTTTTCTCATCCTTAAAACCATGGCTACCACACATGAAACAAGACACTCATCTTTCCTTCAAATCACTATGCTTTCCCTCCCTTATTTTGACACTAAAGGAATATTATTGTAAAAGGAAAGAATAATGAGAGATTAAAACTCAACCCCTATGATGAAAAAGATATGACACCATTTTTATTATTCTGATAGCAAAAATTCTTGTTTAATTTTAGTTACAAAATTAGTCTTAGATCGGAAATTTATATATCCAAGCAGATATAATAAAAGCACAAATTCCAGTAAACACTCATGGCATTTCTAGAACACTTTAACTTATATAAAATTATAATAAAAAATATGTAGTCAGGTCCTATTGCATCTATTGGTATCTCATCTCTTCGAGGTGACTAGGTGGATCTAAAATATCCTCCCAAAAGCTCATGTGTTCAGAGGTGGGACTTTTGGAAAAGTGACTGGATCAGGAGGAATCAGTAATCATTAGATCATAACTGAATCAAGTGGATTTATCCACTGTTGAGTTCACTCACTGAATGGATTTATTAGGCAGTTGGGCCTAATTGGATGAAGCAAGTCAATTGAGGTATTGCTTTGAAGGTTTTATGTTGTCCCTAGCCCTTCCTTTTTGGCTCTTTGCCATTTACTCTGCTTCCTGGATGCCAGGAGGTGATCAGCTATCCTCCACTATACTCTTCAGCCATGATGTTTCTGGCTTAGAGTCAGATGACTGTCAACTGACCCCTCTGAAACTGTGAGCCAAAAATAAACCTATCCTCCTTTAAGTTGTGTATATTAGGGATTTGATCACAGTGATGAAAAGCTGACTGATACAGATATGGAAGCAGCAAGGGAGGAATCAGAGAGAAACAAGAAAACAAAAAGGAAGCTTCAAAAGAAGCACTGAAAAGTCCTATTAAAAATCATAATGTTTCGAAATGTCCACTATTACAAGACCCTTGTTGTAGTTACTCTCCTCACCCTCAGCTTTGGATGTCAGGAACAGTGATGTCAAACATTCACCAAGGCAGTGAAAAAGAGCTCATTATTTACATAATAAATGGGTCTTGAGAAGGTCAATAGCAGTAATCTCTTAAGTTATCAAATAATTTTCAGAAATTTATTCAAGGTGAAAAGGCCTTGTACTATGTGAGGTAATGACACCCCACCTACCCAGCTCCTTTGTAAGTGTCACATGACTCTCCTATGCTGGGGATACCATTAATTGGTACGGTCATAGAAATGTGCCCTTGAACAGAGATGGATACAACTAAAATCTTGCCTACCATGATTATGTGCAATGTCATGCTTTGGGGGTATTCAAAAGAATAACTGGGAAGAGATGTATCATGTCCCTTTGAAGGTAAAGTCAAACTGTGACTGAGAAGCTATTGAAATTGGCCTTGAACAGAACATAGTAGCCAAATCTATACTACCAATCTATATTCCAGTTGCCTATTAAGGGAGTCAGTGATTTTAATAACATCAGGTACAGAACACTAAACTGTTGGTCTCTGGCATTAAACTTGAGGTGATCCAGGATGTGTATTATTTGTATTGGTTAACTTTTGAATTGCTGAGTCAAAACATCCAACACCCACAATTTAAAGTTTACAATTTTGGGTCAGTTTCAGAGGTTTTATTCTATGTTTCCAGCCTCCAAGGCAGAAGAGTCATGGTAGAGGGAATGGTAGAAAAAAGCTGCTCGATTCATGGCAGCTAGGAAGCCGAGACCAAGGAAACAGAGACCAAGGAAAGAGCACCAGAGAGTAAGGGGCGAGTGACCAGGCAGAGTCTCTAAAAGCATGCCCTGTGACACACACACAGACCCTCACAGAAGTGTATATTATTAAACTCTCAAACAAATCTCATTGACGATCAAGATTCAATATCACAATATTCATTCTTTACAATTTTACGAAGAAGGCTGTTAACTGGAGATACAGTGTGAATATCATCTGTCCTTTGAATATACCCTTTACAATGGACTTCAAGCCTCAAGCTGGTCAACAGTTTTTCAAGGGTTGTTTTCTACATGAAATAAATGCTTATTTTCCAATGTCTCCTCTATTTTATCTTTGTGGAATCCGTGAGTTTTAAGCACTTTTTTATATTTTAAATATTGAAATATTTGAAGAAAACTATAATGTCTGACTTTCTCTAAGTTTAATGCATTCAATTATTTTTACTATTTCTGGGGTGAAATGATTTTGGTTACCCATACCACTATCATTTAAACAAATATTCAGTCAGTAAATACTTGTAAAACTGAAAATTAGGCCTTATTTTGTACAGAAAAAGAAAATGAATTAAAATGATTAAAAACAATACCTACACCTTTTAATCTTGAAGATGGAAGGCCACTAATGAGTATTTAGTCCCACTGGTACATTATTCTAGCTTTCCTATACCTATAAACATAACACTGAGGATTTTAAATATTAGTCATATAAGAATATGGGAATTGTTTATGATGAAGCTACTGAAGCAAAGCCAAGATAACTTCTTTCTTTGCCCCTTGAAGCTATGTTTTTATAATAATTTAGACTTCATAAAGCATCTTTCATACACTTTTTTATTCATTATAGAAATATTTTAGAGCATGGGAATTCAATTCATAGTCCTACTTTTAAAAACATATACAAATATATATTGCTATGCTGGTATGCATATTATGCATTAAGAAAAAGCATGTTCACTTGCTTCAATAAGGATGTAAAAATCTTATGTTTTGAAATCCAGATGATAGCTTAGAGAGTTATCTGTTACCATTATGCGATCTCACTTTTAGACACTTTTTAAAAAGAAGACATTGATGCATGCCACCCTCTTTTTCTACCTCTGCTTTCTTTATGGGATATGCACTCAAAGGGTGCTTAACAGAGCAGTGGTTTGTTCACAGGGGAATAGGGAGTTTAATGAATCATACATACTTTATTTGAAAAATATCAATAACCATTCACTGGTCTATTCTTGCATAAACTGAATAAAAATTCCTATGTAAATGGTGCATAGCTTTTTTATGAATCATGCTCTATTTTTTAGTACAATGCTAAATCATCTTAAAACATGTAGTTTTACCTGCCAAGCCTTAGATAAATTTCCATCAGTGATTAAAGACTAGTTCCATTCCCTATAATCCCTGTCAATTATATGAATAGGCAGTAATGGAACACTTTATTTTCTCTGGTTATTAAAACACAAAATAGTAATGCAAATGCACTGTACAATGTCTCCTTGCTAGATTGGCAGTGTAATTTATTTAGTCAAATTCAGAAGTCAAAAACAGAGAAGCAGGAGTTACTCTCTTAAAGCCTATGTGGAACAAGAATGTACTGAGCAAGGTTATGCCCACAAAAGAGCAGAGAACAAACTTTAAGTCTTTGCAAGATCTTTCTCATTGTCACAGTTACACAAAGTTTTTATCTTATTTGTAGAGGTATAACTTTATAATTTCACTGTCAATAGAGACTATTTACATTCATTCTGAAGGAAGAAAGATTAACCTTAAAGAATATGGCTATGGTTGCTGTTCACTTAAAAATGTCTAATTCACAAAGAACAGAAATGAGCCAGATTTACATTTAGATTTATGGTGAAAAGTAAGAATAATGCATGTGACAGAGTCACAAGGAGAGGAAACAGAGCTCCTCCCCCTAAGACAAGGCTATAAAGAAGATTCTGGTGAACCAAACCTCAGGAAAAAAAGTGTAATGTTGCTGGCTTTATCTCCACGATACTCCTGACCAGTGCTTTGAGTGAAAATTTAATAAAATTAACACTACTTTCTTGATTTATTTTTTCTTTTCTTCTTAATCTTCTCTTCAAGATTAAACTCATCAGCACTTGACAAAAACTGCAAATAACAGCCAGATGCAGGAGTTGGTTTTATCTTTTTATGCAAGTATGTGGTGCTAATTAGTGCAAATTGATTAAACTTTAATTGCCTGATCCATGGCTAATTAATATTTATAAGATGAATGAGCAGGAAAACCAGACATTTATTAAAACACTTTAATGATTTTTCATATGTTTTGACAAAGCAAAGCAAATAGATGTTATGAGTATGATGTGCTAGACTAGAGGACTATATCTGTTGCCTCCTACCTGTGAATGCCCTGAAAATGTATATTAATTTTTAAACACATCCATTGTAAACTTATCTTTTTTTGGTTCCCTTGAAAACTCTTTTCAAATACTTTTAGTATTAGGTCACCACTGTATTTGTAATATCAATTATTGTAGTGACAGATATTAAAACTAACACATACATGAAATTATATTTACTATTATTATCATATAATGTATTCATGCTATGATAGAATATGGCAATAAAATGTCAATTTGTAAGCAAAGAAATATGTCAGCATATTTCTTTTCCAAGATTTTAATCTTTTAAAAAATAATTAGAATATCAATTAAGAATTTTTTGAATTTTCAAATTACATAGACATGATATTTCCACTTAATTGTCGTGGTCCCTAAAGTTATAATGCAGGATTCAATGTTAACTGGGTTAATGAATTTTACGCAATGTAAGGATAAACGTGAAATGTAGATTGATTAAAAGTAAAATATATTTTTCTATAAAAATGTTACTTTATACATAATAAAGAAAATAACACATATATATAATTTTATTAATAGAAACTTTTATAAGAATGCAAATGTTTTTAATAATTATCTTGATAATAATTTATAATTAGCCCATACAGTCAAAATCTTCTTATTAAAATGTTTTTTCAAAGAAAACTGTCTTCTTAAATTGATGGGATTCTGTATGTTTATTTCTTATATTTTATATTTGACTTTGATTTTTAATATCTAGCATATCAAACTAAACCGTACTTCTTATTTTCAATTGTATTCATATTCCTATTGCATACATACATTTACTTATCTCGCTATTTTAAGCAATTTTTGTCAACTTTGTATTTAATAAAAAACTATTTACTTTAATCTTACCAAAAAAGATTGAATGATCCTCTAACTTTAGTGGGAGAAAATATCAAAATAATCAATTACAAAATTATTACTCATTTTAAAGTGTAATCAGTTCTAAATTGCATTTAGCCCCTTTCTTCATCCAAAAATATTGCACATCATATTAAAGTTATACCAGTAATTGTCATGATTTCTATTTCTATATTTATTTATTTATTTATTTATTTATTTATTTATTTATTTATTTATTTAGATACCGGGATTGAACCCAGGGTCTTTGCATTGAACTGTATTCCCAGCCCTATTCTTATTTTTTATTTTGTGGCAGAGTCTTGCTAAATCACTAATTTGCCTAGGCTGGGTTCAAACTTGCGATCTTCCTCCCTCACCCTCTCCAGAGTGGTGAGATTGCAGACATACACTACCACACCCGGCTGTGATGGCCTTTGAAGGGATGAACTCAGCGGCTCCAAGGCTCGATGTGTAATCATACATCCAGTGAGGTGTTGCTACAAAGGTATTTTACAGAAGTAAAAAGCCCAGAGACAGTGATTTTTGGTAGTTGCAATCATAAATACAAATGAAATTATCCTAATTAATGCAAGTGGACTTGATTTATTGAGTTGTAACCCTTTAAGAGGAGAGCTTAGACTTCTAAGATGAAGAGAAATTTCACTTGTGAATAGAAACTTCTTTTTGTGCCTGAGAGTTCTAGGCTGTACTTTACAGCTTGTCCTATGGATTTTGGACTTTCTTAGCCAGTTCTCAGGCTGTGTAAGCTAATTCCTGAAGTAAACATATTAGTATATATCTTAATATAATTTTTTTACTAGCTCTATCCATCTGTCTCTCTCAGAACTCTGATATCATAATTGATATATTTAATAATTTCAGTAAGAAATCATGTGAACAGGCATGTCACAATCACAAAACAGTGACTATGAAGCAGATGTGGATCATTTTGTCCAGGGATTTAAAGAATGGAAGGTCTAAATGGGTCAGGAGCAGCGTAGTTTGGGTAAATGCTAGTATTTACTTTTGCGTGACTTGTGGACAAGTACAGTTAAGTATAGCATATCTAGCAGAGGTAACAAAATTGCCAATGTATGAAGCATATAGAAAATAATATTATTATATTACTTTTATTTATATTTCTACAGGAAAATATCATTTGATAGAGTCTGCAAGTATAAGTTTGATCCTGATAGCGAAGTTCATCAAAACCAAGAAAGCTTTTTAGACTGATTTCTATAAAGGGTTATGATGATTAAACCAAGGACGAGAAAGATACATCTAGTTTTAGGGTTAGAAAAAATTTCTACAGAAGAAATATAGAAGGGGGGACTAAATAGATAGAGAAGGATGACTTCATGGGCATTAGGTATTTGCTTTACTTTTTATTTCTAAACTATACAGATTTTACAACTGTGGTCCAAGCAGAGTCTTACAAATGCATCTGGTCTTGGTTTCTTTCTCCCTTTTTTCTTTTCTTTTCTTTCTTCCTTCCTTTCTTCCTTCCTTCCTTCCTTCCTTCCTTCTTTTTGCTGCTGAGACCATTTCTGTCTTTCTGTGGGAAATAAACAAATTAAAAGCCTCACTTATTGTATCAAAGGATGACAGAAGTCATACACTTTTTCTCCATCATACTCAAGACCGAAATGGAAGACCATAGCCAAGCTCAACCTAAATTGCTGACCCCTTGAAATCATGAGAAAATAAATGGTGGTTGTTTCAAACAGCTCAATTACTACATTAAACTAGAGTAGATGACATGAGACACTGCACAACAGAGCATCATGTGATACATACAAGAAAGTCTCTGACATTCAGCTGATATCTAAAAATTACAGTTATGAAGCTAAAATAATTGATTTCCTTGATCAGTCCATAGGGATATTGATATTGGACATTAGCATATGTGAAGTCAGTAATGGTCTCATACTCATCAGAGATATTTTGCCTTTGATGCACCCCCAAAGTTACAGCCTGGGAGGATGCATTGTCCTGTATACCATTTCAAAATTACGTGAAGCTTAAATTTTCCCTGTGCTCTTTGCTGCCTTGAACACTGCCCATTGTGTTAACTTTGCTTGGCCCCATATAGATGCATAACACACTTCCTTTTACTTCTGCACATTCACACATACTCCTATGATTTTCTGATTTTAATAACTTTAATAAATATTTGAGGTAGTAGAAGATTATATTTAGGAGCATAAAGTCTTCAGCAACTAAGCCAGCTCCTATGTTCCACTGTAGTCTTCTGTTTTCACTATCGTCTTTCTTCCCAGCAAATGCCTAATCGCTCCTTCACCTTCATCCCCTAGATCCCACTTTCCATTGCTAAGAACTTAAAATCCTTATCTCAATATATTAGCTTTAAACAAGAAAGTTGGTGATAGAATAATGAAATATTTTCTCACTAATTTCATTAGTTCAGAAAGTTGGAAATCATGAGATATCTCATGGTAGAAAATAAATAAGAGGCTTGGACTGGGTAAGGACAGGAATTCCAGGGGCCAGAATCATAGATGCTCAAGCAAAGAAATAGAAATAATACAAGATTTATTTTTCTTCCACCTAAATACGAACTACTTGACTGAGAGTGGATCTGTATTTCACAGGAGTGATTTCAAGTTTTGTCTACTTAGGGGCCTTTTAGATCCGAATTTTCTACTAAGTTGTGACCATTTTTACTCCTGTGTGTTTTTAATGGATCAGTCAAGGCACCAAACACAGTAGGTCACAATGGTGGGAACCCAGCTGAGCCAATCTGAGGTTTCCCTGCGACAAATTACCCCAGCCAAGTCAATTAGAAATCTCCCTGGGATAAGTTAGCATGGCTAAGCCAATCAGATACATCTCCCTGAAGCTTTTCTCTAAAGCTAGTAACCAAGACTACTATTTTTAGAGTGTGGATTTACATCTGTAAGATTGGGCTCAGATGCCATTCTTTACATCCCTTGGAATAGCTTTATTTTATTTATGATTAGTCAGGTCAGTATGCAAAGGAAAACAGAAATAAGAAAAACTGTGGAAGCTGGCGGGGAGGTGGTCCCCACTGGACCTACCAAGTCTGTGATCCAGTGAAATGTCTGTCATGTCAAAGCTTGAATGATTAGCATTATATGACTCAGTAATGAAAGAGAACTAACTTGTAGGGATAGGCAGTTCGTGTTTAGTTGTCTAGTGAACTGGATCAAAGAAAGTTTCTCTGGACAAAGAAAGTAAATACAAAAGGAGTGCTGACTGCATTATCTAAGAAGTGAGTTCCAAGTATAAAATAAATAGTCCAATGCTGGAGAACACAACTTAACAGTTTATACAACCTTAGCAGTTTGTAAACTAATCCACCTCAGAACAAAGTTTATATAACTCACCATTGCAGGATCAGGCAATTTCACTCCCAGTTAGATTGACAGAATTTGCCTCACAGTCTCTAAGAGCAATTAAGTGGGGAAATCTTTAGAACCAGGCTTAGCTTAACTCATATTCTAATGAAAAATAACAGCAACAACTCTGACAGCTTTAATAATAATTATGTTTCTATATTGATGCCCATTCCCTACTTATTTTGTTACTATCCCAGGCCTGGAAACTAACACGTGGAAAAACCAATGTCTGAGAGATGGGTGTTGGGGAGAAAGAAAGGCTTTAGTGGCCCCAGAGAATGAAGAGGGAGTTTTGCTCCCAATCAAGCTTCTCAACTGCAGGGAGTTGAACAATTACAGATATAGGTAGAAATAAGATGGAGACAGGTAAGCTAGGAGACAGGTAGGAAGGAATTTGTAAGTCTTCAGGAAATGAGCAGAGATCTTTTAAAAACTCAAGTGCCACCTCTTTTTGCTCTTTTCATGGTTTAGTATTTCTATTCAGTGTGGCCCATAGATGTTTTTCATCTTCAATGTGAGAAGAGAGGCTAGGTAATTCTAATTCAACTTCACACTCTATCATAGTTTCTGACAAAACATTTTTCAAAAGTTCAACACATCTACATGTAGAGCTAAGTAGGATCTGACCCAAAGATGAAGGCAGCAAAGAAGACAGACATACTATGAAGGCAGAGATGCCAAGTCTTTTCATCCCATCCTAACATCTATCAGATGTCTGCAGGCCCAGATGAAGAGTCAGTGTTTCTAGTATCAAGTTTCACGTCCCAAAAAATTAACTGAGGCAACTGTTATGATCAGAACCCTCTTTTGAGACATAATTTCAGCAATGCTACTGGGAAACTAATAATGTATGATCCAACTATTTGACTTTCAAAATTTGTGATTTTTAAGTCAACTAAGAGCAAGTGAAGTTAAATGATTTATTTAGGGTTTTTTTCTTGGTAACCATTTTCTGCTATTTTTTAAAAACCTTATTTTATTATTTGTGCTGTCAACATCTACCGAAACAGCAGTGTGTATTAGTCAGCATTTGCTGCACCAACAGAGCAACCCCAAATTCTCTTGGAGAATTTTCTTGAGTCTCAAACATTTGTTTCTTATTCATGTCCAATTAGAGCTGTGCTTTGTAGGAGATTTCTGGCTGCTGCTGGGTTTGGCTGGGCTATACCAGACTTAACTAAGCTTGGTTGGATGTGGCCTCTGCTGGTCTTGACCTGGATCTATCTCTTCCCATATTCCATTAGGCAAGACAAATCAGGTGACTGTGTCCATAGGCAGCATGACAGGCAAGGATTCTCTGACTAACAGTAAGGTATACAAAATCCCATGGCAAAAGACATGAATATATAAACTACTTAAAAAGAAAATGAAAAGTGGGGACAATAATCTCAGCACAATAGAAACTGAAGTTTTGAAAGGATGACACATTAGATCCATTTTTACATCTGGTGATTAGAAATCTAAACTATATTTTTCAAAACTCAGTAGAAAAATCAAATTAATATAAAGTACTTACAAAAGGAAGTAACCTTTCCATTTTAACTAAAAGACCTATGGTCTGAGTTGCATGTTACTTATAGGGAAGAAAACACTCACTACATGAGGCAGTGTATGTTAATAATCCTAAACCTGCTCATTGTCAGTCTTTTCCTGTATACTATTCAGTATCTTAAACAAATGCTATTTGTTTAACATTATTGTTAATTTCAAATAGCTAGATTATGAGCATAGTCAAATTAACATTTAAGAAGAGGAACATTTTACAGTAGACAGGCAGGACTCTGTGGAACCAGAGAAGCTATTCTTTGCTTACTTAATGATTTTTTAAGTGTGCTAAAATTATTTGGAAATAACATCAACTATTTCAAAATTTTTGTTTTTTGAAAAAGTTAAAGTATAAGTTCCTCTAGGGATCTGAATGCTTTTGAATTGTTTACAAAGAGTTTTTTTCACTGAATTTTCTTTTTTCTTTCAAAACTCAGATTTTCTTTTAAGTACCTGTAGGAAAATGTCATAATAGTCTTCAAGTTCATTCAGATGAAACATGAAAATAAAAGCTTCTTTTCTCTCCTGATCTCATATCCCAGCCCCACTTTATTCTTCTCTTTTCCATCACTCATTCAGACTTCAATAGAAAAGTTCACTGAGGATCAAATAATCCAGCTGTGGTTTTCAACTTTCACTATTTTAATGTTTATTTTCCAAATTATTCCCTATTTTTCTACTAAAAATATCCTGCCAAACCATTATTTTTTCTGGAGCAAATCTAATGCTTTCTGTTGCTAGATATCTGATCCAAATCCAATATTTTTCTTGGCAGTTAGTGAACATAATAATAAGCAGAATGGTTTTTTTTTTCTTTCTACATTGAGAGCTGGGGGGAAAAGAAACAATTCACAATTAGAATCCATGTAAATACTGAGGCGAATTCTTATCTTAAAAAATGATCACAAACATTTCTCGGAGAGAGAACATGTTAAGGAGAATTTCTGTGCTCTCACATATATGTGCACTTAGGTTTCTGCCTCCCAGTGCACATTTTTTTGAATACACGTCTGAAGTATGATTTAGGCAATATTGTACTTTAAAAAGCTTTTTAATTATTACTACTTTTAAATCCTGCTAAAAATAATAATATACCTATAAAAAGCCAAAAGTTCAGAAATGATAATTATGAAAAGCAAAATAAAACTATCTCATTCCACTGTTTCATTTCAATCACTTAATGCATTTTAATGTGTTATTTCATTCATAACATTATACAACAGTCTCATATAACTGTTCCTACATTTATTAATCATAAGTCATATTTGCAACCTGAAAACGAACTTACACAGAGTTAAACATTGCTGTAGCTAAATGTTTGTGCCTGTCCAGTTTCCAATCACCTCCCTCACAAGAAATTCTATGTGGAGGCCCTGTTTGCTAATGTGATGATGATGAAGATGGAGGCCTTTGCAAGTTAATTAGATTTAGATGAAGTCACAAGGGTGGAGCCTTCATAATGGAATTAGTGCCCTTGTAAGGAAATGAGTGCACTCTGCCACATGATGGAGGATGCACCAGAAAGGCAGCCATCTGTAACATGAATCAAGAGGAAGGCTCTCATAAGAACACTACTATGCTGACACCCTAATATCAGATTCCTAGCCTCTAGAACTATCAGAAATAAATATTTGTTGTTTAAGCTACCATACATGATATTTTGTTATAAGCAGCCCAAGCTGGGGTAACCATGTATAAAATACAACAAAAGACCTTAATTTGTGTCACTGGTGTGCCTGCCATGATGATCATGTCCTCTCCTCTGCTGATGTGTACTTTACTGAATACTGAACTGAAGACGACTTTCAGTAAAAGCAATCCAGAGACTGATTCTCCAAAATACAGTATATGAATAAGTATGTTATTCCAGATATTTATGTGCAGAAGGTAAAAGATTCTTGCTCTTTGCTCTCTCCATCTGTTAGTTTTGGTGAGAATATCTTCTAAGGACTGGTGCTTTCACAGAATCATCAAAAGAATGAGGAAAAGTTTATATCTACTCTCTGTCATTGACCAAACAGAGAACTCTCCCAGAGCCAGGAAAATACAGGAAATCTATATATGTAAGTAAATGAATTTGAACCCATATACATATCAGAAAAAAATTTCCTGAAATTGAAATAGGGAAATCTTAAAATTAATAGATTTTCTGAGAACATGCTAAACAGTATTTGGAATGTGATTGTTGTCTGCATTAGGAAACTCCAGGAAAATTTTCTTAACTATATTACTTTGACAACAAAAAACTAGTGAAACAGTTTAAGAAAGAAGATCCCAAGTTTCTGTCAACATTGCTTTAATTACATCATTTGTCTTTCTGCAAATTCTCAGTTAAGGTGAATATTTCATTTCTGGAGCCCTTATTCTATAACAGAACCTGGAGAAACATAAATAAAGAGGAGCGATGACTTGTCCTTCATTTGTCTACCTTTCAATGAGGAGAGCATATGAAGCCTGTCACTTCTGCTTAATAGTAGCATAGTTGGGTAAAGTGGGTGATTAGTACCAAGAGAAAAAGAAGAAATGTGATCTCTGAAATTTAGGATAAGTCTTGTTTTAAAAAATGAACCCAGTCTGTCTCCCTACCCCAGAAAAAGCAAAAATGTACACAATTAGGTAATTAGGTATTCCACCATAAAACACTAGGCTTACTCTAAGTAGGGCTAGAATAACTGAGGAAGACCTGGCAATGATTGTGTCTCTCTGACAGAATAAAAGCCATGAAAGTCTCCACAGTAGCTTACAAGGTCCTTCAGAATCTGGCTTCAGTTCCACTCTGACCTAAACTCCTCCCATGCTCATTCATTCTGTGCCAGCTACTGCAGTCTGCTCCCTCATAGAAGACTTTTCCCTTACCTGCCTCCAAACTTTGCCCACGTACCATCTCAATAAGCCTTTCCGAATAGCCTGCTATAGACTGCAGTCATTCTCCCTCCACATCCCCAACACTATGCTACTTTGTTCACATTCTAATCTACATCATCTTTAATCTTTTATATCATCTTATACTTTAGGCTTGTTTTTTAATGTGTCTCTTTAGATTAGACTGTAAGCTATATGGGGCTAAGGTATTTCGGTTGTGTTTATTTGCTGGACAGCCTCAAGTTCTCAGAGCAGTGGGGAGCACACAATAGGCCTCTATAGATGCGGTAAATGAATGAATGCTGTAAAAACATATCTTCTGTGTTCAGATGTTGGTTGGTGAGAAACTCATTCTTCTGCTAGGCACGTGACCAAAGCTGCCATGTGTTGTTGATGTTAGTTTAATCATGGTGCATTTAAAGTGTAAATCATGCAATACCCAGAGGTGAAGGACCAATGCCAAAACCTTGTCATACTAGTATGGAAAATATGTAGTGGTAACTAATATCTACTTGTTTCAGCAGTCAGTACAGAAGTACATTTATCATATTTACTACAAGTATTTTCTCTCTCTGTATTAATTTATAACTGGTTATAGAGAAGAAAAGTCAGATGGGAACCACAGTATAATTCATACATTCAGCAGAGTTTTGAATACCAAGTAGATGCCAAACACTGTTTTTGCATGAGAAATGGAGTAGCAAGTAATACTTTTAAGGATCATGTTACAATAGCATTTACATTCCAACAGGTTCCATGTTCTCTTTTACTCTTGACTTTATAAGAGGTTGTTGTGCCAGTATTCAAGGACAGAGTCTGAGATCATGCATTCAGACAATCATATAAAAGACAATGAGCAGCAAAAACATCAAGGGCATGTGAGTAATAAGCAATATGGTCTTTAGCAGAAATTAAACAATGTTGTGAGCTCAGGGCTTCCTCCCATACCTGCTATTCACATCAGTACTGATCTCAGAACAGGTTTTGAGCCTAAAGACAAAGGAAAGTAGAGACACCTGCTGGAGTGACAGGGTGAGGAAACAGGAAGAAGACTGACAAAGACTGTGGCATTTCTTCTAAGGTCACAGAGAGAAAACCATTGGAAATGTGAATGGACAAGAAAGTTCTGGCTCTAATCAAGTGCTCTAAGAATTGGATATTTCTAGTCCTTTTATTATAAAATATAAAAGGGTAATAAAGTACAATTTAATATTTGGAGTATTTAATTCAAAATTATTAAGTGTTAATTGAAAATCCATTATTTTTAGCTACTAATAATGAAAGGAATTATAAGGGAGTTCAGTCTCCATTAAAACATATTTTTGAGGTGAAATATATTGAAAAAGGAATTTTCTTTCTTCAAGAAATTAAATCTCCTATATGTTAGAAAACAAATATCTGGGCTTCAAGCATCCCTATCATTTTAGATAGACTGAATTTATTTATTTTCTAGGAGATGTAACAATTAGATGGATCTATGAAGAATGGAAGATGAGGCCCCGTAGGTCATGGTGGACGTGTTTTCTCAGCTTGCCCATGCTGTGCTAAAAAGCTGTTGTCTAAGGCAAAGGCAGCAGAAGAAAATGCATTTTAAAAAGAGGAGGGGGGACTCCTGTGAATTTATGAGAAGTGCATCACAAAGACAAATATTTCAGCCATGCAATTCCATTCGGCCTTTTCAGCTGTGTGTCCATAGCAAGTCAACGGCTAAATTGAAAAATCAATTCCAATTTAAATTATTGGAATAAAGAACACCAGGAGTCAGAGATAAAATGGCTTTGTTCTCTGAGATCCTTTTTAATTGGAAAGTTATTTCTTCAGGGTATTCTAATGGTTCTGAGGGAAGATTGCAAAATAAAGTTGATCGGCTGGGGGAAGGTTAATAGCTAATGTGCTTTCCTTGCTGCACAGCAGTCTCCTGTCTTTATGACATCTCCCATCATATCTGGAAGGACTGAAGACTCTAAATCATTTGATACATGCAAGGACTATATTTTTTCCTACTCTCAAAAATCATCCTGAGGCTGGAACCTTGGCAGAGCCTTGTTACTCTTGCAGCCTTTCCAATTGGACTCACTTTTGCTTACAAACATCACATGATCCTTTTCCCCTTTCTTTGTCTTCATCTTCTTTTTTAATATCCTTTGGGGAATGTTTCCCTAAGAATAAAGAGGTAATTAATGAAAACAAAAGATAACTGAAGAGGATGCTACAAAAATCTCTATTCTTTAGTGGTGGAAAAAGAAAGGAAAAAACTTTGCTGCCTTGGGTTAAACAGAAAAAAAAGAGAAAAATAGGAACAGTCACAGATTTAGTAGGTGGAGAACAAAGGTATAAAGCAAGCATATGAAAAAACATAGTATTTATACAAAATGTTAATAAATATTATCAAAAGGTTAGTACTGAATATGCTGAGAAAGCAGCAGTCACATTTAGAAAGCTTCCACCCAAAGTTTAAAAAATAAAGTTTAATTAAACATATAATAACCTTTGCTTTGCCTGTAGAAAATTGTTTGGGGCAGCTGTAGATTAGAAACCTTAAATGAGCATTTAATTTGAAATTAATAAAACAGTTATGGAATGTGTTAGGAAAAGTTACTGAGATTTGCTTAGTATATTTAATTACTATAAAAGAGATAAATCTCATTGCCATGTAATGAACTCAGAAGTGCAGATACAGTAAATATGTACTTACATTCTTGTTATTAATGCATTAAATTTGTAAGAATATTTAGGAATTTAATTATCATTTAATAAGATAGCTATAGCAAATTACAGTAGACATTAAATGTAAATTAATATTTTTAGTATTTAATTGATATTAACAAATTAATTACTGTTTATTGCTTGGCAGCTAGATTTATCTTTTATAGAGTTATTAAATCTCAATTAAAATGCTCTTTCAAGAGGGCACATTCAATTAAAAATAATATTCTATAAGAATTTCCTAACTTCCTTCTTCCCAGGACTTGGGTTGCATAGGTCTATCAAACCAGACAACCAAGGTGATTTGGTGAATACAAAGCCCACTGGGCTATGCCAGAATGGCTTAGGCAATTCTAGACCTGCCCATGGTAAGAAAGGCTTTTTATTAAAAGTCACATATTATTTTTTTCTATTGAAGTCATAAACTATATAGACCTTAAAAAGTCTATCAACTCAAAATGTCTTTTCAGAATTAATGCTACACAATGAGAGGTTATTTCTTTTTTAAAAAGTAATGATGAAATATGAAAATGAAAATACTCTCTACTTTGAATTTTTCCTTTTCACACACTAGCGATGTGCAAGATATAAAAGTCTCTTCAGTTGCTGGAGAGCAGCAGTGAAGCACAGCTCACAGTTGGCCACACAGTCACCAGCAGAAACAACCAATACTCTAGGGTACTGCATTGCTACACCATGAGGGTATGTTAGATGCATTAAACCCATTTTTGATATTTTCAACTTACGCTGGGTTTGTAGAGATGTAACTGTGCCAAGTCTAGGAATATCTGTATCAAATCTTCTATATCTCATACCAAATAATTTCTGGAGCTATTTTATAGTTATTGTGAAATCTAATTTGAGAGTGTAGAGAGTATAAATTAGTTATCCCCCTGCTGGAGAAAGCTTGCCTAGGATTAAATCCCAGCTCTATTTTATTCAAAGTGTGAAACACCTCTGAAAAGTCTAACATTACTCTTATTATTCTGAGTTTTCCTCTGTGATAAAAGGTGTTCGTGCCCAACTCAGGATTGTCCTGAAGACTGAATGAACTAATACAAGTAAAACACATTAGAACAACACTTAGCACAAATTAAAAGCTTAACAGATGCATGCTAAAAACAATTGGAAAACAAATTAGCTTAGTTGTATCTAGTTTTACCCTCTAAAACAATTAATCTCAGTCATTGTAAATGTTTATCATTGCCTACAAGTCATTTTTGACAAAGCTATAAATACTGTGTGATTTTAATCTTTATCTCATGAATCAATTCTTGAAAATTCTTTGTCATTTTTGTTACTACACTTTTCAAACATAATAAAGATATTAAATAAAACCTATCTTGCATTGATTCTTGCTTCACTCTACTAGGTATCTAGCACTTCAGCTCAATAAATAGCTATTCATCATTTTTTTTAGTCTCTCTTGGTTCTTGTGACAATAGTCTTATTCAGGGTAACTGAAATTAATTTTCTGTTAATATTTCCTGAAATCATTTCTGAAACTCTAGCATTTATCTGTTTATGCTAAATCATTATTTACCTCCTACTTGTGAAATTTGTTCATGTAATTTATTTTAAAATTGATGTTTATATAATAATTTACTACATAAAATATATTCTCATTTCTGTTGTTAATTTTCTGAAACAATGAATTTCAAATCTATAGAAACAGATTCTCATACCAACCAACTAAAATACACCATTTCTATGAATAATCTTTCTTTTACTATTCTGTAAGAGATTTCAATAGAATATTCTTTTTAAAAATTCTTCTAAATCATTAAATCATACCCAACAGAACAACAAAAGTCTTCTGTTTTATGTTTGATTTAGCATTTTTATTTTACTTTGTAATTTGTAAATGTGTTTTCTGAAATGGACATGTAAAGGAAAACAAATTGTCATATAAAACTAACAAAAAATTAAGAGGATGATGCTGTCTTCCATTCCATGAGCAATAGCAATGCTCCTGATAGTAGACTCATAATTGGGAGAATAAAAAGTATAAAAACAGTGGATAGAAAAGATAAGTCCATGAAAGTGTGGTGGCTTGTTTCTTTGATTCTTCATAAGACTGCTGATTCAACCTTGGTCTTGTGTAACACTAACCTCTAGGGCAGGAAAGAACTAAAGAAAAAATAACAGAATGTTTCACAAACATGCAGAAAAAGATACTTTACTTGGGAGGAAAAAGGAAAGATGAAAAAAGGGAAAAAAACAAACCTTTGATCCCAAAATTTACTATATGGATAAAAAATGGATACAAGACACAGAAGTATTTTGGATATTGGGATGTAGGATTGAAATAGAATGAAAGGCACAAGGGGAGGAAATTGATTTGCACCAGTAATATTTTGAGTGAATCCAATCAGAATCTGACAAAGAAAAGGACAGAACAGAAAACAATGAGCTAATCATTTTGAGAACCCCTTGTAATATCTGCAAGGAGACATTTTAGTAGACATGAAGAAAATAGTTATCAGCATTATCAACAATGTCTGTGAAGGTGAAAATTCAGTGCCCAATTTAACCTAGTCTCTGACTACAAGGTCTTTCATAGCACAAGTGCTTCAGTATCCACTTTGGTTAACAGAATAAATCCTCAACTGAGCTTTAGAATACAGCCTCAACTCTATTCTTATTTTCTTCTTGCCTTTTGTATGTACCCCTCCTTTAGGTTGAATGCGTGACACTTCAGCCTCAAATTCTATTCAAGAAGAACTGCACAAAATGCTTTTTCAAATATACATTATAAAAACCACTCTGCATGGCTCTGTCAGTGCTATTTGCATGTCACAGGCTGGAGCCTTTTACCAGTTCTGCATGACTAACATATGACATTTACTACAGATCCTGTATCAGCAAGTGGTGCTGCTGGTTCTTCAGCTCCCATTCTCAGAAAACCTACACAATTCTGGTAGATGAATGAATCATTTCGGTCACCAATGATCATAGTCTGGTTATATAAATGTCTTTATATTTGTAATAGTCATAAGAACAATACCTTTTTCCAATTAATATTTGAATTCAATTCCTACTTAACCATTATTGTTTTGAAATTGCACACAGCAGACCAAGGAGCTGAAGGAGACATTATTAACCATTGTAATGTGTAGTTGAAAAATAAATTGGGTTCGGCAGTGGTTGAACATACCACAAAACTACGAAGAAAAAAAGATCAAGGCACTTAGATACTATATCAGAGATTAGATTTAACATCTGTTTTGAGAATAGGTATCTGATGTGGTATCTGACTACGGGAATAGATCTATGTATCTGAGATGAGGGCATTTAGGAACACCAGGGCCACATAAAAATAAGTTTAAGCTCACTAAAACTCTGTACTTCATATAAGTATCACACCAACAATTATGAGACACGATGAAAGAATTTTATTCTATCTTAATCTTTAACATCCACAACACTCTCAGCAAGTAACTCTCTAAAGAAAGGTAATGTAGAAAATTACCTTCCTCCATGGTGAGATATTAGCAGGAAATTTAAAAAGGTAAGTCAGGTAAAGGAACATTAATTTACAACTTTACTTAGGACTTAAATATCTATAAAATTTAAGGAGAAATTTCATTTTTACCAAATTCACTCTATCATTCTTCCATAACCAAAATGGAAGTGGAGTTTGTCGCTATAGGAAGGTATGAGGCAAAAGAGAGTGAGGGGGTATGGGTTCTCCCTCAACAAGATTTGAATCCTAGCCCAAAAGGATGCTATGGTTCGGACCTGATATATCTTCCAAAGACCTATATGCTAGAGGCTTAGTTTCCAACTTGGCACTATTAAGAAGTCGTGGTACCTTTTAAGAGTTGAGGCCCAGTGGAAAGCCATGAGGTCACTGGGGCAAACACTTGGATAGAAGAGTGGAACTCTGGCCCCTTCCTCTCTCTCTTACACTTCCCAGCTAGGAGGTAAGCTGTACTGTTCTTCCATATGCACTCACCACCTCAAAACAAGTCCAAAACAATGAGACCAGTCTGGTCATGGACTGAAACTTCTAAAACTGTGAGCCAAAATAAATGTTTTCTCTCTATAAGCTGATTTTCTGAGATATTCTTGTTAACAGAAAACTAAGCATGATAAAATATAATAGCAGTGTTTGTTCCCCCATGCTCTGAATTCTAACATACCACTGATTATCTAATGCATAACTGGTTTGAAAATAGTTAAGACAGAGGAATAAAATTAATATTGCAACATTAAATATGTGATTCAAATTGTGAAAAAAGTGTTTCTTTTCATTCAAGAAATAGAGAAGATATATAACATAGATTAATTATTCTTAAAATTCATTGTGATGCCCATGACATACACCAGTGGAATGAGAAAGTTTTTCCTCTGTCCTTTAAAAAAATTCTACAGAGTATTCCAATACATATCAAACATCAAGAAGCATTAAATTAGAGAGAAAATTCTTCACAAATAACAGAATAAACACAAATACATCACATTTAATTCAGTATAAGGTACATTTCCAACTCAACCTTTGTATGACTGCCATTCATCTTGTCACTCCGATCCACTTTGTTTAGAAACTAAGCATTCAGGCTCTAAATAGTGAACACATGTAGTGTTTTGCTTCAGTTCTTAGATACTGGATACTACCAAGTATCATGCTGACTCTAATTGGAAGAGTTATAAAATTAAAAATTAAAAATGCCTTCTTCTAATCTTTTGTTATGATTCTTTACAATCATGTATGTATTAAAGGTCAGCTGAGGCATTTACCTCTTCTACTTTCTTTAAAAAAATTTTAAGGATAAATCTCTAATATTCTTTTTTAGAATTTTTTTTATCCTGGACACCTACATGTAAGTTTCCTATTAATATTAGTGGAAATGAAATTTATGTGCACTCACTGATAGGAGAATTAAACTCTTCATATCATATTTTCAAGTATAGGCTTCTAACATTTGAGGATGTATTTGATCAGAGCAGAAAAGCAGCCTGACGAGTAACATTTTGATTGATAAGACATTGTGATTTATAATTGATATAATCTTAGATCTGCCAGTGCAACAAAAGGTCACTTTGAAATTTGATGGGAGCTAAAGCCTGAGATAAGTTGAAAATGATATTGTATCCTGTAAAGAAGGAAGAAACTGACACAAATCTACTAACTCACATTAAATTAAAAATATCTTAGAAAGCAGAGTAATTAACAGCTACTTCGCAGAACTTGACATTCCATGCAAATGTCACTCTCTAGGGTATTACACAGGAATTAAGAGTGTCCTTTCACTGTCACCCTGATACACAATATTAAAAAAGTGCAGGGGAAAAATCTGATTCTTGTAGATATTTAAATTTTAAGTAGCAGTTTATCCTATTTATTTCTAATGGGAATAATTATAAATCTTACTCTCTTACTTTTGTATAGTGATGATATTATATAAACCTAAATATTCATTTACATTTTTAAAATAAAAATATTGCAGAATAACTAAACATGTTTTCTTTTTCAGAATTCTCTGAAGGATACGGGTGTGGGGCTGGTTACAGTGATAATCTTTATTCTATTTGATCACAGAATTCACCCTGAGGGGGAAAAAAAAACTTTTGTCACCAGGAATTAGTATCTGTATTGTCCTAATAAGATTCCTGTCTTTTTTCAATCTAAGATTCTATCCATTTGCACTAAGACAGAGCATCAATCACCAGCCAACCCGATGCATCATATCAAAAATCTGTCTATAGAATGAAGGCTACATCTATTACAATTAGAGGTTAATACATGCATTCTTTTTGATCATTCTCATCACCTTTTCCTCTTTCTCACATACACACATACTATCCAAACTTCATCATACAGAAGCCAAACAGCAACTTCTCATATTTAAAATGAACATGTAGATACAATGGCCATTGTTTTGAGACATCTCTATGGAATTTATCTGGCCTCATATACACATTTATACAGATTATTCCAAAACAGAGGCCTCCCTGTCATAACAAACTCATAATGCTTCGTCTCAAAATATTGTGTGTGTGTGTGTGTGTGTGTGTATATATATATATGTTTCATTAACTCATTCTCTACATTTAACTCTTCTACTAACTTCATTTAACTGTGTTTGTGTTCATCATACTTTTATACATTTTAAAATCTCCTCTGAACACTACAATGTCTTAGAAATAAAACCAGAACACTTTTCTTTATGTTTGTTCTGAGGGTAGTATTAGTGCCATCTTTTCTATTCATTGTTCCAGACCTCTAAATCCTCTATAGTTTAATGAAAACTTGAGCTTCACCCTACAAGTGTTATGGTCTTTCACAGTTTCCCCTTCTCAGTGCTTTTATTAATGGTCCATGTAACTTACATCTTATTCATCAAATATAATTGTCTTTATTTTATCCACTGTAACTCTTGGAATCATTGTGAAGGACTCCCAAGGTCTTGATTAGCACACACACCATGGCATCCTCTCTCAGTTCCTTGTTATTATCTGCTCTAAGAAACTTCACTTGAATTCTACCTGTTTACTTGTGAGGCCAATACCTTGACTGCCCTACAACTATGACTCCTTAACTCAGACTGTGTTTTCTCCAAACAACCTGTCTCCATCACTTTCCCCTCTCCAGTCTCGTATGAATTCATCAGACAGATATTTCCTCATGTTCCTTCTAAAAAGCTACACACTCAGTTTCAGTTTTGCTCACTTTCCATGCCATCCCTCTTCTTATTCCTTATACCCACAAACTGTTAGAATTATCCTTCCTTCTAACAAAGGCAAGTGACACATAATGCTTGTTTGGGACTGTAAAAATTTCCACCTCTCCAAGGTATTGTATTAATTTTATCCTTTACCCGCTCCTGTATTTTCAACTTCTAATTTGTTTTACAGATCATTCCCATCAGTGTTAGTACATAATTTTACATATCCCATATAGAATTTTACCCTCTGTGTAAAATTCAACATTTTCTATATACTCTCTCATTTCTTCCCCATCTCTTATTACTTTCTCAATAAGTTTATTTTTATTTGATTTCAATCATAATCCAAGAACCTGCTCTAGCCAAAATCCCCATTGATAGGTATTATGCTGTAATTACTAGAAAATATCCCTTATATCTCTCTTGAACTGAACATTCAACAATGTTCTACATAGTTAACTTTCCATTTTTCTTGAAAACACTCTTATATTGACTATCTTTGCCAATTTCTTTCAATATGCATTCCTCACTTTATGTGTACATGTAGAAAATATAACTGTGCCACCAATATATGGATTTACACAAACTGAACATGCTCATATCCTTCATGTCAGCTGTAACTATCCTGATCTACCTTGCTTGCTGGCTTTTATCAATAAAAAGTAGGTATTTTATACCTTATTATATTTATATGTAAACATTCATTGCTATGCTTGACAATATCGTCCCCAAAATATAATTGTAATACATAATGTTTGTGATTCCTAAAATGAAAAATAGGATATAACTTCTAGATTTTCTATGTAATAACTGCCTTATGAGTTATAATTGAACAAGTAAAAACAGAAAAAAAATAAATTTTAGAACAATAAAAAATTAAAATATCTAAAATAAAAATAATTAAATGATGGGTCTAACATTATCTAGAAAATGGAAAAGATAAGCCAAATTACATAGATATATGTCTTAATTTGCTTACTATAATGAAGTACCAAAAATGGGATAGCTTAAACAACAGAACTTTATTTCTCAAAGTTCTAGAACCTAGAAGTTCAAGATCAGGACATGAGCATGGTCATGTTCTAGCAAAAACTCTCTTCCAAGTTTTCCTAATATCTTCACATGAGAGAAAGGCTAAAGAGTTCTCCAGGGCTAACTATAAGGGCACTCATTCAATATATAAGTGCTCAAGCCTCATAACCAAATGACCTCTCAAAGTTCTTACTTGCTAATATCATCACAGTGGGGATTACAATCTCAGCCAGAGACACAAGCATTCAGTCCATAGCAATACATCACAGGAAATTATGTATTCTTGAGAGCAGAAATGAAACGTTTTGACAAAAAATGAGTAAAGCTTCATGAAGGAATTAGCAAGTGGACTATAGCAATTATGGAATTGAAGTCCAAGAAGGAGAAGACAGAAAGGTGAAAACAAATTTTAAAAGATTTATGAAACTATAAACTGAATTAAGAAGCCCAGAAAATCTTAAGCAGAGTAGGTATAAATAGAGCTATACCTGGAATAGCCCACTAAAAATTTTAGAAATCAAAAGTAAAAAGAAAAAAAAAAATTTTTGACACTAAGGATTGAACCCATGATTTTCACACTAACCTTCATTCCAGCCCTTTTTCCAACAAATTTGAGACAGAATCTCACTAAACTTCTAAATTGCCTGGGCTGGGCTCAAACTTGCAATCCTCCTGCCTCAGCCTCCTAGAGTGCTAGGTTTACAGGCTTGTGCCACTACTCCTGGCTGATAAACAGGAACTCTTAAAAAATACTGATGGAAAAAATAAAATGACATGATAAGAAAGAAAATAATAAAATAATGGCTGATACTTAAGTAAATTTAGTTAGTTATCAAATATCCTATTAAAAAATAGACTTGAAGAGTAGGTGGTTACATTTGTGAATTATATCACAAATATGTTTGAGGAAGAAAATATCAACATAGAAAACACAAGTTTTTTATTTTTGCTTTTGTTTTTCAGAAAAGAGAGAATACTCACAATATATTTATAAGGCTGCTATATCCTCAAGTATAAAATCTAAAAATAATATAAACCAGAAGCAAAATCCTTACCAAAATATTAACAAATTTAATCCATCAAATACAAAAAGAATACCATCTAATGGTCATGGGACATTTACACTAAGTGCAAGATTGGATTAGCTTTAAAATAGAATTAATGTCAATGATTATATTAATAAATGTGAGAACTCACAACATCAATTTAAGAGATTTAGAAAGAAACTTTGATAAAATATGCTCATGGCATCATTTCGCAATGCTCTAGAACTGTAAGAAATCTTCAGTCTTATACAATGTATCTACAAAAATCTGTGGCGAATGTCACACTTAACTCTGGAATATTAAAATTTTTCCCAAGACTCAAGACACTTTAATAATGCTGACCCTCAACTCTTCCATTCAGTTCTCCAGTGCAGAATGCAGCCATTAAAATGAGGCAGATAAAGAAGTAAAAGGCACACGGGTCAGAAAAGAAGCCAAAGTTTGTCCGACTGCAGCAGTATGAGCTTTTACACAGGAATCTGCAAAAGAATTATTACTGCAGCAAGTAAATTTAGCAAGGTTGTAATACTCATGATAACAAGATCCAGTTGTATGTTTATGTAATATCATTACAATGCAATAACTTTTAAAAATTTGCATCAAAAATACAAATAATTATGAATAAATTTAATAAAAGACAAAAATTCTAAATTAAAAATTACAGTATTCAAAGAAAACCCTTTGGTGAGGTAGTTCAGTGTGAAATCCCTGATCATTGGTTCAATCCCCAAGACCATAAAAAACTCTTCCTGAGGATAAAATAATACTTAATAAATGTAGATGTATAATAGATTTTATACTGTTAAAAAATCAATTCTCTGAAAATTCATACATTAAATTTTATCTGTTATAATATGAGAAGATAATTTTGAAGAAATTTACCAGTTGATTTAAACAACCATATAGAATTTTAAAAACAGAACAGACAGAACACCTTTCTTTAAAAAAAAAAAGGTTGAAATATCATAATGCATGTATTATTGTGACATTACAGTAATCAAGACACCAAGACTCTACCATAACACTGTTAGGTAGAATATTGGAATGAAACTGACAGTCCAAAAAATAAGCTCACATTCTATTTTTACTCACCCTCAAAAAATAAAAATATAATGTGAGATTTTACCAAGGTTTTTCCACTTCAATAAAATTTATAGTCTGGGAGGATGAGGCAGGAGGATCACAAGTTTACATCCAGCCTGGGCAACTTAGCAACTTAGGAAATTCTTGTCTTAAAAATAAAAATAAAAACAAAGCTGGGGATGTAGCTCAGTACAAAGACACTAGGTTCAATACTCAGTAAAAAAAAAAAAACAAAAAAAAACATTTAAAGAATAAAATTTCATACACATAAGTTAACACCCATCTAAGAAAACATCAAGAAAGTGAATAATTAAGACAATATCTACACTTTGGCAGCCAATACCATAATTTGTATTTTTGTTTCAATTCTCTCCCATCAATGTGCTGATTTCTACTTTAATGTTTTAAACAACAGGTTTTTTTTTTATTTTTGAATGTATCTTTAAGTGATATGGCTATATTTTCCAGTTTTTAGCATGTGTAGAAATGAAGTCACACTGTAGATATTGTCTGTGTCTCTTACTACATCCTTTTATTACCTCTATACATATGTATTTACTTATTGCTTTATGGTGATTGTATAGATACATTAACATTTTAAAACATAAAATACTAATAGCAAAAACTGTTATATAATATTCCAATGACCTAAAATCAAATTGCTAAAGTGACATATTTTCATAGAAACCATTAAAATAATATTTACACTCATACAAAATAAAGTAAATAATCTACCATTAAGTGAGTTCATGATGAGCCATTTGTGAATGAAATGTTATTGCTCACATTATATAGTAGTTATCGCCTTGGTTGAAATTAGCTGATAATTTTAAATGCAGATCTTTTTCATATCTGTGTACTGAGCATCCTTTTAATAGAGGTGGGTTTGCCCGGGCTTATGTGTATGTGTCAGATAAAGTATTTTTAAATTACAAGCTGAAGAAATCAAATTTGAGTGCTTGATATTTCTGATCCTAACACCAATGTTAACATTGTAAAGGGTCTGGGCTGTGGAGTGCTCCATCATTGCTTTCCCTCACAGGAAGAGGGCCTGTAAATAAACTTTCATACCTACTAGTTTGGTGAATTGATTCTATTCTTTAACTCAAAGCTATTTGACATTCCATGGTGAATCGTATGAGGTCATCTATTTCAGATTTTTCCGTTACTAGAATTACATTTCTAATGAAAGGATGAGTTATTATTAGCTAAAGCTTTTATTTCTTGGGATTAGGTAAAATGAAAAGGGTTATTTCTGTGGATACACCCCATTTCACAATGAAATGCAACTATTCAACTGTAAAACGTCCTTAGATTTCTATTTGAGTGATCAAGGAATGGCTGATTATGTGTTATTGGCCTTTAAAGGGTCAGTATCACGAATAGCCAAAACAAAGTTACTCGTGCAATAATTCCATAGTCTTTAAGAGCAAATTAATTTCTTTCTCAGAATTTTCATGAAATGATATGGAAATATTTTAAAACATTTAAAAGGTACATGAAATTGAAACACTATATTATTTGTAAATAATATCAGAAAAATTTTATATTCATATCTGAGAACAATACTTGCTTACATTACCTAAATGTATTTTTCATTAATTATTTAGCAATCATCTGTATTTAGGGTTATTTACAAGAATTTGTCATTAGTGGAACACATTACCTCATATAATATCATATCAAAAAAAAGATACAATTGTTTCAGAAAACATTATGGGATTTTTTTCCATGGGAATAAAATGCAACATCATAGTTTATGACAAAGACACTTTATGAGAACAAGAGATGCCCCCTGACATCGTGAGTGAAAAGGGCTTTAGTTATACTGCTGCCATATTTGGTACAATATGGCAATATTTTTAAAGCTCATCTTGGAGCCTAGCATGGTGACACATGGCTCAGAAGGCTGAGACAGGAGAATGGCATGTTTGAGGTCCCTGTTGTGTGGGCAACTTAGCAAGGCCTTATCTCAAAATAAAAAAAAATAAAAGAAAGAAAGAGCTGAGGATATGACTCAACAATTTTGGTTTGATCCCCAGTGCCACAAAAAAAATATAGTTATCACATCTCTGCTGCTGTAAATGATAATAAAAAAAATGAAAATTTTCCTGAATCACAGTAACAGATACAAAGAAATCATTAGTGAGCACTTCTAAAAGAAGTTGTTACATTATCTATTTTATTTTACTATAGATTTATTATTTTACTTTATTTTACTTTTTATTGTACTTAGGTTTATTATTTACATAGAGCAATAACCGTGACAAACACTTAGACAATGGGACATATATTCAAATATGGGTTAAATAGAGCTCATTTCTATATCCCACGTCTACCATGTTCAAGGCTTTGAATTTGAATGAGACATCACAAAAGAAAACAAAAACAGTATGAACTATGAAGGGTATAATAATAGTCATATAAAAAATTAATTTGAATATATGCTATTTGAAACTTATTCTGAAGTTTGAAACTTAATAAACTATTAAAAGGTTGAGAAAATATATGACTGTACAGTAACTCTAATATCCAGAAAGTATTTAACAGTCCTAAATTTTCTCACAATGGCAATAAAGAGAACAACTCAGGAGTAGTTTATCAGCATATATACTCAACATGAAAGAAAGCTTACTTGCTGCATTATTTCTCACATTCAGAATAAGTAAAAATTAAATTAGGGAATACACATTGATAAAAATGTAACATAATGATAAGATATTAACTTTTCAAACATCATCCTATAGGTGCTTCTCTCTGCGGGTCGGCCAAGCAGCCTGAGGCTCCTCGGCTGTGTTCTGGTGCCTGCCAATGGCACGGTGAGGTCCTGGGAGCAGCTTGGAGCCCTGCCTTCATTGGGTGCTCCACTTAGCCACACAGGTGCCGGCAAGGTCCAATTCCATCCCGCCTTCCACGCCTTTCAGCTCTTCTGCTACCTGGTCACACACTACAGAGGCACAGGGGATTATACTTCACATAGTTAAATGTGATAGATTAATAACTACCACAAATTGTCATTTTCGAAGCTGCGCATGATGCTATGGTATTGCTGACTGTAACATTTGGCCTAACATGTTATGATTGATCTAATCAGTTTTCCTTCCTGGTATAAGAAAAATAAAATAGCATCAGAGTCATTAAAGCCTCAAAACCTAAAAACAAGCCATATCTGGAAGACACCTCTGAAAAGCAATCATTCCGCAAGGGTTTTAAATACAAGCAACAAAGATATCTGCATTAAGAAATTTTGAAATACCAACTCAGGAATTAAACCAAGGACAGTACCAAAAAGAAAAATGAGAAGACACTTAAGCAAGGCACAAACACAGGATTCAGTGCCACAAAAAGGAAATTCTGGGGGAAATGAGGTGGAAAAGTCAGATAATCAACCACCTGGACACACTGAACTGATAATAGAGGAAGTAACAAAGCAGACACAGGAGGCTCTAGAAAAATTCAAAGCAGAAATAATCTCCCAGATAAATACAGAGATGGTGAGTAGAGAGAAAGACATGATTAGAGGCTCTAGTACAGAAATAGGCAAGAAAATAGATGAGCCTGCTGCTTCCGGCCCAGAGGAAGGGGCTTCTGGGCCACCAACCCTCCCGCCACTCCCAGCCCAGAGGTAGGGGCTTCTAAGCTGCCATCCCACTCCTCCTGTCCAGAGGAAGGGGATTCCAGGCCTCCATTCCTATTGCCACTCCCAGCCCCTGTCCCAGCTCTCCCACCTCAGAGGGGGTGATCTGTGAGGGCACCAATAGCACCTGCACCCCGTGCCCCAGTCAAAATGAGAAACCACATAAATAAGTCTCAAAACCAGACTTCCAGATCAACTACAACAACCACAAAGGGAAATGAGGTAGAACACTCTAATACTGAACCACCTGGACCCACTGAACTGGCAACAAAAGGGGATCTAGAAAAAATGAAATCAGAAATAATTTCTCAGATAACAGGAGAAATTCTGCTCCTAGTGCAAGACATGATTAATAAATCTAGAGAGGAGTTGAGGAACATGATGGAATCCCAACATAGGAAAAAAATGGAATCCATAAAACATATGCAAATAGATTTCTGGATGAGAAAATCTCCATTGAAAGTCTACACAGCAAAATGAGCCAATGTGAGGACAGAATTTCAGATATAGAAGATAAGATTGCAATTAATGACCAGGAAAAGACACATTGCTTCAAAATTATAAGGGAATATGAGAAATCAATCCAGCAGCTGCTAGATGATGCAAAGAAGAATAACATAAGAATGATTAGAGTCAATGAAGAAACAGGAGAGATGGCAGATGACATAAAAAAATCTCTTCACAGAAGTAATGGAAGAAAACTTGCCAAGCAGGGGAAAAGAACTTGACATACAGATAAGTAAGGCATATAGGACTCCAAATAGCCTTGATCAAAAAAAATCTACACATAGGTATATAATTGTTAAGTTTCCAGAAACTCAACAGAAGAACAAAGTTCTATAAGCAGTTAGAGAAAAGAAACAAATCACATACAAAGGAAAGCCCATCAGAATCACAGCAGACTTCTCAACACAAACCATCAAGGCAAGAAGAGCTTTGAATGACATATTCCAAGCCCTAAAGGATAACAGCCTCCAGCCCAGATTGATGTACCCTGCAAAACCATCTTTCAAAATGGATGGAGAAAGAAGACACTTTCATGACAAAGAGCACCTTAGGAACTCTGTGAATACCAAACCAGCACTCCAAAACATTTTACACAATATCCTAAGAACAGACATTGAGGATCACAACCCCAGGAAACAAAGCAGAATGAACCCATGTGGCATGACAAGAAATTAAATGTAAAGGGGGAGAACCCAACAAAAAGAAAAAGTCATGGCAATGACAAGTCAATATGTTTCAGTTATAACCATCAACGTTAATGGTCTCAATTCACCAATCAAAAGAAACAAACTGGCAAAATGGGTCAAGAAGCAAAATCCAACAATATGCTGCATACAAGAAAAACACTTAATTCAAAAGAAAACTCATAGACTGAAAGTTAAAGGGTGGAAAACAATACTCCATGTGACGGGAACCCCCAAAAGAGCAGGAGTAGCTATCCTCTTTGCAGATCAAGTAGATTCCAAACCAACACTGATTAAGAGAGACAAAGAAGGGCACTACATCCTTGTAAAGGGAAAAATCCAAGAGGAAGAGATGACAATCATAAATATCTATGCACCAAACACTAGTGCACCCAACTATATAAAACAAATACTAATGGACATGAAAAATCATATATGCACTAATGCAATTGTAGTGGGGGACATCAACACCCCACTGTCACAAATAGATAGATCAACTAGACAAAAACAAAGTAATGAAACAGAAGAACTCAATCGAACTCTTGAACCAATGAATTTAATAGATGTTTACAGAGTGTTCCACCAAACTAAATCAGAATACACATTCTTCTCAGCTGCACATGGGTCATTCTCCAAAATAGATCACATACTCACACATAGAACATGTTTAAGTAAGTGCAAAGAAATTGAAGTTATCCCCTGTATATTATCAGACCATAGTGGGATGAAATTAGAGATCTATAGCAAAAGAAACTGGAAAAATTTCATAAACACGTGGAAATTGAACAACACATTTCTGAATAACGAAAGGGTCACAGAGAAAATTAAGAAGAAATCAGACAGTTCCTTCAATTAAATGACAATGACAATACAACATATCAAAATCTATGGGACACAATGAAAGTAGTCTTACTGGGGAAATTCACAGCAGTGAATATGCATATTAGGAAAACAGAATGAGCCCAATTAAACAACCTGATGCTGAATCTAAAGCTTCTAGCAAAAGAAGAGCAGGACAACCCCAAAGCTCATACAAGGGAGGAAATTATAAAGATCAGAGGAGAAATCAATGCAATGGAGACCAAGAACGATACAAAAAATCAATGAAGCCAGGAGTTAGTTCTTGGAAAGAATCAACAAAATTGACAAACCTTTAGCCAACCTTATCAGAAAAAGGATAAAAGGCCCAAATCCATGCAATTAGGAATGAAAACAGTGAAATTACAACAGACCCAGCAGAAATCCAGAGTATCATCAATACCTAATTCCAGAACCAATACACCAATAAGATGGAAAACAGAGAAGAAATAGATTCCTAGATACATATGAATTACCAAAGTTGAACGAAGAAGACCTAAAAATTCTAAACAACCAAATATCAACCAATGAAATTGAAAACATAATTAAAAATTTATCAACTAAGAAAAGCCTGGGCCCTGATGGCTTCATTGCTGAATTCTACAAGACAATTAGAGAGGAACTACTGCCACTAATGTTTAAACACTTCAATGAATTGAAAGGGAAGTAATACTCCCAAATTCATTTCTGGAAGCAAGCATCACCTTGATCCCTAAAGTAGAGAAAGACCCAACTGAAAATTAGAATTATGAGCCAATCTCACTAATGAACATAGGTGCAAAAACCCTTAATGAGAGACTGGCACATAGAATGTAGAAGATCATCAAGAAGATCATACACCCTGATCAAGTGTGATTCATCCCAGGGATGCAGGGATGGTTCAATATATGCAAATCAATCAATGTAATACACTATATCAATAGAGACAAGGACAAAAACCATATGATTATCTCCATAGATACGGAAAAAGCATTTGACAAAAATCCAACATGTATTTATGATAAAAACCCTACAAAAATTTGGAATAGATGGTCTCTACCTCAAACTGATCAAAACCATTTATGAAAAACCAGCAGCCAATATCATACTAAATGGTCAAAAACTGAAATCCTTCACACTAAAATCAGGACCAAGACAAGGATGTCCACTAACACCACTGTTGGTCAATATAGTTTTGGAAACATTAGCCATGGCAATTAGACAAGAGAAAGAAATAAAAGGAATAAAGATAGGAAATGAAGAAGTCAAATTGGCATTATTTGCAGATGACATGATACTCTATATAGAAGACCCCAAGAACTCCACCAAAGGTCTTTTAGACTTAATAACCAAATTCAGTCAAGTAGCTGGTTACAAGGTTAACACTCAAAATTTAATAGCTCTCCTCTACACAAATGACAGACTCACTGAGAGAGAAATAGGGCAAATAATTCCTTTCACAATAGCATTCAAAAATCTGAAATATCTAGGAATCAACCTAACAAAAGATATGAAAGACCTCTTCTCTGAAAACTATAGCATTCTGAAAAGAGAGATTGAAGATGATATCAGAAAATGGACAGACATCCCCTGGTCCTGGGTAGGAAGGATTAATATAGTGAAAATGGCCATACTTCCAAAACTGCTATATAAATTCAATGCAATTCCAATTGAGATCCCAGCAGCATACTTCATGGACCTTGAGAAAACAATCCAAAAATTCATTTGGAACAAGAAGAGACCCAGAATAGCAAAGGCAATTCTAGATAACGGAGACATGGCAAGGGGTATCACAGTCCCCAACTTGCAACTCTACTACAAAGCTACCATGATAAAAACAGCATGGTACTGGCAAAGAAACAGATGTGAAGACCAGTGGAACAGGTTAGAAGATGCAGAAACAATGCGAGACACACTCAGCCATCTCATGTTCGACAAAGGAGCCAAACACCCTCATTGGAGGAAAGATAGCCTCTTTAATAAATGGTGCTAGAAAAACTAGGCTTCAACTTGCCAAATATTAAAACTAAACTTATATCTCTCGCCATGCACTAAACTAAAATCAAAAGGGATTAAAGATCTCAATATTAAAATAGAAATACTGAACCAGTGGGAACAGAGGTTAGTTAGAACTCTTGAAGTCATTGGTGTAGGAAAAGATTTTATGAACAAAACCTCAGTTGTCCCTGTACTAGAACAAACAATGAACAAGTGTGATCTCTTCTTATTAAAAAGCTTTTGCACAGCAAGAGAAACCACCAGCAATGTGAAGAGACAACCCACAATGTGGGAAAAAATCTTCACCTGCTTTTCCTCAGACAAAGGTCTACTATCTCGAATCTATAAAGAATTTAAAGAAATCTGACCTCCCAAATTTAAAGACCCAATCCCAAAATGGCCATCTGAAATGAACAGATATTTCTCAAAGAATTAGTAATAGCAAATAAATACATGAAAAAATGTTCAACGTCACTGGTCATTTGAGAGATGCAAATGAAAACAGGGCTGAGATTCCACCTCACTCCAGAAAGAATGGCTGCTATCATGAAATTAACCAATAACAAATGCTGGCGGAGCTGTGGGGAAAGAGGAACCCTGCTCCACTGCTGGTGGGAGTGTAGACTGGTGCAACCATTGTGGAAATCAGTATGGAGATACCTCAAATAACTAGGACTGGAAGTCCCATTTGACTCTGCTATTCCACTGCTGGAGATCTTCCCCAAAGAATTAAAAGGATCATACCACAGTGATATATATGCACCCATGTTCATAGAAGCACAGTTTGTAATAGCTAAAACTTGGAAACAGCCTAAATGCCCATCAACTGGAGACTGGATAAAGAAAATGTGTTTTATTTATAAAATGGAGTACTACTCAGCCATAAAAAATGAGAGATTAAAGACATTTATAAGTGGATGCACATTGAGCTGGTACTCTTAAGTGAAATAAATAGGACACACATGTATAAATACTGAATATTTTCTCTGGTGTGAGAAACTGAAAGTGTGAATAAGGACTAAAATGTATAATAGGTAATGTGAAATAGGAAGAAAAGGGGCAAAGGGGAAAGAAGTGGGAGGAGTAAGGGAAAGGATAGAAGGGAATGGGATTAATAGGAGAAAATGGAAAAATAGAAATAAAATCTTTGTAAATAGGGAGGGATGGAGGGGTTGAATGGAGGGCTGGGCAAGGTTGAAAAATAAGAACCAAGAGAGATTATGCAAAGGTGCAAATTTCCAATGATGAATGTCATTATATTGTATACCTAAAATGTACCAATGATTAGAATGAATAATCGATAATGCAAAATAGGAAGAAAATGTCCAAAAGGGTAGGTGTAGTGGGAGGGACAGACGAAAGGAAAGAAGTGAAAGGAAAAATGATGAGAAATGGAAAAAATGGAAATAAAGGCTTTGTAAATAGGGAAGGTTGGAGGGGGTGAAGGGAGGAATAGGAATGGGGAAAAAATAAGAACCAAGGTGCATTATGTAAAGGTACAATTCTCAATGAGAAATGTAATTGTGTTGTATACCTAAAATGTACCAATAAAAGAATTTAACAATAAAAAAAAGAAATACATGAGATCAGAAACATGCTGGAAGCCATGAACGCCCTGCATAAGGAAGAAATGGAAACCATGATTGTCCAACATAAGAAAGAAATGGAATCCATGAAACATATTCAAATAGATATTCAGGAGATTAAAAAGTCCTTTGAAAGCATGCAGAGCAGACTAAGAGAATCTGAAGACAGAATATCAGATATGGAAGACAAGATCGCAGTTAAGGACCATGAAAGCAGAGATTTCTTAAAGATAGTAAGGGACCATGAGAAATCTATCCAAAAGCTGCTAGAGGATGCAAAGAAGAATAACATAAGACTTATAGGAGTCCACGAAAAAACAGGAGAAAGTACAATTGACATAAAAAATCTATTCACAGAAGTAATAGTAGAAAACTTCCCATACAAAGGTGGTGAATTGGACACACAGATAAGGAAGGCATATAGAACTCCACCCAGCCATTGTCAAAAGAAATCTACACCTAGACATATAATAGTCAAGATCCCAGAAACCCAACAGAAGAACAAAATTCCACAGGCAGTTAGAGAAAAGAAACAAATCGCCTACAAAGGAAAGCCCATCAGAATCATGGCAGATTTCTCAACACAAACCTTCAAATCAAGGAGAGCCTAGACTGAAGTATTTCAAGAACTAAAAGAAAATAACTTCCAACCTAGATTGTAGGATCTGGCAAAATTATCTTTCAAAATCAATGAGGAAATTAGATATTTTCATGACAAAGAACACCTGAGAAATTTCATTAACACCCAACCAGCACTCCAAACAATTTTATGCAATATCCTAGAAGAAGACAATGTAGGTCACAACTCCATAAGGGCCAACAGAGAGAAGACACCACGCAAGTTAAGGCACTAAAGGGAAAGGGGGAAAAATAAGAAAAGAGCCAACAACAATAAAACATCATCCCAAGAATGAGTCAATATCTATCAATTGTAACTATAAATGTTAATGGCCTAAATTCACCAATCAAAAGAAACATACAGATAGAACAGATTCAGATGCAAAACCCAGCAATATGCTGTATACAAGAAACACACCTAACTCAAAAGGAAATTCATAGGCTGAAAGTAAAAGGGTGGACAACAGTTCTCTATGGCACAGGATCCCAGAAAAAAGCAGGGGTAGCAAGCTTATTTGCACACAAAGAAGATTTCAAACCAAAACTAATTAAGAGAGACAAAGATGGTCACTACATCCTTGTGAAGGGAACAATCCAAGAGGAAGAGATGACAATCCTAAATATTTATGCACCAAATACAAATGCCCCCAAATATACAAAACAAATATTAATGGACATGAAAAACCAAATAAACAATAACACAATTGTAGTGAGGCACCTCAACACTCTTCTATCACAGACAGATCATTGAGGAAAAAAATTAACAATGAAATTCTAGAATTGAACCAAGCTATTGAACAAATGGACTTAATAGATGTTTATAGAGTGTTCCACCCCACAAAATCAGAATACACATTCTTTTCAGCTGCACATGGGTCATTTTCCAAAATAGATCATATGCTAGCTCATAGGGCAAATCTAAGTAAATGTAAAAGAATTCAAGTTATAACCTGTATATTATCAGGCCATAGTGAAATATAATTGGAGATCAATAACATAAGAAACCACAAAACACCCACAAACACATGGAAATTGAATAACACTCTCCTGAACAACCAATGGGTCACAGAGGAAATTAAAGAAGATATTAGACAGTTTCTCCAAGCAAATGATAATGCCAGTGCAACATACAGAAATTTTGGGACACAATGAAAGCAGTTCTACATGGGAAATTCATAGCAGTGAATGTCCATATTAGGACAACAGAGACAACCCAGTTAAATAACCTAATGCAGAATCTCACGCTCCTAGAAAAAGAAGAGCATAACAAACCCAAAGCTCGTACAAGAGAGGAAATTATAAAGATCCTAGGAGAAATCAATGCAATGAAGACTAAGAGAATGATACAAAAAAATCAATGAATAAAAGAGCTGGTTTTTTGAAAGAATAAATAAAATCAATAAACCTTTAGCCAACCTTATCAAAAAACAGAAAGAAAAGGCTCAAATCCATGCAATTAAGAATGAAAAAGGTGAAGCCACAACAGATCCAGCAGAAATTCAGAGGATCATCAATACCTACTTTGAGAACCTGTACTCCAATAAAATGGAAAACACAGAAAAAATGGACAGATTCCTAGATACATACAAATTGCCAAAGTTAAATGAAGAAGATATAGAAATTCTAAACACCCCAATAACAATGAGTGAAATTGAAAATGTAATAAAAAATTTACCAACAAATAAAAGCCCAGGTCCTGACGGGTTCACTGCTGAATTCTACAAGACATTTAAAGAAGAACTATCACCATTACTCTTTAAACTCATCAAGGAAATTGAAATGGAAGCAAGTCTTCCAAATTCTTTCCTGGAAGCAAGTGTGACTTTGATTCCAAAACCAGGGAAAGACCCAACCCAGAAAAAGAATTACAGACCAATCTCCCTAATGAACATAGATGCAAAATCCTCAACAAGATATTGGCAAACAAAGTACAGTGGGTCATCAAGAAGATCATACACCCTGACCAAGTCAGATTTATCACAGGGATGCAAGGATGGTTCAACATCCATAAATCAATAAATGTAATACACTATATTAACAGAGTCAAGGACAAAAACCATATGATCATCTGAATAGACTCAGAAATGGCATTTGTCAAAATTCAGCACCCATTCATGATAAAAACGCTACAGAAAATTGGAAGAGAAGGTCTTTATCTCAACCCGATTAAGCCTATCTATGAAAAACCAACAGCAAACATCATACTAAATGGTCAAAAACTGAAAACTTTCATGCTACTCTCAGGAAAAAGACAAGGATGCCCACTATCACCACTCCTGTTCAACACTGTTCTGGAAACCTTAGCCATAACAATTAGACAAGAGAAAGAATTAAAAGGAATAAAGATAGGAAAGGAAGAAGTTAAAGTGTCATTATTTGCTAATGATATGATACTTTACATAGAAGACCCAAAATACTTGGTCAAAAGCCTGCTAGACCTAATTGACAGATTCAGTAGAGTAGCTGGATATAAGGTCAACACTCAAAGAACAATAGCATTTTTATACACAAATAGCAAATCCATTGAGAGAGAAATTCAGGAAATAATTCCTTTTGCAATTACATCTAAAAAAATGAAATATCTAGGAATCAATCTAACAAAGGAAGCAAAAGACTTCCACAGTGAAAACTACAGCACTCTGAAGAAGGAGATTGAAGAGGATATAAGAAAATAGAATGATATCCCTTGTTCCTGGGTAGGAAGAATCAATATAGTGAAAATGGCCATACTTCCAAAACTACTATATAGATATAATGCAATGCTGATTGAAATTCTAAAAATATACTTCACAGAACTAGAGAAAACAATCCAAAAATTCATTTGGAAACAGAAGAAACCTAGAATAGCAAAAGCAATTCTGGGCAACAGAGGCATGGCTGGGGGTATCACAATCCCCAACTTGAAACTATACTACAAAAGTACTGTGATAAAAACAGCATGGTACTGGCAAAGAAACAGACCTGAGGATCAGTGGAATAGATTAGAAAATGTAGAAACAACTCCAGACATACTCAGCCACTTCATCTTTAGCAAAGCAGCCAATCGCCCTCATTGGAGAAAAGATAGCTTGTTCAATAAATGGTGTTGGAAAAACTGGATTTCAACCTGCCAAAGATTAAAACTAGACCCATACCTATCACCGTGCACTAAACTAAGATTGAAGTGGATTAAAGAGCTAAATATCAAGACAGAAACAGTAAACTTGCTGGAAGATAAGTTAGGTAGAACTCTCAATGACATTGGCATAGGGAAAGACTTTATGAAAAATACTTCAGTAGCACGGGAGCTAGCACAAAGAATCAACAACTGGGATCTCATCTTATTAAAAAGCTTCTGCACTGCAAAAGAAACTACCAACAGAGCTAAGAGACAACCTACAAAGTGGGAAGAAATTTTTAGCAGCTGTACCTCAGACAAAGGTCTACTATCTAGAATATATAAAGAATTGAAAAAATCAGACCCCAAAATTCAAAGACCCAATTCAAAAATGGGCATCTGAAATGAACAGACATTTCTCAGACAAAGAAGTAAAAACAGCAAATAAATATATGAAAAAATATTCGACATCACTGGTCATTTGAGAGATGCAGGTGAAAACAACACTGAGATTCCACCTCACCCTAAAAAGAATGGCTGCTATCAAGAAATCAACCAATAACAAATGCTGGCAAGGGTGTGAAGAGATAGGAACCCTTCTCCATTGCTGGTGGGAGTGCAGACTGGTGCAATCACTGTGGAAATCCGTACGGAGATACCTCAAAGAACTAGGACTAGAGGTCTCATTTGAGCCAGCTATTCCCCTGCTGTGTATCTTCCCCAAGAATTAAAAGAATCATACCACAGCGATGCATGTGCACCTATGTTTATATCGGCACAGTTTGTAATAGCTAAGGTTTGGAAACAGCCCAAGAGCCCATCAACTGGAAACTGGATAAAGAAGATGTGGTTTTTTTTATAAAATGGAATACTACTCAGCCATAAAGAACGAGAAACTAGAGTCATTTATAGCTAAATGGATGCATATCGAGGCCATCCTCTTAAGTGAAATAAATAGGACACACATGTGTAAATACTGAATAGTATCTCTAGTGTGAGAAACTGAAAGTGTAAATAAGGATGAAAATGATTAAAATGAGTAATTGATAATTTGAAATAGGAAAAGGTCCAAAGGTGGAGGGGTGGCTGGAGGGGAAGGGGAAAGGGACAAAAGGAAAGGAAAAATTATGAGAAAGAAATAAAAATGGAAACAAAGTCTATGTAAATAGGGAAGGGCAGTGGGGGCGAAGAGTGCATAGGTAATGGGGGAAAAAATAAGAACTAAGATACATCATGTTCAGGTACAAACACTCAGTGATAAATGTAAATGTATTGTATACCTAAAATGTACCAATTAATATATAAATTAAAAAAAAACATCATCCTAAATAAACATAAGTGAAAATGCATAACACAAGCTTTCATATGCACAAGTAACATCTAGTGATTCTTTTCTTTTCTCTAATTTAATATCAGAATGGCTTCTGAAAATGAGAGGTTGCCATAAAAACAAGATAGAAAAGTCTTCTTTACAGAAGCAGTAACTATTATTATTTTTAATGTGGCTATCTAGAGCATTATTCATTTTCCCACTCATGTATATAACACATTCCGTTATCATGCAGCTATCTTGCAAAGCATGCTCTTTTAGCTCATGTAATTAGAGGATGAAAGAAACAAATCCTCTTTAAGGAGTATCAGCACCCTGGCCACTTTAGTCTTCCTAAATTGATAACATAACCATTTTGACTTTCTTCCCAAATTCTCCATAAGAGAGTTGTAGCCCTAAAATCTGTGAAGGGTTTAGACCTAACTAATTCACTGCAGTCCAGCAAGTGCTGTGGTTTCAACTTTGGGAAACTTTTTCTGTTTTCCTTTCCCTTTTATCCACTTCCTATCTTTTAGTAAAACTTTGACAACCCTAGATTTTAAGCACAAAAATGAGATTTTTTACAGTATTAATACTATCTTTTGGTGTTTTAAAAAACATTCTTTTTTAATTGACACCTAATTGTGCATACTTCTGCACAGTGTGATGCTTCTATACACATATATATTATGTAATGTTATTCTTCTTATCCAATTTCACCCCTGTGACCAGTAACCATTCTTTCTCTGTTGTCCTTCATTCCTTCAAATCAATTCAAAATTTGGGTAACCATTATTCTATGGTCTATCTCTATGAGTTCAACTTTTTAGCTTCCATATATAAGTAAAAATGTGGTATTTGTCTTTCTTGATATGGTACTTGGAAGAATAAGAGGATATATCTTTAATACTGACCACTAGTCTCATCATCTGTTCTTTGACATTGACTAAAAAACACATAGATAAAAGGTGGATCAGAAAATAAAATTTATCCTTTTGTGACATAGTATTAACTTACTCACAGATCTAGTCAGATAGTCACACTCCCAATGAGTGCATGGGGGCTACTATTTGGATATTTGAACACTATTTGACAGTGCTAAGGGCTAGTGGAACTTTCCCCCTGTTCTAAATAATACTAGCACCAACTCCACTTCCATTATCACAAACAAAGCTGAGTAACTGCTTTCAATATGACTGTTCAGAACAAAGGTCAAGCTATTTCAGGAATGCGGAAAAATGTACAGGTGCTGGGGTTGCACAGGGAGTATTTCAGCTTTTATGTCTGTCTTTCATTTCAGATTTTTTAAATGAGAAGAGGTGAGGACCCAATAATGGAGATAGATTATATGCTTAATTGTCCTTCCCTCTAGTTGACTTTAACCCAGAGACAGGACAGTATTATCCATCACTTTCCCTCAAGTATGATGAAGAGATTGTTTCCCCTAAAGTGACACCATATCTTTACAGAATCAAAAAAATATATCCCAATGAACTTGAATTGGTATAAATTAAAATAATTCAGTTTCAAACTATATTCGATATTTGCTAACTATTCTTATTACCTATCATTGGTTCTTATTACCTATCAAGGTTCACACTCCTCTACTTAAAACTGCCTTTGAAATAGGAAGGGCAGTTTAAATGCAAAATGTTTTTTTTTTTTTTCCCAAAGGGTGTAAACCTATGAATGCATTACTGCACACGTGGAGGAACTTTTCATAAAAACGGAAACTAAGTAATGAGATGTATCTATTTCTCCAATATGATTACTTATGAAGTTCTGTGACAAGCATACCTCCCTATGATTCAATAATATTCAATAGTCCTTAGCCAATTTATTTTAAATTTACGCTTGGATTTTATTTTGTAATGTTTTTATTCCATATTCCATAAACTCAAATATTCCTCTTATCTCTTCCATAATGAATTAAAATATTTTCTTATGATTTAGAAGGAAGATGATGCTCAAAATACTTGCCTCATTCTGATATATATATATCTTATTCATATATATATATATATATATATATATATATATATATATCTCACTGTGACTCATATCTCTACCCTCAAACCAATTGATGATTTGAAAGGAGAATATTCTCAAAATGGGTACAAACTATACTTAACCTCTTGACATTTATTTATCTATATTTATACTCCAGAAGTTCATGGGGACATTCTTGACTAAAGACTCTGCCTGGTTGTATTAGTGACCACTAGGGAGAGCTGCCTCACAGCATACCACAGCTTGCCAGCATTGGCATGTTCAATAATTCTCCATCACCAATAATAGTAATGAAAAACAACCACTTAGCACCTTTTCCCATAAAGGAAGATTTAGTAATAACATCTTCCCAACATCTAATATAGTTGTGTAGTTATATTTGCCATTCACAAATATATAAAACTGCACAAATCATCAATGGTTGGCTTTGTTACCATTTCAGTATTGGATAAACCATATTCCAAACCATTTTTACTTTTCAACTCATCAGTTCTCTTTCACTGAGTAAAAATAACTCTATAATAGCATTTTTGATTATAAGAAAAACAAATCAATATGTACATTACATTGAGCATATAAAAATAAAGAAGATTTGTATTAAATAACACAAAAGTAAAGCATTGTTTTCAAGCATTAAAAATTAGTCATGAAACAACTAAAAAACAAATAGTTTTAATTTTTAATTATGGTACAAGTTCAATAAACTTAAAATTTTTAAGAAAGTAAATACTTTAAAGATTTTAACATTATATCATATTGATAATCAAGGTTGGCACTTCCATATATTGTACTGATATCAAGAAAAAAGGTTTGTGTTGGATTTTGTTTCCAGATCATTCTAAACTTCATTTAATTTTAAAAGAGGGATAAATAAATCATTCAGAATGGCTAGAATAAATTCCCCACATGATATGCATAATTAGACATAAGACTAAGAGCTTAAAAACATACCATAACTGATTTTATAATATTAAATCTCCTAAATTATGAGATTTCAAGAAAAATCACAACTATTTGTGATTTGAAACTACTTTTGTTGAATATATTTATATTATTGGCCTTGGTTACATGTGTCTGTTGATTTGTGTACAACATTCACTAATTCTTCTTGCCTTTCCTTTTCTGTGGTTTTATTTATTTTCCTTCCACATCATTTAGCCTTGGTTCTAGCCCAACAATTTTTCTATTTTGCAAGTGAGTTTAAAGGGAAATGTTATTAAATCAGGGAATTCCATAAATATTGGTTAAAAGTTATAAATAGGTTGTCTTTGGTATTTGTCAACATAGAGTTCTTTCAATTAAAATATTTCCTGGCTACCACAGCGTGGAAGCTGCGGAAATTGGCTCCACATCCAGCTGGCTTATTCGGTAAGAAATCAGCTGGCCTCAATTTAGATTTCTTTTCTTTTAAAGCAGTGCCAAACTGAGGATTAGTACATTGTGGAGAGGGAGGCAGGCAGCTCCACCCCTGATCGGCCATTCTTCATTCCCTAGAATGGGCTTGCCTTCCCAGTCCCAGCTGTGCATTGAATTAATCTACACAGGGAGCTTCGCTATCTACACCATTTTCAACATGCTCATCCAGGTCCTGTGCTTCTTCTGACAAAAGTAAAATAAGGCTCTGGTGACTCTGGACATGGAGATTTTACTCAGAACTTGAATATAAACACTCAACACTCCAAACACACACATGTGAGAGCACTGGGGTGAGAGAGTTTTAAGTACAAATTATGAAGAGAGTCATTATTTAACACAGAACCTTAGGGAAAACAAGAATATTTATTCAGGAAACCTCACCCCAGCAAATGGATGGGATTTTTATTCCTTTTACAACTTTTCTTCCAAACTAACTGTGTGAAAATTACTTATCAACCAGTCTGAGAAGGGACACTTACCCTTTTCATTGTCTCCTGCAAATAATTGTTATTACTCCACTAATGTCTTCTTACAGCAGCTTCCACTCAAATGCTCAGGCCAAAGTCCAGCACGCTAACATTTTCATGTTCTGCTTGGCATCTCCTGGAGTCCGTGAGCTGATTAAGTGACTTCATGAACTAATCTTGCTTTTATACCAATAAATAAGGTCACATATACACAACTTTATTGTATATTATTGTTCTACAAACTGTGACCTTTTGTTTTTTAAAAAAATCAGTCCTTATTCTTGAAGTATTATTAATGATAATGTCTAAGGAAATCATTTGGGGTTTTGACCTCACTCAAATTGCGAGCCAGCTAACCATATTTGTTTGACTTGAGCCTGGGTTTCGTATAATCATGTATCTCTAGGGCAGGAAAGTAATTTACTTGTCTTTACTTTCATAAATATCTTCAAAACACATTATAATGTTCTATGAATTAAAATACTTCTAAGGAGAATATAGAAAAATATTTAGCTGGGTATCTACACTTCATTTCATTTACTTGATATCTTGGGATTTACTTTACATTTGGATAAGTGTATACAAAATATACATCTAAAGGAGCTTTGGATCAGTCATAATGTGAGCCTCTAAAAATCTTACTGGTGAAATTTACATCCTGAAAAAAACCCTGCATTAGAGCAAGAATGTTAACAATGAGAAGTGTTGATAAATGTATCTCAAGCCTTGGTCATCTGTGCCTTTAGCTATGAGTACATTTCATACAGTTCATCAATTTAATTTAACAACCACCCTTTTTAAATATGTCCTCAGTTTAAGAACAATAAGTATTGCTTACCACCAGGACATATAAGTCACTGAAAGCTGTCTTACCTTTCAAAGTTTTCTTGAGATTGTCATAAACTTATAATACTAAGCCATGAAGCTATCAAATCTTTATCTATGAAAAACATTCTGCAGCAGTTGAAAAAACAGAAGACTGCTCTTTAAACTTCAGGTTCTATGTGTTGATATAAAAAAGAATTAGATTAAAATATAGAAAGTACAATGCAGTCACATTTTTGGTTTTGGTTATACTGTTTATTTCTGCTTATCAATTCTGGAGAAATAGAACATTTAAATAAAACAATTGACTTGTAAATGTGAATGTTAAACCAGTTCAAACAAAAAACATATTTGCCTACCCTCCCTTCAGAGATGAATTTTTAAATCTTTATTACATTTATGTGTTTGGAAAGAAAATAAAACAGTAGCAAGAGGAAAACAGGAAAATAAATGCATCTGTGGATCAAAAAGCAATTTAGATTGCAATTGCTTCTGTAAAGATGAAATAGTTTCTGGTGCCAGATTAACAGTAGGAAAAAGTCATTTGGATCCTTTGCCACTGTTGTGGTATAAGAATGCTATTGGATCCCATAGGAAAACAAAGGGAAGTGCTTTTCATTTTTGGCCACAGAGCTTGAAAATTTACAAGGAATAAGGTGAAAAACAGGGTGACATCAATGGTCATAAAAATATGACCTTCATCTTGATAGAATAAGACAAATAAAAGTTTTCCAGAGCACCTGACATTTAAACATTAAGGAAGTAGTAACAAAAACCTACCCTTTACAAAGGGCCTGAGTATTACTTCAAATATTCCTGATAATCACACTTTTGAGTCACTGAAATTTAGTCTGCCAGCTCAAGAAAAGACAGAAGAATCAAAAGCTATATTGAATATGTGTCGTTATTTCACCACTCATGTTTTACAAATGAATTATCCCCTAAAGACTCATGGATTGAAAGACTTGGTCCTTAATGCATCACTATTCAGAGGTGGGGCTTCTGGAAGGTGATTGATGAGGAGGACTCTGCCTGCAACAGTGTATTACCCATAGATGGATTCATATTCTGATGGCATTATGGGAGTCGATGGAAAGATAAGAAGTGGGGCCTAGTTAAGAATGGGTTATGGGAGTTTTCAGTTGGGGACTTTATCTTACCCTCAGCTTTCCCTCATTGGCTGGCACCCTCCTTCTGTCTTCTCCCTTCTTTCCCTCTTTCCACCCCTACAATGTCCGTGAGGTGAGCAGCTTTGCTCTTTAACACTCTTCCCACCATGATAGTCTACTTTGCCATTGACCTGGAAGCAATGGAGCCAGTTGTCTAAGGACTGAAGCCCTCCAAATTATGAGGTAAGCCAAAATAAATCTTTCTTTCTTCTAGGTTGTTTATGTGAGATATTTTGTCACAGCAATGGAAATCTGACTAACACAAGTGCTTCAGGGAAAAGTACAGTGAATATAATAGTAAAAGTGCTGTGAATATATGATAGTGACTTTTTTACATTGGTTACAGCCTGATCCTTACGCCAAGCATACCCCCAACAAGAATGGTGCTCAGTAAACTAGTTGGTGTCTCTCTCTGCCTGAAACTGAAACCTTCACATGGGATTAAAAGACTGGCGATCTGGAGCTGGTTTAATCTACAAGACGTACCTCCTTTGTTCATAGTACTATGAACTTAGAAACTACAAGAATCAGGCTGATTCTATTACTTTACAAAACTTCTTCCTCTACTTTCCCTTGACTGAACCACACATTTTCCTGTTTGCTTAAATGTTCAGATAAATTCTAAAAACAAAAAAACTAAAATGACATGAAATGGTTAACTTTGTATGCACTGACAAAATGATAGTGGAAATTTTATTAAATCAGAGATAGAATGATGTATTAACTATACTATAGATTGAATGTATTTATTCCATGGAAATTTAGGATTCCTCAACAAATTAAAAAATAATAATATACATAATAAGAAAGTTAATGTATCCCTATTTTCTGTGAACCCTCTTTTGATTGACACTAACCTATGTTCTTCTTATTTTCCAGACAGTTAGAATAGGGTTTTGTTGAGAGTTCAAGAACTGTTGACTTCTGAAGAAAGTTATTTTTATCAAAATCTATAGTTCTTATATAAATTATGTTTTAATTAGAAAAAGATTTCATCATGATCCTTTCTTTTTATTTAAAGCATACAAAAATAAAAAATTTTGGTGGATATTGCCTATATAGAAAAAGAGGGTGTGAAATATAAATGAAGATGCACACATACATATTTACATATAATTTTTTAAATGAAATTTTCATAAATTTAGGATTTAGTCACTGGGAAGAATCTGTTGACTCTGCTGATTACTTATGAGGTAAACATTAACCCTTTCTTCTTTACCAAAACACATTTTTGTGTGGAGTGAGTGAATAGCAAAGTGTCTTTCTATCAAATTTCATTTAAATCCATCATTATAGATAGGCTCCTCTCCTTCCTACTTGTATGATGTTGGTAGTTTTCAACTGGAGTTTTCAAAATGAGTCCTTATAAAAAGGATTGACTCGATTGATGAATATATTAATTGGTGTATTTCTTTTTAGTTTGTAATCTTTCTTCTTCTTGCCCAGAACATGAATACAATTGCTGAGGTTTCAGCAGTCATCTTACCACTGTATGAAGCCAGACATCAGGCATAATTTAGTAGAAGGAGCTTCAGATATTCATGAGACAAGAGCTTCCATCTCAGTCCTGGATTGTCTATCTCTGGACTTACTTTACTTAAGGGAAAACAGAGCTCTATTTTGTTACACCACCATTTTTCAGATATTGTATTTATTTATAGTTGAGTTCAATTTCTAGAAAACAGAGCCAGCAACATGTTTTCTTAACTTTTTAATAATTTATAATTTTAGCTCTTCTTAAATACCTTTAATAGCACAAATGTTAAAATTTGTTTCTTTTAGATTTGCTTTCATAGCAGTATCTCTAGAGTTGTAGTTCCAGGATTTTACATCAAACACTGTTGGTTCACATTTTAATTTCATTCAGTAATTTTTGACATCACATAAATTTTTAAATTTTCTTAACTTCAGTTGTTTCTTCTGTAAATTGGAAAAATAAGTATACTATTCATACCAAAGTACTGCTCTGGGAATCTAAATTGTTTTGTACCGTATGTCCCACATCATTTGTACTCAATTGATAATTATAATAAGAAATATATATGTGCACATGTTAGTTCCGTCTCACAGCATGGGAAATGAATCCTTAGCTTCTCAAAAAGAGTTGTGGGATTTATCTACACCTGCTCCATGTTCTAGTCACTCTTTTTTTCAGTCTTGAAAAGTATTTATATGTTTGACTTATAGATGAGCATTATCAATGATTAAAAAGGAAAAATAATTAAATGGAAATCAAAACCATGAATTTGACCTTGTTGATATTATACTACAACAAAGACAAAAGGAATATAAATATATAGCATCAAAGTCATGAAAATTGAGAACTGTGCCTCTTGCAGACACCAGTATACCTATTAAATTGCCTGTAGAATCCCTTAGTACTTTTACTCATAAAATGGAAAGTAATACCACTTATAAATGGAATGATAAAAATTATTTACTTCTATAAAAAGTTATACATTTCTGTGTGTTATGTGTATAAACATTCATTCTCAGATATTCTACTTCATTGTTTGTTTGGTACCGGGGATCGAACTTGGGTCCTTGCACTTGTGAGGCAGGCGGTGGAACCTTTGAACTAAATCCCCAGCCCCTCTACTTCATTTTTTAATTTAAATGCAGATAGACCTAGACATTCATCTCAGTGGCAAATAGGACCTTTCCTGTCTTTCTTCAATAGCACTCTTTCCTTGCCAATTTCTCAGTCCCTTGCTCTGACAGGACCAATGATATAGTTTTAGTTCATTTTCTTTCATGATTTTTCTTACATCCAATACCAGCATCACTTACATTTCTTTGTCACAAAGTCTTAAGAAAACCAGACTTTCCATTTTAATTTATGTAGCCACATATGTAGGAAATGATTTCTGCATCATTTTCTCTGCATATATTTTGATCATTAATCATGAAATGTTAACTGCATTAAGAAACAGCTTGGAGATTAGTAAAGCAAATTTCTGGATATGTCTGGGGGGTGTTTCCAGAGATGACTGGCATGTAGGCCAACAAACTGAGGAGAGAAAACCCACCCAAGTTGTGGGTGGCACCAGAAAATAGGTTTGTACCTTGGATGGAATAAAAGGGAAAGGAGAAGAAAGCTGCTGCGTGCTTTGGATGAGCTTCATTCTGTTTAAACGGGTACATCATTTGCTGAGATTGCCTGTGGACACCAGACATCAGTCTCTTTAGCTTTCCAATGCATACTCCTACCAGCAATTCTCTCCAAGGAGCTTGCAAGTCTTTTGTTTCTAACCAGTGTTGCATATTTATCCTTTTTGTTCCAAAACTTCTAGCTTCTTGGACTGAGCAGCTGCTATATTCTTTGGTTCTCCAGTACACTTTCATTGATCATGTAAGGCTACTGAATAAATCCCCCTGAAGAAGGAAAGAAAGAAAGAGAGAAAGAGAGAGAGAAAAGAGAGAAACAGAGAGAAAGGATTGTTAGATACTCTTCTTCTAGTAAATATATAAAATATAAAATACATATAAAATGAAGAATTTGTTGATATTATTAAGGGGTGAATGTTGCTAACTCTTCAAGAAAATTTATGTATTTTGTCTTACTTATATCTTGAATGACTTAGAGTTATCCTTTCCTCTTTAACTCTCAGTCTCTCAATTCATGTAGCTAGTAAAATTTCTTTTCTTAAACTGACTAGTTTCAAGCACCACTTTTTTTCCCAAGAACTGTGTAAGATAAATGTATTACTAAGAAGGCCAATACCAACAGTGAAATTCTTTCCCCCTCCTTTTTAAACAGGTATCTGTACAAGTAGTAAGATATTCTTAACATTAGAAGATCAAACTGCATTTCATTCACATGTGAACCTTGTTAAGGTAAAAGCATTTCAACAAGGCCTAAGGTAAACAAAAATTTATATTGGGAAGAGAAAAAAGAAAATTTTACTTTAGGGAAGGCAAGCGAAAAGAAGGTTGAGTGCATAATATTATTCTGAGGTTTATTTAAATAGCTTATTATATTTGCATTTTGGTAGCTCTTATTTCCTCACTGTGCTTTCCCAACACTTTCCTTCAAATAAAAAGTGTGTTTTTCTGCACCTCTACACTAATGATTCCTCACTCAGCAAGGCTTGCACTTATTAAAGCTTTTTATTGCCACTTTGCTTAGAGAGGTGTTTGAACTCTTACAGGTAGGCAAATCCAGAGGGAAAATTCATTTGAAAGTATTCATAATGGAATAGAGAGATGAAAAACAAAATTATTGCTGTGAACTACATTTTTTTGGTCTCTGTAGATACATCAGATTTCTTCACTTTGACTCAAGAATATGAAAAAATCTTCTCTTGGGTCTAAATATTTAACAGCATAAGAAATTCTTTTCCATTCATCATTATGCAAATATAAAAATTAAGTTGGTATTATAATATGATGCATCGACTATAATAGCATAGATTCATTATTTTTCCTAAGAAAGTTTTTTAATGCATAGCACTAGAATAAATCAGTTCTAAAATTTTTAGAGAACTGATTTACACCACCTTCAATAATACTATTTTTCAGTAATTATTCTCTATTGAAAAATTTGTGTTAATTTTCTATTGTTTTCTTAAAGAAACAGTGAAATAACATAGACAATAATAGGGTAATAATAATATGCAATATTTTGCTGAATATCTTCCTTGTTAGAAATATTTATGTGCCCCGATCTATAATGCTCTCATAGATGTATTAGTCACCTTCCTGTTGCTGGACAAAAATACCTGACACACACAACTTAGAAGTAGTAGAGTTTAGTTTGGCTCATAGTTTCGGAGATTTCAGTCCATGATGGGCTAACATCTTAGCAAGAGAGAATGGTAGGAGAAAGCTGCTCACATCATGGCAGCCAGGAATCCTAGAGCAGGAAGAAAACCAAAGAAGAGATACGCCTTTCACGACCTACTTTCTCCAACTACGACCCAGCTCTTAACAGCTCATTCGAGTAATAAACTCATCAATGGCATTGGTGAAGTTAGTGCTGACATGATCCAATCACTTTTCTAGACCCTGACTGTGAATATTCCTGCATTGGAGGCCAAGACTCAATGTATGACTCTGGGGGAACATTTCAGATTTAAACATAACAGATGGGGGAACACATTTGGTCTTTGTCGAAATTAAATAATGCTTAATTTTTATTTTAAGATGAGTTGTGAGCACTCTAAATCTTTAGAGTTACCTAGGTAGCACAAGTTTTCAGCCTCAAAATTCCTTTTAGAGTGGTGGCTTCTTTAATTTTCAACCATCAACCTGCATTTATTGCATAGCTATTTTAAAAGCTAACATATGTGAGGACTCTAAAATAAGTTTAGTATGCTTGAAAGTCTGAAGGGCTATAGAAAATGCTAATTTGAGCACAAAGTGATAGGGTTGTATTTGTAGACAGAAGAAAGTCCAGAGAGTTCCTAGTTTGAGACACCATACAAAGGAAGTCTTCATTCAGTGGGCACATTTTCAGGATGTGCAGAAAATGGAGAAAAAAAATACTCAGTGAAAGAAGTGGGAGGACAGAGAAGATTTAGAATGTAGGGTTTTTTTCAGGAAATCATAAGCTGTCCTTTTTGGGCACAAGGTAAGTTACCAGGTGACAATGAGGCAATAGATGAAAATGAGAAAATTGAGGAACAGGATTTCAATCTTCCCAGGCCACTATGGTAAAATTTCTGAATTTTTGTTGGTTTAATTTGGTATCTTGATCAATATATTTTACAATTAAGATCAACTCAGATGAAATTATGAAACCATTTTATAATTTTCAGAGAGACATAATAATTCTTGTTTTTTCTAAACAGGCTAAGGAATGCTTTCCATTCAAACAAGCTTTGATTTGCTTCTTATATTGAGTCAGATACAGTAATTCTCCTCTGGGTTGGGAAGTTAATTACATCAGGAGATTCTAATGACTCAAAGTTTGGAAAAATCGTCAGAGTATTACAGATTCATATATCAACATTATATGAAAGGTTCCTGAAATGTAGTAATACACGTGATACTGGTACCAATTATTAGAATGAATAATCGATAATGTAAAATAGGAATAAAAAGTCCAAAGGGGTAGGGGTAGTGAGAGGCACAGGGGAAAGGAAAGAAGGGAAAGGAAAAAATGATGAGAAATGGAAAAAATGGAAATAAAGTCTTTATAAATAGGGAAGGGTGGAGGGCGTGAAGGGAGGGCTAGGAATGGGGAAAAAATAAGAACCAAGATGCATTATATAAAGGTACAATTCCCAGTGAGAAATGTAATTGTGTTGTATACCTACAATGTACCAATAAAAGAATTTAATACAAAAAAAAAAAGATATGTTAGCACAATATAACAATCTTTTCTAAGCTGAAACACCAAGAAGTCATCTAGGTGCTCTAGAAGCTCGGTTTAGAATCACCTATAATTTCTGCTGTTTGGGTCCTACCAAGCCACTTGAGGAATTGAATTTGTCTTTGCCTCATAGAGTAAAATATATTTGCTACTCTCACCTCTATTCTGCTTGCCTTGCACTTCAGTCACAGTGGATAATTTACATATTTCCTTCTTCCCCCCAAAAGCTAATATGTTCTTTTCTTCCTCAATGGGATAACCTTTACTACATCTCTTGCCCTGTGATCTTAAATCTCACTGATCTTCTCAGGCACCAGATATAGGTCTTCAAATTGTTTCTTGATATCTAGGCTTCACTTGCTAGTCTGGGTATCTTGGAACACTCTTCTAAGCAGTATTCCCTGTCTCTTATACCTCTGGTAGCTCCTGAATGCTCAGCAGAATTCCAGGTACTGCATATGAATTTACGTGAACATCCTCAGTGGTCTATTCCCTTGTTGACCTTCAAGGTATGTTTCAAAAGCTAACATCAATAGGAATCATGTCTTACTTCAAAAGTCAAGGCCTCTGATTCTCTAAATTTTACTCAGATCTTTGTTCCTTTGCAGAAACATCATATGTAGCACAGAATTATTTGTACACATGTAGGCTTCAGCATGATGGAGGTAATGCTTATTTAAATCACCCAACACTCCAGCACACTGTGAACTACTTAACCAACACACAATTAATGTTTGCTGACTCAGTGGAAGGGAAAAGGAAAAAGGGGAAGAGGGAAACCTAGAGAGAGAGAAACATTCATTGCTTTACCGAAATTTTAGTATTTAGAGGTATTTCTGGGGTTTTTTCCATGTGCACTCTACTCAGTATACTCTTAGCAGATGGATTTTCTACCAACCTACAAATCATAAGACATAAGTTAAATATGTGCTAAAAGATACTTTATATTATTTTCAGAAAATACCTACTATTTTCTATGCATTCCATTCCATGGACTCTACCTGAGTTTGTCTAAAGCAAACGATGACATCTAAGATGTGCATAAATACTGACATTATCCCAATCTTAAATTATCCTCTCATTACTTCTAAAACTTGGAAATTAAAATAGTAAAATGAATTTTTCTCTTATGAAAGAAAAATACCTGAAAAGTCATTGCATATTATTCCCCTATTTTAATTAGCAAGTGGAATTCAGATCACTTGACTTCTTGCTTGAAAATGTTTCTAGGATCAGAGTTGCTGTTTTTGTAGAGTGAGATGTGCTTTTGTTTCCACACTATTACACCAGACACGCCCACTGTTCTCTAGAAGGCTTGTCACGCTTATGACTATTTAGAAACATTTTGTTTGAGGTCAAAGAAGAAGGTTGCATTTTGATTATTTGCTTTGCTTCTTATGGCTACCTCCTTAGTCTTGAAATATATTCTTTCCAACAATACTATAATCAAAACAGACATTTTCCTGATGACAGGAGGAATAAAATGAATATATCTGATGAAATAGCTTTTAGATTCATCATATTCATACAGACAATAATTATTATTTTGGCATTAACTTTGGTCTACTGGTATTTTTTATTCCTGCCCTTGCCAGTAGGCCTTAAATCCAGGCTTCAATTTCTTTTGCATTAACTCTACTCAAATATAATGATTACCATTTAACTCGGTGGTTACATAATCCTAGTGAAATTTTAATGTGGACATCTTGCATTAACTTTCTTCCCTTTAACAACAACAAAAAAGGAAAAGGTGGCCCCCAAATAAATGAAACTCAATTTCACGGCACATTATCTCTTTCAATTCTTTCCTCACAGCTTTCATTTTCATTAAAATCACAGACAACCATAAATTAATAATTACTTCAGGTTGACTAAATGCAGGCCATACTATTTAGCTCTTGCTTTCCTACAGTGGCCCTTCTTGTTCATGCTGGAAAAAATGTTAATTTAGATAATGTGGCTTGCCCCTTGTTTTATAATTCTGTTTTGCAGTTTCACTGATCTATAATGGTCTGTTCTTATTAGATAGTATTAACTTTATCTTTTGTTCAATCAAGCTTTACACTTTGCTTGGAAGATAACTATTGCAAATTCTCAGTCAGTGGAAATGTGTCATTATCTATACATCTCTTATATTTCAATTCTTCTCAAAATGCTTTCAATGTTTACTAAGTTACTTGTGATTCCATGTGTTCATGAATGTATTGTCCATTAGCTTAAAGTATGACTGAGAGACACTTAGATGGAAAATCATGACATATGCACAAATTCTAATCTTTTATAATTATTAGATTTCAAATGAGCTATATTATTTTACTCATTAAAACAGGCACTATTTATTTGATTCACTTAAAGAAGTAGTAACTAAAAATTCAATCCCACAGCTTCTGTTGTTTCTCTGATATTTGAAAATTCTGATTAGCCTTTAAACAAGTTGTTGAATTGTTTACTTAAAACTCTACTTCCTTGGACAGCTTTTTAAGATATGCATCTATTTTTGTAGAAGTTCCAGAGGGAAAGCAGTTACACAATCAAACATTAGTACACTGAGAACAATAAAATGCAAGATTTGCCAGCTAAAACAGAAGTTAACAGTTTAGTCTCTGGCAATGTTACTTTTGAGAATGCTTTCACTTTCTGAAGCCCAGGTAAAGTAAGTGGTTGTTATGAACTAAACAAAATCCTCTCAATATTTTAAAGTACGTGCTACAGTGAAAGAGTTTTAGGTAAGTTAAATAAGTTTAACAACTTTAAATTACACTATAGAAAGAAATATTCTTTAATTTTAAAGTTTCTCTATTTTTCTAAATTTATTACAAGCTTTTAGAAAACTAATTTAATTAGAATTAGAAATGTAATAGAGCTATCTTACCTTTACCTCAAAGTATAAATTACTTACATCATCCAAAACAATGATGCTCTTGGTGAAACCCTTGTATAAACATTCCTACCTTCAGTCCTGTGGGGACAACATTCCTGGTTATATTTCTCTTTTCCTTTTGATTATTATAAATCAAGTCTCTCCTATCATACTGTATAGAAAACACAGCCTACATGATTGAAATTCATCATATTCACTTCTGCTCAGTTATTGAAGAATACATATTTAAAATAAACAATAAACTTAATGAATTTTTTAAAAGAATGTATTATCACAGCTTATTTGAAGGCTAAACTTGTTCAGCAATTGTGTTCTTGACTCCTTCATGCAAATTATGGCAATTTAAAAAAATAGTCTACTTTGATTTTCCTCACTGTTAATTCACTTATATAATTGTCTCCAAATATTCCAGTTTGCACTGATGTTATTAAATTATAGAAAAATATGAAATTTTCATTATTTGATTTTCCAGTGAATTTTTTCCATAACTATGATAAATTGCATAAGCCATACTTCCTAATGATCACATCCTAAAAATTTCCATGTGTATTGAAAGCATAGTTGCCCTGAACCCCACAATCTAAAAGTCCCAGAGGAAGCATTTGAAATGAACTCAAACAATACAAACAGTTTGGAATTGATCTGGGAATCTCATTTCCCTCTTTGTACCAAGGCTCAACTCTGCTCACTATAAATATTATGAAATGATTTTGCACGTAGTAACATTATTCAATGCTTCAGCTAAATCATAACTTGCTTAATAATACAAATTAATTTTACAGGCATTTTCATTTTAATTCTTATGTTCTGTTTTTTAAAGTGAAATCAATGGAGGATTCTAAATACGATACTTAAACTTTTAACCTTTTCTATTTTTCAATTTTAAAAGAATAAATAAATTATAGAGTTTCATCACTAAAGACAACTAGATTAAAAGAATAACATATTGGAATATGAACAGATTTGGCTTTTTCTTTTTAGCCTTAGGCTACAGATTTCTCTATACACTTTAAATGCAATGTAAAACTGTCACATAAATGACACTCACATAAATCTTAAAAATACAAAATATATTCTGTATAACAATATATTATATATTGTTTATTAATTGCTTATGTGAAATGAAATGTTTATTCAACAGATTTTATATCCTAGATTCGTTATGTAGCATTTCTTGGTGTTTGGAAAGCTACTTATGTTCTTGGAATCTCAACTATTTCTTTGGTAAAAGAGAAGTGCATTTACTTCGTAGAATTGTTTTGAAGACTAAATAATAACATATTTTCTAATCCTGGCCAGAATGCGACCTCTAAATAATACTTGCTGATGACCTTCTCTTACTTTTCAGAACTCACTGCAAAATAAAATTTGGCTTTATTGAAATCACACTTAAAAACACAGAAAAATGAATCCATTGCTCTCTACTGATTATTTTTAAAATAGCTTATAGTATTATAATATAGTTTCTTGTATTTTTTTCAAGATTACCATAAGAGAAGAAATATGCTATAATTAAAAGTTGTAAAAAAACATAATGTAGTGCCTGTCAAGTTGTGGTTGATGCCAATAAATTTCAAGTAGTTATATTAACATTTATGAGAAAGAACTATAAAGGGTGAGAAATAAGGCAATAACTGGAACTATGTTTGATCCTCTGAGTCTAAAGAATAAGAAGGAAGTGGTTGGTCCTTCAGTCATGAAAAACTAACCCTCTGAACGAGTTGATGGAGCCCAGAATTCTATGATTAAGAGACATAAAGAAGATCCTATAGACAAAAGCATTCTTCTTTTAGAGCTACCTGTAATAGATCATAGAATCCCGCATGGAAAATGGCTGAATATCAAAATACATTCAAAACCTACCTTTAAGACATTCTCAGCAATCTATTAAGATTGGTTTAAACAAGTCCAAATCTTTCTTCCAGCCATGAAATAACAAGAAAATAACAAGAAATCCAATGAAATAATTCCCATGAAATAACAAGAAACTCCTAGAGTTTATCTATAGAAGAGTAAACTCATAGTGGTTCTGAAAAAAACATTCAGTGCATTATCATTAGTCAATAAATATGGCAGACTGCTAAAAATTAGAAAATATGTGGGTTCAAATATATAGAGGAACAGAACTTGAAAATATCTGAGCCCTAAGTGATGGAAGGATGAAACATAATGCAGGTAGAAGCATTTGGTAAAATACAAAACATTAGGTAGACAATCGAAGGTATCACTGGGCTTTTGAGGGTGATAAATTCAAGAGATACATTTGGAGAACCTAGGTGACACAGACTGTCCCTTTATTCATAAGCATCATTGTCCTAAGTACCAATGATAGTGATATATTTATTAAAATTCTAGTAGCAGACTTAAGGCAGGGGAGAAAAAGGAATAGCTAGTTCTGAGGTAACCCCTAATCCTCACAAGGAATAATCAATGCTCCTACATTAAAGACTGTTGGTCAAAGAAAAATCCCCAAAATTTCAGGAAAATCAATCAACAACAATAATAGTTAATAAATATGAAGACCTTATGTGACAGGAACTAGGCTATATAATTTGCATGTATCATCTGACTTAGTCTCTATGATAATTGATAATGAGTATCTATAGTTTTTCTCTTTGACAGATGAGAAAAATGTTACCTCAAAAAAGCTGAATAATAGCCCTCAATTTAAACAGCTAAGAAACGAGAGAACTAGCAATTTATCTCAAACAAACAATATGGTACCAAAATGTACTCTTTTAGCACCCATGTGTGATGGTGTGTCTCAATTCTGGATCATCTTATAATGATTCCAAGAGACAAAGAGATGGAGAGCATGATAGATCACTCATTTTAATATCATCTAAAAAAGTTTCAAAAGACAGTCAAAGAGTAGAAATAATCAAAAGAAACATGGAAAGAAAACTATTGAAATCTAGTAATTTAAGTCTTAAAATTGAATGATGTGTTCAGTGTTGCATAGCATTAATACAAAAGTATCTCAACTAAATAAGCCATGGCATTTCACCATCACCAGGAGAAAGAGAGTATCTTAAAATCTCACAAGGGGAAATGGTTGGCTTCTGTTTTGTTTTGTTTTGTTTTAATTGTTGATTCCAAAAATCATATAGCTTCTGAGAACCAAAATTTTAAACTTAGATTTTATTAATTACTAATTTGCAACTTACATGTAAAAAATCAAAACAAAACAAAAAAACACACTGAAGGATAATGTTCTTCTAATACTCTGTTTAAAACATTTATATAATTCTGTCCCTAACTCTTCAAATACTTTAAGTTGAGCAGTTTTTAAAGTAGCATGTGTATGGAAGATCTGGGAAGAGGACAGAAGCTCAATATCTTTCTTTAGGAGCATAAAATTTATATTCATTATTTCTAGATTAATCAAAATAAATGCTGTATATTCAATGATGGAAGATAATAAGATGACTAGAAATTATAGATATATGTATATATATACATATATATACATGTATATATGTGTATATATATACATATATATATATATATCCCTAAACCACTTGAAGAAATAAAAAAGAAAGAAAGCAATGCAAATGCAAAACCTTTTAAAAATATAAAGAAACAGTGCCACATGAAAAAGCCTAATTTATAAGTGATCTTCTTGGTCCATTTTGTGCTTATATAACAGGATAGCTCTGACTGAGATTTATTTTTCACAATTTTAAGGTCCAGAAACTCCAAATCAAGTCATTGGCATCTGTTTGGGGCTTTCTTGTTTTATCCACACATGACAGAAAGCAGAATGAGAGAGAGAGACCCATTTCTGCTGGTCCTAGTAGTAGTGGCATTAATCCATCCCATGAGTGGAAAGCTTTCTCAACAGAAACAACTCCTAAAAGACCCCAGGCCCCAACTATTATATCAGGGCTTCCATTCCAAACACATGAATTTTGGAAACATGCTCACTCCCAAGAGATAAGATTGGATTAAAGCTTTCACTAGAATTCAAATTGTTAAAAAAAAAACAAACTGTGGCATTCTGTAACAAGAAAATCTCAAGGAAAATAATATACAACATATCAATGTTTTAGCATAATTGATTTGAAATATATACATATGCATATACTTATACAGGTCAAAAAACATTTACAAATAGAAAGCAGTTTTAACAGTAATACTTTCAGGAAAAATAAGATTCAGGAAAATAAGATTGTTAAAAATGAACAAATTGAGATTTTCATTTCACTAAAACTTATAGTTCATCAATATGTATTTTGAAATATAAAAGAGAAAAGAATGTGAGAAGAAACAAATGACATATCCAGAACATATAAAATGAAAGACATTATGTAAACTGAAAATGACATGCAAAAAGTAACCGAACACTTAAGATAAAACTAAATAGATGTATTAACATAATAATAACTAAAATAACTGCTTTGAACTAATATACTCTGTAAATTTTTTCTTGTTTTTTTGAGACAGTATCTTGTCATCTCACTTTAAGTTTTGAATGTATCAAAGGACAACGTATATGCTCATAACATAGGAAAATCACAAAATATAGCCTTTGAAATTAAAAAGCTCAATAAATTCTTTTTAAAGTCATATTTCATGGATCAAAGATCTAAATATCCAAACAGAAACACTTAATTTGCTGGAAGACAGAATAGGTAAAACTTTTGAAGACATAGGTATAAGAAAAGACTTTTTGAACAAAACAATAATCACACAGGAAATATTACAGTGAGTCAACAACTGGAATCATATTATATTCAAAAGCTTTTGGGCCGGGGGTTTAGCTCAATGGCTCCAGCACCTGCCTCACAAGCTCACGGTCCCCAGTTTGATCCCTGATACCATTAAAAAAAAAAAAAATTGCACAGCAAAAAAGAAAAAAAAAAACCTTAAACAGATAACTCAAAGATGGGGAAAAAACTTAACAGCTGTTCCTCAAAGGACAAATATCTAGAATATATAAAAAACTAAAAAAAATCCGAACCCCCAAATTTAAAGACCCAATCCAAAAATGGGCATCTGAAATGAATAGATGCATCTTAGCTGAAGAAGTACAAATAGCAAATATCTACGTGAAAAAAATCTTCACAATCACTGGTCATCGGAATGGAATTAACATGAGAAAATGGAAAAATGGAAACAAAGTCTTTGTAAATAGAGAGGAGTGAAGGGGTTGAAGGGAGGGCAGAGGAAAGGGAAAAAATAAGACTCAAGATATATCAAGATACATTATATAGGGGCTGGGGATTTGGCTGCCTGCCTTACAAGCGCAATATCCCGAGTTTGATCCCTGGTACCAAATATATATTATATAAAGGTACAAATATATTATATAAAAGTATAATATATATTATATAATATACATATATATTATATAAAGGTACAAATCTCCAATGGTGAATGTCATTATATTGTATAGTTAAAATGTACCAATGAAATTAATTTAAAGAAAAACAAAATGCAAATTGAAACACCAAAATTCCATCTTACTCCAGAAAGAATGACTATTATCAAGAAGTCAAATAATAACAAATGCTGGCAAGGCTGTGGGGGAAAAGAAACTTTTCTTCACTGTTGGTTGGAGTGTAAATTGGTACAACCATTATGGAAATCAGTATGGAGATTCCTCAAAAAACTAAAACTAGGGGTTCAATTTGTCCTAGATATTTCCCTTCTAGATGTCTTCTTGAAAGAGTTAAAAACATCAAACTACAGTAATATATGCACACCCACATTTATAGTAGCACAATTAGTAATGGCTAAATCTTGGAAACAGCCCAATGTCCATCAATGGATGAATGGATAAAGAAAATGCGGTATTATTTCATGCAATGTAGTACTACTTTACCATAAAGAAGGATAAACTTGAGGCATTTTTAAGTAAAAGGATGCACCTTGAGAACATAATTTTAAGTGAAATAAATTGGACAAATATGTTTAAATATCACAGTGTTTCTCTTGTGTGAGAAACCCGAAAAGTAAATAAGGACCAAAATGAATGATAGATATTAGGAAGTAAGAAGAAAGTGTTCAAATGGAAAAGAGAACAAGAAAGTGAGAGGGAAAGGGAAAGGGAGAGAATGGGATGAAAAAAAGAATGGAAGGAAAACAATAGAAACAAAGTTTTGTAAAAGGAGAAGGGAAGAAGGATTGAAGGGAAAGGAGGGGAATAGGTGAAAAAAGAATTAAGATACATTATGTACAGGTACAAATTCCCTATGGTAAATGTGTTCATTGTGCTTGGCAAAAATGTACCAGTAAAATGAATTTTTTAAAAAGTCATATTTCATAGGCTATACACTGGATGGCAAATATCAAAAGTCAGACAATAGTAAAGATGATAAACTTCTCTCCCCACTCTCTAAAACCCACATTGGCCATACTGTTTTTTAAGAACTCATTAAATTATTAGAGTAGTGAAGAAATCTAAGCTGATATTACTAAATATTATAAGTATATAACAAGAAAAGTGTATTGTTTAACAATCTGTAGGACATAGCTAAAACAGTACTTACCATATATTAAAGTATATATCAATTGATATGAAGTTAAAATGGACTGGAAGCATGGAAACCTGCATAGATGTCCACAATTTAGATGGAACATAATGCAAAAGTAAACTTCTAACAATATATAAAGAAATTGTTTTCTAGGATATAACCAAAAGTTTACTTTTTGATGATCAATAAATTATCCAAACAGGGCATGGTGGTGCGTGCCTATAATCCCAGCACTCCAGGGGCTGAGACAAGAGGATCACCATGAGTTTGAGGCCTGCCTGGACAAAATAGTGAGACTGTCTCAAAAGAATAAAATAAAATATCCAAATAACTCCAAGCCTGGTTAAGAGATAAATGTAATAAGAAAGAGATAATATTTCAACTAAAAAGAGTACATATCAAAAGATGTCAAAACTTTAAGATAATTCACTTTCATGCTACAAATATAATTAACAATAATTCAAGAACATCTCATCAAGATTAAAGAATTAATCAATGAACTGTCATAGAATGATGTAAATGAACACCCCTTTAAGCAAATATTCTTGGTTTTATTTTCATTTTCAGTGAGAGGATTGAACGCAGGACCTTGTGCATGCTATGCAAGTGCTTTGCCACTGAGCTATACCCCTGACCCAATATTATTTTAAATGTTTATTCAAGTATCATTATTGAGAGACATGAAGAGTTATTGCACATTTACTGTAAATCAGGCTTTATTCAAACCCTTTACATTGGTAATTTTTTTCTTTGAAATTTTTAATTGAATGGTAGAAATAATTTTAATTTAATAACATTTTCAACAGCTATTTTTCTTCATATAACAGGGATAAAATTTAAATATCCTAGAATGTCACTGTAGTGCTCAAAAGTAGCCTCACAGTAGGTATTTCTTTGTTTCATTTTCTTGAGGCAAGATGGTTATTGAGTTATAATTTAATCCTCATCAAAAGAACCCTAAGCAACAGGTAGAATTTATCCGTATTGTGCAGCTGGGCGTGTGTATATAACAAGAAGAAATTTAAGCTGTCTGAGTACAGAGTCTACACTTGGCATTTGTACTGTTTTGCCTCCAATAATCAGCGCAAACCTACATCTTCAAGTGTGTGACTCCTACATGAGAGATCCATGATCCTCTCCTTTGTACCTGACCAGTAGCAAAGTTCACTATTGTTAGCATCTCAGTGAGCTATTTAACGTTTACAGAATCCTCTGTAAGTGCAAAAACGGGGTCGGGGGGTGATGTCGAGTACACAGCATTTTCTTGGAGAAATATCCAAGCAGCTCTTCTGGAAGTATATCTCAGTTCCTAGATCTGCTGACATTTTTTTCTCTACAGTTTGATCTTTCTCAGAAGCTTTTGTAATGCTCTTCCTGACTGTCTAGATTATTGTCTTGAATCTCCATGTGTGACAACGAGCACTGAGGTTTTCTCAGTATTTGTCCCAATGCACAGATACCCCAACCTACCAATTAATAATATCCCAAAGTATGATAAAGGCCATCATGCCAAAGACGAAAATACTATTTTCAATAAGAAAAAGAATGATCTTATAGGAAGGATCCATTCTTTTTTAAAAAATTCTTTTACTGGTACATTAGGTATACAATAAGTTTACATTTATCACTGGGTGCTTGTACCTGAACATGACGTATCTTGGTTCTTATTTTTTCCCCATTACCTGTGCACCCTTCACCCCCTCCACCCTTCCCTATTTACATAGACTTTGTTTCCATTTTTTTTCTTTTCTCATAATTTTTCCTTTCCCTTCTTTCCTTTCCCCTTCCCCTACCACCACCCCTACACCTGTGGACCTTTTCCTATTTTAAATCATCAATTATTCATTTTAATTATTTAAATCCATTCTTTAAAGGCATTGTGTCTCCAGGTTAGTGCATCTGTGTGTATTACATGATAATAGCATGTAAGCATTAAAAAAGTGAGGTGTTATTATTTTTTCTGTTATATTGACCTCATTAGTTTTCTAGAATCTTAAACTTAATTATTTTTACATTTTTCTCTGATGTTTCTAAAGTTGGGAGATTCCATCTGCTTTGAGAATTATAAAGATAATTTGTCTGCAGGTGCCTCTCAAACTGAACTGTCTTGACTCTGTTTAGACCTTCAGCCAAATCTAAAAAACAACAACAATAAAAACAACAAAACTCTACTGTTTAACAGCTAAATCTACAAGGTTCTCTATCCTCACCTCAAAGTGAATGTACCCAATAGTAAAAATACTGTCTTCTCAAAAGAAATTATCTTGTATCTTGTTTTCTTTTTTTCCTCAAAGACATTTCTGTGCTCTCAATTACAAAAGCTCAAAATTCATTATTAATGAATGTCTTCCTCTTTCCATTCTTTAAAATATACTTGGCAGTTGATAAATCATGACTTATTTGTTGTTCTCACTGAACTTTGGGACTTACCAACTATGGTCTGAATGAAAAACGACCTAAGCTTCAACCTAAGCTTCTCTCACGTTGCCACTCCCTCCACTAAGAATACTCTAATACTCAGCACTGACAATTTCTTGAACAAATGAATCATTAATATTTCAACTTCCAGGTTCCAGCAGATATTCAACATTCTAAATACTTTCTCCACAACACTAAAGATAGCCACCAAATGTATCCTATCCATATCCATTGCCACGATTTTCACAAACTACTTCTATTCAGACAAGTAGATTTCTTTCATTTTTCTTAATATTGTGTCATTTTGTTTGCATCTCTCATAGGAAGCATTACAAAATGTAGCTGGGAGATAAGTAGTGTTTTCAAAACTTCAAAAATGAATTTGAATACTGAACCTCGTTTGGAAATGTATTACACATTCCTAAGTTTGTATCTTCATTTTTCTTGTGAAGAAAGCATATTATTTACTTCATATGATACAGAATAGAAACTTTGAAGTACAGAAAACAAGGTCAAGCATATGGTAAATTTTCAATAAATGTTAATTTTTTACATATCCATGTTGTTTCAGTTACTTTCCTAATAGCTTTATATACACTACAAAATTATAACTGTTATGAGCATTAGGATTCTAACTTTGACATTCTTATATATCTCTCACCTTTGTAGCTCTTTTAGAGTTTATTACACATAGTTGGTGTTTAATAAAATGTAACAAATCAAATCCTTTTGTTTAATAATCTAAATAATAACTAGTTATAAATTTAGATGATCCTTTAAGTCTATACCTTGTTTCCTCATCAGAAGATTACTAGACTTAATTGAATCTCTGATTTAGAGCACTATTATGACATGAGAGGACAAGAATGTCTGACCTGTAAATTCTAAGGTTAATATTGTACATGAGAACAGCTGTTCAAGGAAAAATGCATGATTTTTCTTAAAAACAATTCCAGGAAATATACTGCTGTATAGATTGGGTTATATCCATCTAGCATACTATTGAAAGTCTGCTATATCCATTTCTGTGTCCAAATTTAGATTATGAGTAATAGAGTCATACAAAGTTTACTAACAGGAAAAAGTAATTGTTTATACAATGTTCCTCTTCATTGTATCAAAATATTTTACATAGTTACAAAGTGGATTTAGAATAAAGTAAGGTTAATTTTGATTGCACCCTTCAACAAACTAAAATGTTCAGGAAGGATTTTACAAAGGGACTTTATTTTACTGTTAAAATATTTTTATATGCTATACTTTGAATTATCCCACATTTTATTGTGCATTTTGTGTGATGCTATACACTTCTGTGCTATGCAGAATAGTGACATTTTAAAGAAATATTAGAATATATGAGTACGAAACATATTATAACCTAATGCTTAAACTTTAGAAAAATCTCTGTGTACACATGCACAAGGAAATTCAACAGCTTACTGAAATTTAACTGACATTGGAGGCACGACCACAGAAACCTAATCAAAATTTTGATTTGGGCTTAAACATGTCAGTTGCCTGCTAAAATAAACAAGGAAAAAAATGTGTGCAATAGTCCTCAAAGGATTTTAAAAGGACTCAGTTTTGCAACATAATATGCAAAATGTCCATGATATCCAAAAATCACTCGATAGTAAAAAGTTAGGTAAATTTGGCCAATTTTAAGGGGAAATTAATTTAAAACATGAACCCCAAGATTATTTACATGTTGAAATTATCAACCAAAACCAAATTATTATATGATCATGCCCTGTGAACTTTTTTTTTTTTTTTTGGTGCCGGGAATCGAACTCAGGTCCTTGAGCTTGCGCAGCAGGCGGCGAAACCACTGAGCTAAATCCCCGGCCCCTGTGAACTTTTAAAATAAAGGAAAAAGCAGAAGTTCTCAGCAGAAAAATAGAAGGTACATTATACAATCAGGTAACAAATGGATATTTTAAAATTGAAATAAAATATTTCACTCTTGAGGTCAGTAGCAGGCATGGGAATGGAAAAAAACAGTGAACTCAAAGATAAATCACAAGAATGTTTCTGATATTAAGAACAGAAGAAATACATTAAACAACAATAAGCAAAATGCAGGTATCCTTAGAACTGTAACATAAAGTATAATAATTAGGCATGTAGAAAGAGAAACCAAAATAACTGGTAGAAAATAGTTAAAAAATTAATAGTTTGAAAACAGTCTCCTGGCTGTTTTTTGGTATTGGGGATCAAACTCAGGACCTTACACTTTCAAGGCAGGCACAGTGCCACTGAGCTAAATCCCCAGCCCTCCCCAAATTTTAACACTTTGCTCCATCTCTTCATTTAAGTCCATGGTAAAAGTCTGTTCTCCAATGTCCATTTTTCCATTCTTTGCTCTGTAACAGAACCCTAAAATTTTCTGACCAAATGAAGATATCTGTTCTCCACTTCAATCTCCCCAGATGTGGTTATGTGCCTATTGCCCAACAAATGATGTCAGTACACATAATCTGTGTCACATCTAGGTGATGTCTTTAAAATGTTCTGTGGTTTCTTCCTTCTATTTTCTTTTTCAGCCTAAAATGTGAAATTTTATGACCTAGCATTGAAAACTTATTGATACGAAGAAGACAATGTCTTGGCAAAATGCTGGGAAGTGGTAAAAAAGAGATAAAAGATAGAAATAGTTCTCAAAAATATGGACAACTAGTCTGACAACAAATGACAAAGGAAAATTTTGTGGCTAAAAAGTGGCTAAAGCTATTATCATTTACTTAGGACTTTGTCACAGGAAATGTGCCTATATCTACATCCTAGAACAAGAGTTCTGTTCAATTATAATTCAGGTACTCCCGTAGCATGCTATCAAAAATAGCCACTCTCAGATCATTTCTGACACTTGATTTTAAACTATTGTCTCCATAACACCAATTACCATCTGGATTGTTTTTTAAAGTAGCGATCTGCTAATTATCTTTTCTAAAGTAATATATTCACTTTTCTAAGCATGTATTTAGGAATGTCTTTTCTTAATTTTAAGATAATAAAGGAAAAAATGAATAAGTATTTTTAAAGCTTTTCTTAACTGGATTAATATATTGTCATGGTCTTAACTAACAACCTAATGATTGAGAATACTTGGAAATAAATATAATTTGGTCATTTTATTAATTAATAACATAATTAACAAAACAAAGTAAAATGTTATGCTTAACTTAGTGTTGAAATTTGTTAAAAATAAATATATGAACTAAAAAACAAAAGGCACAATATTTAACTGTGAAAAGAGTGGGCAAAGTGTTTGCATTTGCCATTTCTACAAAGTATAATGGACAACAGCTCATATTTTATTTAGGTCTCCAACAGATGGAAGAAAACTAATGTCACTAAGTGAGAGGAGACATTCTAAAATTAACCACAGAAAATACAAGCAGCTTATTCCATCTCCTTTATGAATATTTTTAAAAATCTGCATTCATTTATCTTTTAAATTTTATGTTAAATTTAAAAGCCAATTAAGATTGTGGTTTAAACTATTTTTGTTATTTCTACTACTTGCTTATTTGCTTTAATTTTTGGTCTGTTTATTTTTTCAATGAGGCAAATATGCATTACTTTCCTTGTATAATGAGCTTTAAGTGAATAAATTACTTGCTAATTTTGCATTCACTTCTTTATCTACTACTTGCAAAAGTATAAGGGAATATAAATCGATTAGCACAATCATATTTTATAAATAACCTTGAAACCTTCCTAGTGTAGAAGATTATTCTTTAGAACTTAAATATATTAATTATTGGCAGTAGTAAAATGAAAGTATATCAATATATTGAGGCATGAACATTGCACTAACAAATAATCAAGTATTCTCTAATGAATAAACTTTATAATTTTTATAGATGGAGGGAAGAAGCTGAGAGTTAAGAACAGGTAGTTGTCCATATTATGATTTCATGTAGTTGCATGAAACAAAACACCAAACCATAATAAAACAACAAGCAGGGTTTGCTTTCTCACATGACCAAAGGCTGATGTTCAACAACATCAAATTTCTTCAACTGTGGGAGCAATATTGTTATATATCTATATAAAGAGAATTTTATGTTTTTATTATTAATTAGAAATTTTCATCCTTGAATAATTCAACAAAATGCATAACCAAATTTTCTAGAAAAACCTTAGTGAATAATTATGACTTTAGGATAAATGGTATTTTATTATCAACATTAATACTTAATCTTTCATTTTAAAATGTCTTCTTTCTATCGATTCATGACATAATTTCTCTTAATTTTCTACAATACATCCCTGAAAACAAACAAGGAAAAAATGTGTAGCATACTAAAAATTCAAAATGGCAAACAACCTATTTACAAAATATATAAGGAAGTGTCACTGTTGGCAAAGTCCTTTTACTAGCATTTGTTATGTGGAATCTGAGAAAGAAAAAAAGTAAAAGTTGCTGTCCTGAAAATAAGGAGAAATAAAGTCTTTCTGCTGTGCCTTTTGATTCCAATTTTTACCAAATACCTGGTTAAAAGCAGCCAGCAGTCTGATTGTTGGGCTGTCTTGAAATTTCTTCCACCAGGTCAATTAGTCAAAATCACCATTAAACTCAAACTCACAGATGTTTTCAGAGCATGAACAAATTCTTCATCAGAATGTAACACATATGGCCTCAAGAACAGTTCCCAGTACAGCCTCACTCTCATTTGAAACCTTAAGAGAACAATCTTTAGTATCCAACATTCCTATTACTATTCTGCCTTCTGAGTGCTGACCAGAATCATCCATCTGTTCACAGCATTCTAGGACTGGTATCTTCAATACTTTCCAAACCATTTCCAATGGCTTCTGAACCACATGATTACATATAATCACACCAAGAACTCCACTTCTCTAGCAATTTTTCTGTACTAGTTGCTTTCCCTTTGCTGGGACAAAATACTTGACATGCACATCTTAAAGAGGAGGTTTCATTTGGCCCACAATTTTAGAGGTGTCAGTTCATTATCAGCTGGCTCCAAGACAGAAACATCATAGTGGAATGGCATGGCAAAAGAAAGCTTCTCTTCTTATGACATCAGGGAAGCAGAGGGCAGGGGAGCACACCAGAGGGCAAGGGGCCAGAGACCAGATATAGTTCCCAAATCACACCCAACCCTATGTCCAGCACTTATCCACCGGAAATGTGCCTTAATCGTCGACTAGGTGTCTCTCAAACCTAAGAAGTTGACAAAATTAACTGTCATATTAGGTAACATATTTATGCACACTAACAATATTTATTCAATCTACAAGAGCAAAAATTAACCTCATTCAAGGATGACAGAAAATGATTTGAAAATATGGTTTGTCTTTCAATGAACAATGTACTTTTGGGGATTGAACCCAGGACCAGGAGCTTGTGGATTCTACACTGGTGATCTAACACCAAGCTACATCCTCAACTCCCACCCAGTTTTCTGTTTTTGGTTTTGGAAAATGATATGAAAATATGGTTTTTCTTTCAATGAACAATGTACTTTTGGGGATCGAACTCTGAACCTTGAGCTTGTGAGGCAGGCAGTGGAACCTCTGAGCTAAATCCCCAGGCCCAGTTCTTTAAAACAAAGTCTCACTAAGTTGCTTGGGTTGGAATTGAACTTGAAATCTTCCTACCTGAGCCTCCTATATAGCTGGGATTTCATGTATGCAACACACATGCCCTTCTCTGTGACTGCTTTTTTAAAAAATCAACTATGATTAAAATGACTCTCTTTCTGTTTCTATTTTTTAAAAGTTTTTTTCCATTGGCAAAAAGATTTCACCTCTTTCTTTTAAATGTCTGTATTTTTTATGGGTTAATTGTGTTGGTTTGTACTTTCAAAACAATCTTAAATAGTGATTTTGGTGTGCTTGCTTGGCACAGTTCTGTTTTCAGTAGGAAACTTTCAATATGACCTTTGTTCTGAGACATTTTATGCAATATTATAGAGGTATCCTAGATAACTACCTTTGCAATTCACTTTTAATCATGTATTGTTTACCCTTATCAAATGTCTTATCAGCATCCACAGAAAGTATCATTTCATTTCTTTGTCATTTTCATATGCTGGATTATATGTTAGATTTCCTAATTTTTAACTATGCTTTCATTTATAGTTTTTAAAATTCTACTTATTCACATTAGGTTTCTTTGGGATCCTTTTATAGAAGCTTCTATTAGATTCTTGTTCCATATTTTTATTAATGTATTTCTCTTTTTGCTATAATTGCCATCTATATAAGTTAATCATATGCTGTATTTTTTAAAAGTGTTTACAGGTATTTTTTTCTTCATTCCATGTGTTTTAAAAGTTTCAAATAGCATGAAATGTTATTTAAAGTTTTTATAAAATTTGTCTATAAAAACAATTTGTTCTATTGTTCTTCTATAGTTTTCTATTTTATAACAAATATTTTTCTTGAGTAGTGACTTTGGCTTCTGTTTTAATCTCACTGGAAGAAGTATAAAATATTTTATTTTTCCAAATAAAATATGTAATTGTTTAGCTCTTGATATTTAATTAAAGAAAATGATCTCATAAATTTAGTATCATCTATCTTTTTTATTATTTCATATACTAATCAATAAATTATTAAATGTTATCTAAATTTCTTTACTGTTTGTTATTACTTTTGCATTTATAAAGTGATGAAAATTTTAATATCTCATTGCAGAACACATACTTATCTTTAGAGAACTTCTAATAATTTGGAAACGTGTCATCCATTAGACTCATAAAAAAATCCTAAAAATATCTGAAAAATATAAGTGGTTTATTAAGAATGAGGTAATGACAACTGTTTATTTTGTAGATTGGGATTTTTGTCCAAAGTTTTCTTTCACAGTGGAAACAAAATATAATTACTTACAAAATTTATGCCCCAGAAAAATGTATTGAATCGCAGCCCTAATACTCTGTAACTCTGTGATCTTGGACAAGTTGTTTAACCTCTCTGGTCTTCATCTTTCCACTTTTACAAGGTAATAATATATTACCTAACTTGCAGTGCTGCCATGAGGATTAAAAGATGGGTGAAATATGTCTTAGACAATATTTAGAAGAAAACCTATAATTTAAAATATTTTTAAAAGAATAAGCTATAAGCCTGTGCTTTAAAAATGGCTCTGTATTTCATTAAACTGACATGGTTAACCTTCACAATCCTTGAGTTGACATTTATAGCAAGATCTACATTTAAGCTAAGAAAAATTTTATATAAGATTTTAAAAATACAGTCTAAAATACTCAGAATGGGATATATAACTTACACACTTATATTACTTCATAAATTTTAATCTATTACATTTTTATTAGATCAAGCTTATCATTTAAAATTAATTATCAATTATCTCCTATAAATATTCATTTTTTCTTTCCTAGTTAAAACCCCTTTAAAAATAATAAATCTGTGGTCTTTTTCTGGTATCCTGTCCTTTAAACAAATACTTGTCTTTTTGGAAGTCCAGTGTACATTAACACATCAGTAGTATCGTTTGGTTTACTTTCCCTCCTAATATGATTAATAGACCACTGTTTATACAGGTTTTTGTTCCTGTTGCAAACAATTCTGCTTGCCAATTGTGCTGTTTGAAATTTCTATATCCTACATGTGCTGTACCCATGTCCCAACTGGACCTTTCTACTAATTGTATACTATTTAACTTTATCATTCAGAATTAGTTCTATGTATTAGAGAAACTTGAACTATTCATCAAGAAAATTGTTCTAGATTCAATATTTTGTAGAGATAATTTTTCAGATAAAACACTTTTGCTTTAGTCCCCTTTAAATTACAGACCTTAAGTGAATCTAAAAAAGTATTTGATGCAATCAGCTTGTCAGAAATTGCTGTGTCTGATACTATTCTTTCCCTTTTGTTAGATACCATGCATTAATGATCATTGCAAAGTGGACTGTTTTCATTTTGGAAAAATCATGGTTCAGGAGTCTAGTTCCCAGTCCGCCTCTTAGTAAATCTGATAGCACTGGGCAAATTATTAACCTTCTGTGAGTCTCAGTTTCTTATTTTATAACCTTTACAATTGGCATTTCCAAAGTTTTTCACATACATTACCTTAAATAACATCAAATATAAGTGAATCAACATGAAACAAGTTCTTGTGAAGTATCTGAAATTGTTTTTATTATACAGTAAATAAATAAAATAAAGTAAATAAATTAAACTAGATAGTATTCAATCTCTTTTTCTTATATCCCTTCTAGTTCTGATGTACACATCACATGTTACAATGTGGGTATATCAAGTACCTTTGTTTTGCTCATACCTGAATACTGTCTCTCCTGTCTGTCCAACAGCCTTGTTTGCTGGTGCTCATTCTTTCTACTTTTTTCTAGCTTTATAATCATAAGTCCTCAGAGCATAATGAATATTTGGGGGTGCAACTGTGACCTAATTAGGCAGCATGTAGGATAATTCTGATCCAGTCATATCAAGTTATCAGTTCATCTACTACAAATGAATTAACTCCTAGAATAGAGAGCTTTGACAGACCTCAGTTTGAATGTTCGATCTATTAATTATTTGAATAAGCTGAGAGCTGCATTATAGGGGTTGGTGCTGAGTACCATACATCCTTCTAACAGTTTGTGGTGGGGTGTTAATGGAAGCACAGAAACTTGCCTCATCTAACATAAAGAAGATTTAACAGATCTTAATTTATCAAAAGCATAATCTGAGCCTCATATTAATTAACAGATTTAGAAAATGGACATAAAAAAGAAGTTTAGGAAGCAGCAACCAGAGCAAGGTATATTTAAATTCTTCAAATTCCACAGTGGAATTCTACTGTTCTAATAAATATGACATGTCATCATCCCTTGTTATTGCATTATTCATTAAAAATTCAAATTAGCAAAAGATGAAGTTTAATATATTAAGTCTATTGTATTCCTGGAGAGGAATAATGAAGATCTGACCCCTAGAGTTTTCATCATGAAGGTAGCCACTGCTCCTACTAAGACTATACACAATCAGGGATAACCTAGAATGAAGAATTATCAGCTATAAGGAGAGTAAAAATGACAAATGTCCTCAACATTAAATTAAGCCATGATCTCTCACAGTCCAATTCAAGCATATGTTTTCTAAGCAAAAGTCCTTGTGCATTCACAATCACAGTAAAGAGGTCAACAAACCCAATAGATTCAATATTACAAAACACAGCGATGGAGGCATGTACTTTGCCAGTACCATGGACAGGGATATCAATATGTAAACCAGCATTGTGGCAGCAAAGATAGTGTTGATTTCCTTCTGTAGTCCATAATGAACATTCTTATTAACATTCAGCTGTAGGCAGCAAAAGGGATTTGAATTGCCTGTTGCATAAATTTTTACCTGTTCACAGGTCCTCACCAGAGATAAAAATGCATTTGACAATTATCTACGTAAGAGCTGTGACAAACACTGTTATGAATTTATGCAAAGCAATTCACAGCCTACTTCTCCCTTGCTAGATTTTGTCTCCTCATATGAGAACCTAAAAATGTCAAAATACTTATAATACTTGCCTCTCTACTATACCAAGAAATAGACAAATGACTCAATTGTTGCAAATGGAACTTCACAGGTTCTTGGAAAGTTTTATGTAACTTCTTGAAAATTCATACAGCTTTTTACAAAGCTTTCCTTCCTAATAAAAAGAGGTGCCCGAGAGGGGATCTTCCCTCAAATTGTGTTTCGATTTTCTAATTGGAGGGAGTGGTGATTAGATTTTCTCAAACACTTAAACATTAAAAGGCAAAAGATGTTAATTCTTGACAAATTAACTGAGACTTCTCATAGGCTTGAACCAACTCCTCTCTGGAATGCTTATTTGAGGAAAACTTTCAAAGCTGTTTTAGATGATATCATAGTTATTTACAACCAAAAGTACATGATCCATGTTCCTGGTATCTCCAACTTTCTGAGATCTCCACAGCACTCTCAGCTTCACCCTTACAACTTCACACACTGCCCTCTCAGGGACACACTGCCTGACCTCTCAGGCCTTTTTTCTGAAATCTGACCCACACAACTCTCACATACTGGATATCTGTAAAACCAACACCACATGGATGATGTTAGGCCTCCTGCAAACTCAAACAATAGCCAGGGTCCTTTGTATCATGGCTGCAGGGGTTTATGAGTGCTAGGATCACTTAACATGGAGAAACAAATCCAAGGACATCCAAGATTACCAATCTCCCCAAGTAGCTCTCCTTGAGTAGGGGTCCTGGAATCTATCTTCTTTACTGGCACTTTACCAGCTTTGAACCTCTGAGCCTGCCAAGGTTGGGATCTTACTGATTTTGGAGACTCCCTTAAGATATGCTTCACGTGTCCTTTTGCAAAAACACTTGGCTTCTTTTTAAGGCCAATTTTATCAACAAACAAGCTTCCTCAGCCACAAATTTGCAGGTAATACATTTCTGGCCAGGAGAAAATTATTTCAAATCATTCAACCTGGCTTTTCACTCCTACTTACTATATATATGGCTAAAATTCATACCTATGCCACAGCCTGAACATTGGATTGTTTCAAAAGTTCCTCTGGCAGATCAACTAACTCATCTCCCTATATTCCACAAATTCTCAGGATATGGGTGAAAGGTAGACAAAGTTTCTACTACACCATAGCACACATAGCCTTGAGTCCAACTATCTATGGAGTCTTTATTCCTAATTGAAACTTTTGGAGTCTAGACTTAACCATATGCATTTTATCAGCATTATAGTCTTCTGAGCTCCAATCAGAGTCTCCCATCAAACTCAGGTGACAGTATTCTAGATTTTCTCTAGTTGACACATTTAAACCTTTCTAAACCCCTCCTGGAAACTAGATCCAAAAGTTTCTAAACCACATGGTCAATTATAGTCATGACAGTGACCCAACTTCTGTCACCTAAATCTGTCTTGGTTACGTTTCTTGTCATTGAAACAAAATACCAGACACCAATAATTTAAAGAAGAGGTTTACTTTGGCTCATGGTTACCATCCATTGTTGATGGGCTCAAAGGCAGAAACAGCATGGTGGAAGCGGCTTGGCAGAGAAAAGTTCCTCTCGACCTAGTGGCCAGGAAGCAAAGAAAAAGGAAGTGTCAGGGTGGGAGATGTATGTTTCCACGTCACTAGGTACTCAGCACAACCAGGCTCCACCTCTTAACAGCACATTTAGCATATTCCATACAGCTCCTGTGATCCAATCACCTTCCAAACATTTGAGGCTTTGGGGACCATTTTAGATCTAAATCATAACAAACCCCAACCTCCAATCTCCTGTCTTCCTAATCCAAGTGATTAGAGCAGTAGATTTAGGCATGCCCATAGCAGAAACTATACAGATACACACCAACCCCATTGTGGAAAACAGCATTTCCCACACTTTCTGACCATTAGGTTTGGGTTATCTGGCTGGATTTTGGCCACTGAAATGCAAATAAAACTGATTTATGCCCTTCCAACATGTTCACATAATGCCTCATGTAATACTTGTCTTTCTATCTCCAATTTGCATGACTGAAAGTTCAGGATACTGAGTTAGTAGAAACACCTACTTATTTTCCTAAGTCAGTGAATGCAAGAGAGCCACCCAGAGCACCCTAGTAGTCTGTGATGAAAGTAAAACAAACTTTTATGAGATTAAGTCATTAAAATATGAAGTGGTTATAACAATATATATTATTTTGATTAATATGATACTGTATAAAACCTTTCATTATATATAATCCTTATATTTGAATAAAAAATTGATTATTCTCTATTCCATCTGTGTGGGTATCATGTCTTTTCCAAGAAGATTTGTGACTATCAAAGTTCATACATTCTTGTTTCCATCTCTTCATGTCTTTCTTAGTTTTGCTAAATTTGATTCGACTTAACTTTTGCTTTTTAAAGATATATTTTCTCTTTTTTATGTTGATTCAGTTATGAAAATTACTCTGTATTCTTTGACTATTTTACATAACTCACAAATTTTACAAAGTATTTGAGATGATGAAAGGGAATTACATTTCCATGGAGTAAAACACAAATTATAAACATTAGGCATATATTTTTAAAAAGTCCTCTGGCCTATCTCACCTCCAGGGCTTTTTCACGGACTCACATGGTTTTTATATCTTAAATGTCCCTCAAATTCTCATATGTTGAGAGGTGGGTTTTTGAAAAGAGATTGAGGATTAGGGGAGGGATTATACTCATCAGAGGATTGATTTATTGATGATATTACGACTGAATATACGGCTAGAGGTAGGGCCTTTTAGGAGGTAGGTCACTGGGACCATAACTTGGAAGGGTGCATTTTTTTGTGCGTGTGCCAGGGATCAAACTCAGGTCCTTGAGCTTTCTAGGCAAGCACGGTGCCACTGAGCTAAATCCCAGCCCTGGAAGGGTGCATTCTTGTCTTCAGCTCTGACCTTCTCTACTTCCCTTAGCCATATCCTTCCACCATGCCATTTTTGCCTTCAGTCAAGGAGATCATAGCCTGAAGATTAAACCTCTTCTCTAAGCTGTGGGTGTTGGACATTGTTTCCAGCAACAGGAAAGCTGACTCACATAGATATTTTCACCCTTTCCTGGACTGTTTCCACCTATTTCCTCTTTTTACCCTTCTTTCTCTTCTATTCTCTGCTGTCTTCCTGATACTCTCTAAAAGGTTCTCTTTGCCTACCCGTTGTTCATTTGAAACTCCTGGTCATCTTCATAATGAAATTTACTTATTAGGATGTGTTCATAAAATGCTAACCACTTGACAATAATTCTGTAATACCATCAAAATTAGTACCTTTTTCTTCGCAATGTAAATGGACATCACATCTTCAAATTATCCCTTTTCACCTGAGGAGATCCACCAAATATTTTCTAATGCATTCTTCAGATATGTTCTAGTATATAAGCCAAAAACCTGTGAACAGTAAAAAAGAGAATCTTTCCCATATGAAGGATTCAAGAATTTCTGGTGATTAAATGACCCTTCATTGGGGCACTCACAGAGAGAACATCACACTGACCCTGTTCTCAGCACATCTCACCTAACCTCCTTGCAGTTTAATACCACCTAGTTGTTGAACTCAAGCATATTAAGATCCAACTCTGTCACTAGGTTTCTTGTGAAGTGACTGGATTCTGATCCCCAATTAAACAAGAGTAAAACAGAGAAAGTATATCTTGATCAAGGGCAGCAAGCATCCTGGATTACATTTTGCATTACCCAACAATTATAAGCTATCTCTGTTAGAAACAACTACAGAAAGAGAAGAACTTGATTTACAGAAGGCACAATAGAATAAAATTTTATAGAATGATGATTTATGCAGCTAAGCTATAGAAAACAAAAAAGAAACTGAAACAATGTAAACTCCAAGGTTTCGCAATATTCTCCTGCACTTGTTAGAATACATTGGATGGGGACATGTGGAAAAATCCTGACAGAGCCATATTACAGTTCTCTACTGGACTGTTATGTAGGTTGGCATAAAGTTACCATCAATTGCTTGAGGGCTTTATAACCCTTTTATTCAGTTTATTGAAAAGAGTGTTTGAGAAATGCCTATCCAACTCTGGTGAGGTGAGTAGGTTAAATAAAGCTTAAACAAACCTTTTTCCATTTCAACCATCTAAGTTACTCGGCAGTTTCAGGTTCTGAGTGAGACCCCAGAGGAAAGAGTCAACAAAATAAGGCCATAAAATCAGGAAGGCATTGAATGTTTGGATTAAGGACTACACACAGGAAAAAATAGCAAGAATGCCTTTAAAAATCACAATTCCTGAAACAGGGCAAAACCAATTTACAAACATTTTGTTGAGAATGCAGAAGATAGACCTTGTGAAATGTTTTCAGCAAACAAAAGATTTTTCAAAGAAGTACATTTAATTGTGCCCATTAATATTATTGATATTTTTATTTTAATCTGATGCCCTTACTACTTATAAGAATTCAAAATTATTTGTGAAGTCATTTATATGTTTACTTGTTATCTAAGTCACTTTATGCATATTTCCAGAAATGATTTGAGGATTTATGGGTGAAAATTGTATATAGCATTATTTCTTAATTATCTGTTCACCTGAAAACATTGCTGAGACCTTAGCCAAAGCCTTGCTAAGTATCTTTGCTAGTTATAATACTTTCATGCTCTAGTCTTCAGATTAATTTTATATTTGGATGAATATTTAACCTAGACAGAAATTATACATACTGTCATAGGCAGCTAAGTTAGATAGAAATTAATACACAATAGAAGAGGGACTGGGCTCTCAAGGAAATCAGCAGAAAAAGTAGTGACACCGGAATTGTACTTAGACGTGCTGCTGATGAAGGCCAGGCCTCAAGAGTAGGCTGCAATAAATGGGTCTATATGCCTCACTAAGGGATAAAGAGTAACTTGGAATTATACTGTAATTGGTATCACCTGGTCCAGTAAAGTCCAGATAATCATCAGTCATCCAGGTGGGAGACCAGTGCATCTGTGCCCATCCCTTCCCAAAAATGCCTTTGTTCTTTGAGGTACCTTTGCTATGTGATCCACTTCCCTATTGGATCAATAATAGCTAAGTGGCTATACTTGTAATATAATCGGTTAATTACAGTTTGATGCACATTGTGCTCATCTTGTGATTTTGTACCCACCTCATGATTTTGCTCTATAAAATGATCTTGGAGAAATCACCTCAATGGTAAGCCACTTCCAGGATGTCCCCTGTCTTTTAGGAGCTATCTCTCAATAAACTTTTCCTACTCTTATCTTCCTTAATCCTTTGGAATTCATTCTTCAATTTCAGGGGACTGAAACTCAGTACATCTGACATCTAGCAGGTTGGAAGCTATAGTTCATCTATATCATTTTGGAGGTCCCATTGAGACAAGTAGAAGGAAGTAAGATGTTGCTTTTATTTCACCCCTAATATTTTGAGCAGATCCTGGATTGTGATTTGTTCAGGTAATAAAAAGGTATCATTCATTGTTTGCTAGTTATTTATGTCTTTTTTTTTTTGTTGCATGACCTGTGTTAAAAGTTGAGAACAAGGAACATTGTTTTGTCTTCATATTTAGGCTTCTTTGATGGGATATTTTTATTTTTGGAGTCAAGGCCCTATATTCCTGTTTTGTATATGCTACATTTAGACTTCTACACTGGTTGCTGAATTTACTTGTATTCCTTTCTTGACATTTTTGGCAGTTATGAGATGGTTTGTTATCTCATTTTAGATAGCTGTTTGGAATGGCTTTTTAAATTCTTCATTGCTCTACAGCTCTTGCTAATGGGTATGTCTGAGGCTAGGGGATAGGTTTTGTCAGTTCACCTGTTATTAATGGTTGTTAACATTGTAAATAAATGGTAATATGCTTCTCTGTATAATTCTGAAATTTTTTTTTCCTTTTCAATTGGAAGCTCCTGCCAGGCATGGTGACTAATATCAGCACTTGGGAGGCTGAGGCTGGAGGGTCACTGAGTCCTTGGCTACACAGTGAGTTCAAGGCCGGCTTGAACTACATAGTGATACAGTTTCAAAAAAAAAAAGTAGAGATAAATTGGAAGTTCCTGAACCCCTAGAAAATGAGTGCTTATCTATAGACATTCCTTTATAGACTACATAACCCTCATCTTTGGATTAGAAGAGAATTGGAATTCATGCTCACCCACAAAGGCACAGATGAGGGGTTTGGCTGACCCAGTACTCATGAAGGGGTTTTCTTCTGCAACCAGCAGGACTGACAGGAAAAACATGCAGTCATTTGGGTCTCTTGAACATTGATTTAATTTTTCACTGGCAATGCTTCCCTTCTTCTTTTTTGCTTAAATTCTTTAATTGGGACATTTTAGGTATACAGTACATTTACATTTATCATTGGGAGCTTGTACCTGTACATGTTGTATCTTGGTTCTTATTTTTTCCCCATTACCTGTGTGCACTTCACCCTCCCCTTCCCTATTTACATAGACTTCATTTCCATTATTTTTCTTTCTCATAATTTTTCCGTTCCCTTCTTCACTTTCCCCTTCCCCTCCCACTTTGTCTACCCCTTTGGACCTTTTTTTCCTATTTCAAATTATCAATTATTCACTTTAATCATTCTAATCCTTATTTACACTTTCAGTTTCTCACACTAGAGAAACTATTTGGTATTTACACATGTGTGTCCTATTTATTTCACTTAAGAGGATGGCCTCAATATGCATTCATTTAGCTATAAATGTCTCTAGTTTCTCATTCTTTATGGCTGAGTAGTACTCCATTTTATTTAAAAAAAACCCACATCTTCTTTATCCACTTTCCAGTTGATGGGCACTTGGACTGTTTCCAAGTTTTAACTATTACAAACTATGCCACTATAAACATGGGTGCACATATATCATTGTGGTATGGTTCTTTTAATTCTTTTGGGAAGATACCCAGCAGGAGAATAGCTGGATCAAATGGGACTTCTAGTCCTAGTTCTTTGAGGTATCTCCGTATGGATTTCCACAGTGGTTGCACCAGTCTGCACTCCCACCAACAATGGAAAAGGGTTCCTTTCTCCCCACATCCCTGCCAGCATTTGTTATTGGTTGATTTCATGATAGCAGTCATTCTTTCTGGGGTGAGGTGGAATCTCAGTATTGTTTGAATCTGCATCTATTGAATGACCAGTGATGTTGAACATTTTTTCATATGCTTATTTGCTGCTTTTATTTCTTTTTTTGAGAAATGTCTGTTCATTTCAGATGCCTGTTTTTGAAGTGGGTCTTTAAGTTTGGGGAGTCTGATATTTTTTAGTCTTTTGTATATTCTAGATAGTAGTCCTTTGTCTAAGGTACAGCTATTAAAATTTTTTTCCCACTTTGTAGGTTGTCTCTTAGCTCTGTTGGTGGTTTCTCTTGCAATGCAGAAGCTTTTTAATAAGATGAGATCCCAGTTCTTAATTCTTTGTGCTAGTTCCCGTGGTACTGAGGTTTTGTTCATAAAATCTTTTCCTATGCCAATGTCTTAAGAGTTCTACCTAACTTATCTTCCAGAAAATTTAGTGTTTCTGTTTTAATATTTAGATCTTTAATCCACTTCGATCTTAGTTTAGTGCATGATGATATATATGTGTCTAGTTTTAATCTTTGGCAAGTTGAAATCCAGTTTTTCCAACACCATTTATTAAAGAGGCTATCTTTCCTCCAACGAGGGTGTTTGGCTCCTTTGTCAAAGATGAGGTAGCTGAGTAAGTCTGGAATTGTTTCTGCATCTTCTAATCTATTCTACTGATCCTCAGGTCAGTTTCTTTGCCAATACCATGCTGTTTTTATCACAGTAGCTTTGTAGTATAGTTTCAAGTTAGGGATTGTGATACCCCCAGCCATGTCTCTGTTGCCTAGAATTGCTTTTGCTATTCTAGGTCTCTTCTGGTTCAAAACGAATTTTTGGATTGTTTTCTCCAGTTCTGTGAAGTATATTGTTGGAATTTCAATCAGCATTGCATTAAATCTATATAGTAGTTTTGGAAGTATGGCCATTTTCACTATATTGATTCTTCCTATCCAGGAAGATCCAAGGGATCTTTCCATTTTCTTATATCCTCTTCGATCTCTTTTTTCAGAGTGCTGTAGTTTTCAGTGTAGATGATTTTTGCTTCCTTTGTTAGATTGATTCCTAGATTTTTTGGGAGGGGAATGCTATTGTATAAGAAATTGTTTCCCTAATTTCTCTCTCAGTAAGTCTGTTACTTGTGTATAAGAAGGCTATTGTTTTTTGAGTGTTGACCTTGTATCCAGCTACTCTACTGAATCTGTCAATTAAGTTTAAAAGTCTTTCAGCAGAATTTTTTGGATCTTCTATGTAAAGTATCATATTATCAGCAAGTAATGAGAGTTTAACTTCTTCCTTTCCTATCTTTATTCCTTTTATTTCTTTCTCTTTTCTAATTGCTGTGGCTAATGTTTCTAGAACTATATTGAACAGGAGTGGTGATAGTGGGCATCCTTGTCTTGTTCCTGATTTTAGCATGAAAGTTTTCAATTTTTGAATATTTAGTATGATGTTGGCTGTTGGTTTTTCATAGACAGCCTTAACCAGGTTGAGATAAAGACCTTCTATTCCAATTTTCTGTAAGGTTTTTCATAACGAATGAGTGTTGGATTTTGTCAAATGCTTTTTCTGCATCTGTTGAGATGATCATAATTTTTTTGTGCTTAGCTCTGTTAATGCTTCCCTTCTTAAACATGTCTGCTATAATAGGAATCAAATGTATCCTGTATTTTTGTAAACACACTCTGGAGTTGGAATTGTGAGATTTTAGAGAAAGTAGGAATATGCATCATTTAGGGTAACTAGTCCCGTTTGACCTAATTTCTAGTCACTCTCCAGATAGCAGTCACCTGCTCTAGAGCAAGGAAACCTCAGGAGATGCTCAGAGTGTGTATAAAACCAAAAGAAATTAAAAGGACACCTTTTTCCTTCATGTTGTTTTCCAGATGAGAAACTCAATTTTGAATTCCTTTAATCCTTTGGAGTTTTGTTTTTTGGTTTTTTTTTTTTTGTACTGGGGATCAAACTCGGGTCCTTGCGCTTGTGCAGCAGGTGGCAAAACCACTGAGCTAAATCCCCAGCCCTGGAATGTATTCGTAAGCACTGAAGATTGTTTGACTTTACACTCTGAGGAAGAGCTATTTAATATTTTTCTGCACTCACATATGGCCTGCCTATTCCCTGAAGGCAAAATGAAATGCAGAAGGAAATGTTGATAGTAGTACTGTTTTACAGCTAGAGTTGCACTATAAAAGAGCACCAGGATGTTTGGAGGTGCCTTATATTTGGACTTTCTTTGCATGGAGTGACAATCCTGATTTGTGTTTGAGGTGTAGATATGGGTCACTGGAAGCCCAGATGTCTCTGGTGCTTGGAGCACAGTCTAATGTATCTATCATTACTGAGCCTGAGATTCCCCTCCCTTGTCCTCTGTACTTTAAGGACAAGACTTCCAAGCCAATTCTAGCTGAAGCCCCTACTGGGATATATCCACCTATCTATTTTTGTTAAAGCTCCTCAAAGGGAATATCCTTTAGAGAAGATGGGTGGAGAATTTAGCCCTATCCTTGTCCATGTGCCCTTTACTCTCTTCAGCATCAAACAAGTCAAATAAGATTTGGGAAAGCTTGCAAGCAATTTTAAAAGTTCACTGAGAAATTTAGGGGACTTACTCAGCTCTATAAACTGGATTGGAAAGATATAATGTTGCTCTTATGTCAAACATTGACTTCTAATGAGAAACAAGTGGCATTAACAAGCTGCTATTATATTTGGAGATGAATATCATGTTGTTCATTTTAAGACCAGAGGGGAGACAGCAAGGAGAGCAGCTCATTCCTATTGGAATCAAGGAAGCCCCTATACAAGATTCCTATTTGATTTCATAACTGTAAAAGAGTTTTGTTCTTCTGACTGTCATTACAACATATCTCTGTTAATTGATGACCTATAAGAACAGTTCTGATTAGTCTATTTATAGTTAGAAATCTAAAAACTGTAAAAGGGTGATTGTAGTTCAACTTGGCCAAATACATCTGAGAGTGCATTCTTATTTAAAATAATTGATTTGTGTGTTTGTCCATCTGTCTATTTAATGTGCATTAATAACTTGTTAAAGCATCAGTAGCTACTTCATTTAAGAAAAATATTACTTTGAGCTCAATAATTTATTTTTTTTTGCCCCTCTTTTAAAATATTTTATTTATTTATTTATTTATTTTATTATTATTTTTTTTTAATTTATTTTTTTCGTACCGGGGATAGAACTTGGGTCCTTGCATTTGCACAGCAAGCGGTAAAACCACTGAGCTAAATCCCCAGCCCTTTTTTCAATATTTTAAATGTATAACTTTATTACCATCACACACATGTACAAAAATTAAAATTATTCAAAGAAAAACAATGCAAGGGACAAAAACTATAATAATATTCAAATATAGTAGAACTCAACCAAAGGAAAACTGAAAAGAACTTAAACATTTTTCAATATAATTTAAAAAACATCTCAAGTATTAACAAGACATCAGAGGACGTGATTTGTTCTAGAAAGATTTTCAAAACTATTATTGAACAAATAGTGGTCTGGAAAAAAATTCTAATTAAAAATTATTGAAATGCAAAAAAAAGATTCTAATTAGCTAGTAGAATCCACAGAAGCCAATTTTTTTAAATTTAAATTTCAATACAATCATATGATGTTTGATGGAAATATAATCTGAGAAATATGTTATTAGGCAGTTTCCTCCATGTGTATGGCAAAGTACCACACAGAGTGCCAACTAATAAGTGCAACCTGAAAAGGTATATGTCAATCACCTGTGATGGCCTCTTGGTATTATCCAAATACACAGTTAAACATGAGATACATGAGGCTACCACTGGCATGGCAGCACACTGTTTTACAGTAAACTCTTTTATATAAGTAAGATTATGCTCTAAAGGATGAAAAGCACAGCATGTTATGGTAAGTACCTAAAACCCTAACGACCATATATCACAATATCGAGTACTGTGTACTGTACGTAGTTGCATGTGCTTCTTCTAGAAGCATACCCTTCTCTCCTTTGATCTCAGTGACTCTTCCCAACCCACTGTTGAGCTCCAGCCTAGGCTCTTATCTACATCTCTTCCTATAGTTTTAAACACAATCTATACATGGATTCTTTCCAGATTCCAGCCTGTAACTCTGATTTCTCCCCTTCCCCTCCTGCCACCTCTACCCCTTTGAGCCTTTTCTTCATATTTCAAATTATCAGTTATTCATTTTAATCATTTTAATCCTTAATTACACTCTCAGTTTCTCACACTAGAGAAATTATTGGGTATTTACACGTGTGTCCTATTTATTTCACTTAAGATTATGGCCTCAATATGCATCCATTTAGCTATAAATGTCTCTAGTTTTTCATTCTTTATGGCTGAGTAGTATTCCATTTTATAAAAAAAAACAAACACATCTTCCTTATCCAGTCTCCTGTTGATGGGCACTTGGGCTGTTACCAAACTTTAGCTATTACAAACTGTGCCACTATAAACATTATATAGCCCAAACACCTTTGTTTACAGGGTTAACAGTCAGTTAACAAGCTAAAAATGAAAATGTTTTCAAAGTTGGTAACATGTCAGGAGCCATTGTATATAATTTTTTGGGAAAATCATTTCACAATTAAATTATGATTAGGGCTATCTGAGGCCTCACTAGTCCTGTGATGCTGTGATGCTCAGGGGCAAGATTACATCAGCTGAAGACATCCTGGTTCTTTGAGAACTGAGTAGAATGGTTTCATCTGGGGAGAAATTCCTTATCAGTTTTGCTCATCTCACTGTCCTAATGAACTTAAGATCCTCACTAGCACAAGATCCTCCAGATTATCACCATACTCCAAGTCATCTGATACTCCCTATGACCCAATAAATAATGGCAAGCTTGGGGTGCCTTTGTTTTTGTTGCCCAGAGTAGGACTGATCAGGGCCAAACCTAGCTTTTGCTCTTAAGCCTTGTTTTCTGTCTTTATTCTTTAATTTGCTGTTGTACTAGCTCACAGGAGACCAGAATTCACTGCAGGGGTTCCGGTAACATTCTCTTTCATGTTCCCTACAGTAACATATTTACATTCAGCTTGTTAGTAATTCAGATAGTAAGTGGCCTCAAAAGTGCAAGGTCCTGAGTTTGATCCCTGGTACAGCAAAAACAACAACAACAAAAAATTGGTTTTATAAATACAATACCTATTGTTGTTTGTCTACAGTAATTTAAGTGTTATGAGTTGGTTCTCATAAGTCATATAAGGTAATTGTTAAGATATATTTAAGTTGGCCATAATTAAAATAACCTTTCTATGTCTAAAGAAATAAGGTTTTCTTAATATATTAAAATGTGTTTGGTTAAACCTATAAAACAAGATTTGAAAGTAAAAATTCTATATTTTACTAAAATAAGTGTCTTGTATTCTCATTGTTAAGCTTTTGGTTACTAAAAAGTGGGCTTTAAGAGTTTAACGTTATTTGAATGTTAACCTATGAAACTTTTCCAGTAATCAGTTCATGATGGGTTAAACAAACAACTTATCTTAGTTTAGGACATAACATATATTTGGGCATGGATGTATGCATACAAATAAAAACAAGTTATATAAGCTATATATTAAGCTTTAAAGTTAATTTATAGAGTTAAGACTACATGAGTTTAATAAATTCAAATAAAATAAGTGCTCTCTTTTATACAATATATGTTTAGACCTTAAACATATACAATGATCAAAATTTGACATCTCTTTAAATCTTCTGACATTTAAACGTGATTTACATCTATTGCCCTTGATTAAACAAATATTTTTGTTGATGTATAAATGAGATACAGTTGTACATTGGGTAATAAGTCTATTTATGGTCATTTACACTGTTTCCTAAATTTCTAAGAGCTCTAAAGATGTCCTTAATTCTTGTAGATATAGTTACACCTTATAAAACCTGTTGAAGGAATATAAAATTTGTTTTAAGAGTATAAATTAAATATATGTAAAGATTTTTATATAGTTGTTTTAGCAATTATTGCTAACCTCATGGTATATTTGTGTTTCCCACGTTTCAAAGATGCAAAACTGAAAAAAAAATCTTTATATACTGATGACCTCCAGGCTAAAGTGGTTTATGATGGTAAACTTTTTTAGGCTCAAGCGTCTAGCTTTCTCTTACTTCTTATGTAGCTATTTGTGATGAAATGTGCATGCCAATCCAATATGAGCCAGCCAGCCAGATGATGTAGATACTTTTTCAAGGTTTGTGCATTGTTATTCTTATGTGTATGTCATATATATGTTACAACACTTAGAGATGCTCAAACACTGTGCAATCCAGGCAATGTCACTCTAAAAATTAAAAGTTAGATGCTAATAACCCATAAGTACATCTACAGACAAGTACATTCTTCTTAAATTGCACTCTATTAAAAGAAAACAGATTCAGGTGAAAGTTTCTCTATGTCATTTAATATCATATAAATAGATAAAGATAACTGACTAAAGAGTTTTTCTATACTAAGATGAAATTAAAATGTGTTTCAGAAATAATAACAAAACCCAATGGTTCACACATAATAATGTCATCACGATTGTTATGTTAAAGTGTAACACCCTGAGATCAAAAGGAAGAGAAAGGTGGGCACTTTAAAGTTCAAACGGCTACTGCCAAGTGTGTTGTAGAAAGATTATAGTAAGATAAAGAAGATGGTATGGCAAAAGATATAAGTATAGAGACATACCTTTGATATAAGAAGATTTATATATGGTTTTTACCTTTCCAGAAAGAAAGGAGAAAGCTGGTGGCTAAACTAGAAGGCTGAAGTATGAAGAGAAAAAAATTTGTGGAGGACAGTTTATTTTTTAAAAAATGTATGTTTGGTTACTTTGAGTTTTTGCTCTTGTTGATTTGGTTGAGCCCAGGCTGTTTCTTCAAAAATCTCCTTGTTGCTTAATAGAGAAAAGGGGACTGTGGCCTCAAGTCTCAGATCACTCACCTCTCCCCAGGTCCTAACTCCCCTCTTTGGTCTAACTCGTGCTTTCAGACTATAGTTATCACTTTTGAGGTTGATACCAGACATAAGTCCTTCTACATGAATAGCAGGAACACCTAGACTAGTGACAGAAAACACAGCAGAGCCTCCTCCTTGGGCAGTTCCAGCCTGGTTTGAGCAGGCTGCACATGTGGCCTAACATGCTTTTCTTTTCTTTACTTTTTTTCCAAAAATATGATTAAGTCAATATCACTTCTGCTTCCACTGCAATACTGAGGTGACTGATATTCTCTTCTGGGTATTCAACAACTGAGGTACAGAAGTCAGAACTAGAAGGATACCTTGGGCTAAGAGGGTAGTCAATATTTTGGCTGTGACCCGCCAAGATCAACAAAGACCTAGGACATGAATGGGCCTTTCCACAAGCTCCTACAACTTTGGTGAGTCACTCAACTTCCTGAGCAGGGAGATTGTTAGACCCCAGAGAACAGGAGTCAACCAATGTACAGCGTGCCAAAAAAGAGCGTCACTAAAGAGAAAAATGTCTTCCAAGCTTACACAGGAACCCACATAGTCAAACAGGACTGAGACCTGTCCTGGAAGCTGATATTGACAGAGGAGCTGAGAGGCTTCATGCATGATTCCAAAAGTAACTCCTGAAGAGCATTAACTGACCTTGAGAGATAGCAAGAAGTTAATTTTTATTAACACAGAACTCACTTTAACTTGGTCTTAAAAACCCAGCAGAAAAGTATCACCAAAAGATCTATAAAAATGATAGTATAATAATAAAATCTATATATAGGAAGGACACTCCAATAGCTGATCTCTGCTGGCACTTTCCAGCTACACCTATAGCTGGACACTGTTGTGATTTAATGAAGCTAGAAAACTGCAGCAAAAGCTATAAATGCTGAGCAAGAGTCTAAATTCCTTAGCTAAAATTGTCCTTCAAAACCACCAAACTCTTCATCTTCTTACAGCTAAAACTGGAGGGACTTGTGACAAATAAATATCAGACTTGTAGATAATCTCAATCAATAGAGAGGTCTAAGAGCCACCTGGTTACAATCATTATTCCAGTACTTTAAGCATAGTATCTGGATGTGGCTTTTCCCCCCAATCTGTCTTTCCATTCTAGTGCTCATGCTTTAAATTACTGGAAAATTTGTTTATTCTCACCTAGAGGCTACCAAACTCCAAGTGATTGTGTAGATGGAACCAAAGACAAATATGCCAGATTCCTTTTACTGGGATCCAATAGATTGACCTTGTAAAGGGAATTGATAACTGCTAAACTGCAGTATGACTTCATTCAAGGTCCCTTAGATTAGCCCTCTGGAGAAAGCCCCTGACTGCACTCTCCCCAACACCAAGCCTTCTCAGCTTGAAGTAGCTAGATTGAAACTTCACCCATTCTCCCCTAACTGCACTTAGGGATAGCTCTTCAGAAGGGGAAATATTAAGGTCAGGTAAGTTAGATAGAAACTAATATATAGTCAGAGAGGGACAGGGCTGTCGAGGAAGTCAGCAGAAAAATTAAAGGCATCAGAATTGTGGTTGGAAGTACATCTGAAGAGGGCCAGGCCTCAAGATAAAGATGCAATGGTCAGGCCTACATACCTCCCAAAGGGATAAACAGTAACTTAGAATTATACTATAATTATTATCACCTGGTCCAGTAAAGTCCAAATAAACATCAGTCATCCAGGTGGGAGACCAGTGCATTTGGGTACAACTCTTCCCAAAAACCCCTTTGTTCTTTCCAGGTACCCTTGTTATGTGACCCATTTCCCTATTGGATCAATACTAGCTAAGCGGCTATACTTGTAATATAATTTGTTGATTATAGTTTGACCCACATTGTGCTCATCTTGTGATTTTGTACCCACTCCATGATTTTCTTCTATAAAACATTCTTAGAGAAATTACCTCGTGGCAGACCACTTCCAGAACATCTCCCATCTTTCAAAAGCCATCTCTCAGTAAACCTTTGCTACTGTTTGTCCTTTGGAATTTATTCTTTAATTTCAGGGGACACAAAATCAGCAAGGGAACACAAAATCAGCACATCTGACATCTAGCAAATTGGGAGTTATATTTATCCTATATTAATATCACTTTCTGAAATTGATTCATTTTTTTTCTATTTATCAAGTTCTAACTCAAAATTTGCTTCTAATTTTTGGACACAATATTGTATTATTTTTACTTGCATCTTTTTACTTTTAATAGTATATTTCCTAATCCCTGTCAACATCAATAGATAGCATATAATTAAAAGACAAACTCATTAATCAATGTATACCAGGATATTATTTTTATTAAATTTTCTCATGACTGCCAATTTCTAATCTTGATATTTCTCTTCTCACTTCACATTTCTCTACTTGCAAGTACAGACTTGTTCTTTATCAATATGTAAAATGCATCTGGTATACTGATTTAGTTTTAGAAATCAGTAAAAATGATAAAAACTGCAATTTTTTCCAAAACTGAAGGGGATCAATTGAAGGAAGAAGAGAAGAGATTTTTTAAAAATTAAGATGTGTTTTATATATATATATATCTCATGACTAATATAATCATGCACTGCAAATATGTACCAATAAAAATAATTTTTTAAAGAAAGACAAAATCTATGGCATATTTAAAATGCATTAAGCAAATGCTTATATAAAATAAAAATACTTTTTATATTCACTTTATTTTAAAAGATTTTATTACCCTAAAGTTTAAACAAATCAAGTTCATAAAAATTCTGTTCTGCAGATTTTTTCCTAGAAATTTTTCAGTTTTAATTTTCATGTTTAGTTTTACCATCACTTTTGAGTTTCTTTGAATTATTTTTGTTTATATTTGTATAGGAAGCCCTTGTAACTTAAGGGCTTAATTTTTTAGATTTGGATTACTTTTCTCTATTCTTTTAAATTTTCCTAACTTCAATTTCACTGATTCATTCTATTAGCTCAAATTTTAGCTGGAATCCCTCCAGCAATTTTTAAAATTTCAATTATTATACCTTTTAACCATAGAATTTCTGTTTGCATCCTCTTTATATCTCCTTAATGATAATTCTAATTTTATTCATACACTGTTTCCTTTTTTTTTATTTTCTTGTCTGTTTTCCTGTTACTCTTCATATACACTTAAGATAATTATTTAAAGCTTTTGCCTAATAAGTTTGATCTCTGATCTTCCACAATGGTGATTTCTGTCAATTTACATTGTTCATTAGAATGATCATCCTTTCTCTCTTTTTTGGAATGCTTTGTGATTTTTTTCTTTCTTTTTTGAAACTGGGCATGCTACCTTTCTCATTACTTCAGTGACCAATGATTTTCCTAAACTATTCCTGAAAAGACTAAATTGCTTGTCAAGTACAGTGCTAACATCTCTGCTTCCTAGCTTGTGTGCTGCTAGTGTTTTTACAGAGAAGTCCTTGAAGATTAGGAGCAAATGAAACAGAAAACAAACAAAAGGTGTTTGCATACTGAATTCCTGCTGGGAACACTTCAACATTTAACTAGGCTTGCACTGAGCCTAAAGATCAGTCCAATGTGAAAGCTTAGAATCTTCTTAGGTATTTTCTCAACATGAATCTTTGCCTGACCTTGTGCATGGCTTTCCAAATTTCCCAGTATGTGTATAACTTTTGAGTATTTTAATTTCTAAAAAGCAAACCATTTTCAAGCTTAGGCTCTCAAGGCTTTAAGTAGTATATTGTTTTTGTGACTGTTACCTTTTGCCTTAGGCATCTGAGAATTTTTAAATCTGGCTAACAATACTGTTGAGCAATGCTCAACACTTCCATTTAAAGTAAGAAGAGAGATGAGTACCTTGTATAGCCCCACATACAGATTAGAACAAATGTATACAGTACTTTGCTAATAGTTCTGCCTTACACCCTCCAGAATCAGTGACTTCTTCACTGTGAATGCAGGCAAATGCCTCCTTGGAATCAAGATTTTCATTGAGAGGTGGGACAAGGGCAAGAAATACTACCTGAAAACATTCCTACCATTTTGAATTTGCATTTTTCTTGATTCAGGATTTTCTTGGTTGCTGGATGCTTTTGACTGTTTTCCAGATATCTGACAAATTTGCTTCTGACAGCTTTCTACTTGTTTTTCATGTTTCTGTGAGGGAATGAGAGTTTGGAGCTGCCTACTCTGCCATTTTGCTGTCACTTCCTTTATGCCCACCCTTGAAGGCAATGTTTAAAATTCTGTGTAGAGGAGGATTGTGAGTCCAAGTTAAGTCAAGTGAAAGAAAATGTCAAGATTGATTACTTATATACTTTATAGTTATGGAAGAAGTTTCCAAATTTGGATAAGCCTAAATAAATGCTTTGTGACTTTCAGCACTAGTCCAGAACAGGGCTATAGTTTTTAGGGTATTACCCTAGTACTGACTAAAAGTGTCCTAAACTATACATCTGCATATATTTTTTGACAGAGGGGATAACTGCTGACTCACAGAAAATCTATGCCTTCAATTAGTGTGTCTCTTACCAATGTGGCATGGTGGCTCAAGAGAAAAACTTGGCATCATATATCTTGCATTCAAATTTTGACTTTACCTTTCATCAGTGTATATGTGAACAAATAATTAGACAACTGAATGAAATACACTCTTTTGTAAAATTCCTTATGAAATTTCATTTTCAAAATCTTTCAACAGTTTGTTGAAAACAAACTCCTGTGAGCATGGTTTTATCTACCAGTTTTGGTTATTGCTATAATAACACTAACTGAAGCCCCAGGTTACTTAGAATATAAATGACAGGAGGTAGTAAAGTTTCTCACAAGTAATATAATAATGATCATATATTATAGGTTTCCTTGGATGATATTTATATCCATTGTTCCAGCATAAAATTGGTGTTCTCTTGCAAATTTAAGATATTCTACTTTGCATAAGTAGATGCTGCCCTAGCTATGATTCTGTGGACATCATACCATAGTATACTAATCTAGAAATGGAGTTATTTTGATGCCAGGCTAGGCCTGAGAGTTCCTTGTGACTGAAATAAGAAACCTATCCCACCCTTTTGTAGAATAAGCTTTCAGGTCTACTGATTCCTGTCCTGGAAAAAAAGAATTTTCAACACCCATCAGTAATAGGCACAGGAAGGGTTTACCAAGCAGAAATTTTATTATCCACTCAAGAATGAAGACATGAGATGCATTATGAGCCAGAGCTGAGTATATTTATGGGGTCTTGGGGGTTTCTTCAAGATGAGTGATCTAGAATGTATAGTCCTACTGTCAAGTTGTCTTCCAGGCTATGCCAGAAGGCAAACCTTTTGCATATGTTTGAAGTTAAGATATACTGCCTACTAATATTGCTACAGTAAAACTTTGGATTGCAAGTAACTTGTTCTGCAAGTGTTCTGCAAGACATTTCTAATAAATTTTGACTTGATAAATGGCCAATGTCTTAAAATATGAATAGTGCATGACACTAAACATCACATGATTATAACTGAGCCAATTGTTCTCTCTATCTTGCTGCAGGATTGTGAGTCTCCAAACAGCAAGAGGTTATAGAGGAGATTGCCTCTGCAGAGGAAGAGAAAAATTGGAGGGATCCCTTACTTCAAATGAGATTAGGGAGAGGTGTCAAATATGGGAGGCAATGAAAATTTTTGTAGAAAAGCACCATCCAAATAAGGCTATACCAGTGCAAGGGACAAATCTGTTTAATGACAATGCAATGTCATATTTCTGCAAAATCCTCAAAAGGGGGCAAAATAAATGTCATTGGATAGGCTCTTTTTTAAAGTTGCAGGAAAAGAAAAAGATTCCACTGAGCCAATAGATATCAGTGATTCTGTTACTGATAGTGACAGTTATCCTACCCAATAGCCCTCCTCTCTTATCTCTCTCACAAAAGCCACAAAAGTTTTCAAAAGTAAGTACAAGTTAATTTGTTTATTTTTCTTTACATTTTATATTTTATTATTTTGTATTATATTTTAATATTGTAATCATTTTTATGGGAATATTTTTAGGTTGTGGCATAAATCATCTGAGTTTTCATTATTTCTAATGGGAAATTTGCTTTGTTGTACAAGTGCTGTACAGGTGCTATTTTTAGGTTGTGGCATAAATCATCTGAGTTCCATTATTTCTTGTGGGGAAATTTGCTTTGTTGTACAAGTGCTTTGGATTATAATATAAGCATGTTTCCAGTATGAAGTCTGCTTGCAAACCAAGGTTTTATTGTATTTCCTTTGGGGTAGGGGTATGATTTATAGGTGAAAAGGACAGATCCAGAGCCCAGCTTAGAAGCTTATTATGTCTTTAAGAACTTTAAGAATTTTTTTGGAGTGAGGTCTTGGGAGGGAAAAGGTTTGGGCAATATTTGTGTCTTGAAGCTATACTTTTTTTAAGTACAATTTTAAAATCTCAATTTCTTTGTCTCCTTTGTGCCTAGGTTTTATTTCTTCTATACGGCCTCATCATCCCAGACTATACTTCTTTATTCTTAAGGGATACAGAAGGCCCAATGTTTCTGTCTTCTTGTAACTGCTCTGATTGGCAATGGTGTAGGAGACATCCTTCCTCACCAGGGATCAAAACTCTTACCCTGACTGATCAAAAGGAGACAAAGGAAGGTGGGTTTTATTGTTTGATGAACAATCAGCTTTTGATAATCTGGAAAACAGGATAAACATATTAGCAACCCAATGATGTTTAAATTTTATTTTACAAATTTGTTAAACAACCCAGGGCCAGAAATTAACAGCATGTTAATGAATGTTAATTTCAAAAATTCATCAAAATCAGTAACATTTGGTATAAGCCTTTTAGCTTTAATATTAAACTCTTTGGTGAAATCTTTACCCAAATACAACAAGTGAGGTTTAAGAGCACACAGACTCTTTTGTCAATAAGAAGGTCAATGTTCTCTTATTTTAATTATAACAAATTAAGCTAAACTTTTACCTAAGGGGTACTTGGAAATACATTCAAATAACACAATGGGAATGTATTGAGAAGCTGAAAAACACATTTTTTTAACAATTACTGAGATGTAACCAAAACATGTTATGGCTATATGTTATAGATGCAGCTGAAAATTGATGGTATGGTACTTGGAGCCACTTTTATATCTAGCCTAGCATTTTATTTAATATTATTTTTATTTTCTATGTATAATTTGGTTTAACTTCCCCATTGAATATCTAAAACTAAGTTAAAGTTTTTTCCCAGGGTCTCACTGAGTTTTACCCCAACAAATGTTATTAAAGAAATTATATGTAATTTTTACATACATTGGCTCTATTTAAAAGAAGTTTTATCATTTATTTTCTTTTCTTTTCTTTTTTGAGACACGGTCTCGCTATGTAGTTCAGTCTGCCCTTGAACTCACTATGTAGCCCAGGCTGGCCTGGAACTCATAGAGATCCTCCTGTCTCAGCCTCCCGAGTGCTAGGATTACAGGTAAGTGCCACCATGCCTGGAAATTTTATCATTCCTAAAGCAATAAGATTTTCTTAAGAAAATGATGTACTCTTGGTTAAATTTACAAAAACTAGATTAAAATTTTTTTTTACCAAGATAATTTCTTATATATTCCATTGTTAGGCTTTTGGTTACTTAAACTAAATTTTAAAGATAAAGATTTAAATGTTGATTTGGAAAATGTTTTCAATAATCAGATTTTGATTGGTTAGTGAACAACTACTATTGTAGCTTATAAAACACCTTTTCTATATATCTGAGACTAGAAACAAATATCCATCTGAAGATAGAATATGCTATAAAACTAAGCCTTGAAGTTTAATACATGTCAAGTAATCAATAAGTACTCTTTTATACAATATACATTAAATCTAGACCTTACATATAGAATGATCAAAATTTTTGGCATCTCTGAATTTGATCCTGCCATTGAAAACTTGATTCACATCTCTTGGCTTTGATTAAAAAACGATTTTGTTATTGTACAAAGAGACTCACATATTTTGGGTAATAAGTCTATTTGTGGTCAGTAACTGTTTCCTAAACTTGTAAGAGGCCTGAAGATATTTTTTCCTAAACTTGTAAGAGGTCAAAAGATATTTTTTTTCTTGTCAGTGCAGTTATATCATATAAATCTAAATTAGAAGGAATTTAAATTTTGCCTTAAGAGTAAATGAGAAATAAATACATAAAAATGTCTGCATTGCTCTGATGCTAATTATTGCTAACCTTATGGTATATTAAGTACATTGTGTTTCCCAAATGTATGAGCCTTTTAAATGTGAAACTTGTATAGGCAGCGTGAAGCTCCTTGGCTGCATTCCTGTTCCTGCCCATGGCATGGTGAGGTCCCAGGAGTGGCTTGGAGCCCCACCTCCATCCAGCTCTCTGCTTAGCCGTGCTGGCACCTGCAAGGCCCAGTTCCATTCCCCACCCCACCCCCACCCTCTGGCTCTTCTGCTACCTGGTCTCACACTACAGAGGCATAGGGAATTGTACTTCACATAGTTAAATGTGATAGATTAATAACTACCACAAATTGTCATTTTCTAAGCTGCACTTGATGCTATGGTATTGCTGATTGTAACATTTGGCCTAACATGTTGTCATTGATCTAATCAGTTTTCCTTCCTGGTATAAGGAAAATAAAATAGCATCAGAGTCATTAGAGCCTCAAAACCTAAACACAAGCCATATCTGGAAGACACCACTGAAAAGCAATCATTCCACAAGGATTTTAAACACAAACAACAAAGATAACTGCATTAAGCAATTTTGAAACATCAACCCAGGAATTAAACCCAGGGGAGTACCAAAAACAAAAATGAGAAGACATTTAAGCAAGGTACAAACACAGGCTTCCATGCCACAAAAAGGAAATTTGGGGGGAAATGAGGTGGAAAAATCTGATAATCAACCACCTGGACACCCTGAACTGATAGCACAGGAAGTAACAAAGCAGATACAGGAGGCTCTAGAAAAATTCAAAGCAGAAATAATCTCCCAGATAAATACAGAGATGGTGAGTAGAGTGAAAGACAAGATTAGAGGTTCTACAGCAGAAACAGATAAGAAAATAGATGAGATCAGAAACATTCTGGAAGCCATGAATGCCCAGCATAAGAAAGAAATGGAATCCATGAAACAGATTCAAACAGATACTCAGGAGATTAAAAACTCCATTGAAAGGATGCAGAGCAGACTAAGAGAATCTGCAGACAGAATATCAGATATAGAAGACAGGATCTCAGTTAACAACCATGAAAACAGAGATTTCTTAAAAGTAGTAAGAGACCATGAGAAATCAATCGAAAAGCTGCTAGATGATGCAAAGAAGAATAACATAAGACTTATAGGAGTCCACGAAAAAACAGGAGAAAGTACAATTGTCATAAAAAAATCTATTCACAGAAGTAATAGTAGAAAACTTCCCAGACAGAGGTGGAGAATTGGACACACAGATAATTGAGGCATATAGAACTCCACCCAACCATGATAAAAAAAATCTACACCAAGGCCTATAATAGTCAAGATCCCAGAAACCCAACAGAAGAACAAAATTTCACAGGCAGTTAGAGAAAAGAAACAAATCACCTACAAAGGAAAGCCCATCAGAATAATGGCAGATTTCTCAAACCCTCAAATCAAGGAGAACCTGGAGTGAAGTATTTCAAGACCTAGAAGAAAATAACTTCCAACCTAGACTGTAGGATCTGGCAATGTAATCTTTCAAAATAGATGGGGAAATTAGATACTTTCATGACAAAGAAGACCTGAGAAATTTCATGAACACCAAACCAACACTCCAAACAATTTTATGCAATATCCTGGCAAAGCCTGACCGACCTCCAATGCTGCTTGACAAAGTTCCAGCTGGGGGAAAAGGAGGGTGGAACACATCGTACCCTCATGTTTTATTTTTTCTTGCCCTAATGTTTACATTTGTTACTCTGGTCACAGTAATCATTGTATTTGTGACTAACAACATGTTCTCCATGAGGCAAATTGGCAATGTTGTATTGAAATCTGATCTGGCTCACAAGTCCCAAATTCCTGTTTCTCTCAGTTCTATTGCCATACCCACTTCTAAAGAAACCTCTCCTAAAACTCCGTTTTCCTGCTACTATAACTCCTTTCTTCTATTGATGACTTTCTTTTTACTAAAGGGGTCTTATAAAGAGATTGAAAGGACAGATTTTAGATGTAAGACACAGTGGGAAATGGAAAATAGAAAAAAAGTTAAGACAGATAAATACACTAAGGAGGCAAGTTACTCAGTTTTTCTCAAAGTACTGTAAACATCTCCTGCTCATGGACCATGAACCCAAATAACATTTAAGCAAGATGAATAGAGGTATAGAAAAAATAGAGAGCTAATAACAAACTATATTAACCATTGTGCAGTTTCTCAAGGGCCAGCTGATGACCACAAGTTTGACATTTAAATAACTAAATCTTGCGTGTACCCCCGCTGATATAGAGATTTTGATTAAGTTGCCTTCTGTTCTGCTTAGGTGTGGGTAAATAAGGGGACAATTATAATTTTTAAAATGTATTCATGATGTTCAATGAAATGAATCAGCTTAGGAAAAATATACTTTGTTTAGCAAAAAATAACCTTTACTTCTATAGAAATTGCCAAGGCAACCTAGAATGTAAATATGTTCCGCCCAATGCCTCCTAGCCATTGCTTAAAGATATAAAAATAAATAAGACCCTGAGACTTCTCAGAGGGAACCTGCACATTGCTTGGGAAGGTTCTTTTCTCACTCACCGGCCCGAGACCTCTCCCCTTCCTACCCTACATCGACTGCAGCTGGTCTGCTGCAATATCCTAGAAAAAGACAATGAAGGTCACAACTCCATGAGGGGCAACAGAGAGAAGACACCATGCAAGGTAAGGGACTGAAGGGAAAAGGGGAAAAACAAGAAAAGAGCCAACAACAATAAAACATCATGGCAAGAATGAGTCAGTATCTCTCAATTATAACTATCAATGCTAATGGCCTCAATTTGCCAATCAAATGAAACAGACTGACAGAATGGATTAAGAATCAAAACACACCAATATGCTGTATACAAGAAACACACCTAACTCAAAAAAATTCATAGACTGGAAGTAAAAGGATGGACAACAGTTCTCCATGGCACAGGAACCCAGAAAAACGCAGGGGTAGCAATCTTATTTGCAGGCAAAGTAGATTTCAAACCAAAACTAATTAAGAGAGACAAAGATGGTCACTATATCCTTGTGTAGGGAACAATCCAAGAGGAAGAGATGACAATCCTAAATATTTACGGACCAAATACGAATGCCCCCAACTATACAAAACAAATATTAATGGACATGAAAAACCAAATAAACAATAACATAATTGTAGTGGGGGACCACAACACCCCTCTATCACAAATAGACAGATCATCGATGAAAAAAATTAACAATGAAATTCTAGAATTGAACCAAGCTATTGAACAAATGGACTTAATAGATGTTTATAGAGTGTTCCACCCCACAAAATCAGAATACACATTCTTTTCAGCTTCACACGGATCATTCTCCAAAATAGATCACATACTAGCTCATAGGACAAATCTAAATAAATGTAAAAGAATTCAAGTTATCCCCTGTATATTATCAGACCATAGTGCAATAAAATTGGAGATCAATAACATAAGAAACCGCAAAACACTCACAAACACATGGAAATTGAATAACACTCTCCTGAACAACCAATGGGTCACAGAGGAAATTAAAGAAGAAATTAGACAGTTTCTACAAGTAAATGATAATGCCAGTACAACATACAGAAATATTTAGAACACAATGAAAGCAGTTCTACCTGGGAAATTCATAGCAGTGAAAGCCCCTATTAGGACAACAGAGAGAACTCAGTTAAATAACCTAATGCAGAACCTCAAGCTCCTAGAAAAAGAAAAGCATAACAAACCCAAAACTCATACAGAAGAGGAAATTATAAAGATCCAAGGAGAAATTAATGCAATGGAGACTAAGAGACTGATACAAAAAAATCAATGAATTGAAGAGCTGGTTTTTTGAAAGAATAAATAAAATTGATAAACCTTTAGCCAACCTTATCAAAAAAAGGAAAGAAAAGACTCAAATCCATGCAATTAAGAATGAAAAAGGTGAAGCCACAACAGATCCAGCAGAAATTCAGAGGATCATCAATACCTACTTTGAGAACCTGTATTCTAATAAAATGGAAAACACAGAAGAAATGGACAGATTCCTAGATACATACCAATTGCCAAAGTTAAATGAAGAAGATATAGACATTCTAAACACCCCAATTACAATGAGTGAAATTGAAAATGTAATAAAATAATTTACCAACAAAGAAAAGCACATGTCCTGATGGCTTCACTGCTGAATTCTACAAGACATTTAAAGAAGAACTAATGCCATTACTCTTCAATCTCATCAAGGAAATTGAAAAGGAAGCAAGACTTCCAAACTCATTCCTCAAGCAAGTGTGACTTTGATTCCAAAACCAGGGAAAGACCCAACCCAAAACGAGAACTAAGGACCAATCTCCCTAATGAACATAGGTGCAAAAATCCTCAACAAGATACTGACAAACAGAATACAGAGGGTCATCAAGAAGATCATACACCCTGACCAAGTCAGATTTATCCCAGGGAGGCAAGGATGGTTCAACATATGTAAATCAATAAATGTAATACACTATATTAACAGAGTCAAGGACAAAAACGAAACCATCTTCTCAATAGATGCAGAAAAGGCATTCGACAAAATCCAACACCCATTCATGATAAAAACTCTACAGAAAATTGGAATAGAAGGTCTTTATTTCACCCTGATTAAGGCTATCTATGAAAACCCAACAGCCAACATCATACTAAATACTCAAAAACTGAAAACTTTCACGCTAAAATCAGGAACAAGACAAGGATACCCACTATCACCACTCCTGTTCGATATAGTTCTGGAAACATTAGCCACAGCAATTAGAAAAGAGAAAGAAATAAAAGGAATAAAGATAGGAAAGGAAGAAGTTAAACTCTCATTATTTGCTGACAATATGATACTTTACATGGAAGACCCAAAAAACTCTACCAAAAGACTTCTGGACTTAATTGAAGATTCAGTAGAGTAGCTGGATATAAGGTCAACACTCAAAAAACAATAGCCTTCTTATACACAAATAGCAGACTCATTGAAAGAGAAATTAGGGAAATAATTCCTTTTACAATAGCATCCAAAAAAATGACATATCTAGGAATCAATCTAACAAAGGAAGTAAAAGACCTCTATGGTGAAAACTGCAGCACCCTGAAAAAGGAGATCGAGGAAGATATAAGAAAATGGAAAGACATCCCTTGTTCCTGGGTAGGAAGAATCAATAGTGAAAATGGCCATACTTCCAAAACTGCTAAATAGATTTAAGGCAATGCTGATTGAAATTCCAACAATATACTTCACAGAGCTAGAGAAAACAATCCAAAATTTCATTTGGAACTAGAAAAAACCTAGAATAGCAAAATCAATTCTAGGCAACAGAGACATGGCTGGGGGTATCACAATACCCAAGTTGAAACTATACTACAAAGCTACTGTGATAAAAACAGCATGGTACTGGCAAAGAAACAGACCCGAGGATCAGTGGAATAGAGTAGAAGATGCAAAAACAACTTCAGACACACTTGGCCACCTCATCTTTGACAAAGGCGCCAACAACCATCATTGGAGGAAAGATAGCCTATTTAATAAATGGTGTCGGAAAAACTGGATTTCAACCTGTTGGAGATTAAAACTAAACCCATATCTATCACCAAGCACTAAACTAAGATCTAAGTGGATTAAAGATCTAAATATTAAGACAGAAACACTAAACTTGCTGGAAGATAAGTTAGGTAGAACTCTCAATGACATTGGCATAGGAAAAGACTTTACGGACAAAACCTCAGTAGCAAGGGAACTAGCAGCAAGAATCAACAACTGGGATTTCATCTTATTGAAAAGCTTCTACATTGCAAAAGAAACCACCAACAAAGCTAAAAGACAACCTATAATGTGGGAAAAAAATTTTAGCAGCTGTAATTCAGACAAAGGGCTACTATCTAGAATATATAAAGAACTGAAAAAAATCAGACCCCCCAAATTCAAAGACCCAATTCAAAAATGGGCATCTGAAATGAACGGACATTTCTCAGACAAAGAAGTAAAAACAGCAAATAAACATATGAAAAAATGTTCAACATCATTGGTCATTCGAGAGATGCAGGTGAAAACAACACTGAGATTCCACCTCACCCCAAAAAGAATGGCTGTTATCAAGAAATCAACCAATAACAAATGCTGGCAGGGCTGTGGGGAAAGAGGAACCCTTCTCCATTGTTGATGTGAGTGAAACCTGGTGCAACCACTACGGAAATCATTTTTGAGATACCTCAGAGAACTAGGCCTGGAAGTCCCATTTGACCCAGCTATTTCCCTGCTGGGTATTTTCCCAAAAGAATTAAAAGAATCATACCACAGAGATACATGTGCTCCTATGTTTATTGCGGCACAGTTTGTAATAGCTAAGGCTTGGAAACAGCCCAAGTGCCCATCAACTGGAAGCTGGATAAAGAAGATGTGTTTTTTTTTATAAAATGGAGTACTACTCAGCCATGAAGAACGAGAAACTAGAATCATTTATAGCTAAATGGATGCATATTGAGGTCATACTCTTAAGTGAAATAAATAAGACACACATGTGTAAATACTGAATAGTTTCTCTAGTGTGAGAAACTGAGAGTGTAAATAAGGACTAAAAGGATTAATAACTAATAATTGATACTTGAAATAGGAAAAGGTCCAAACTACCCCTGGTGGGTGGTGGGAGTGGAAGGGGAAAGGAAAAAAGGGAAAGGAAAAATTATGAGGAAAAAAAATGGAAATGAAGTATGTAAATAGGGAAGGGTTTAGGGGTGAAGGGCACACAGGTAATGGGGAAAAAATAAGAACCAAGATACAACATGTACACGTATAAGCACCAAAAAATAAAGGTAAATGTATTGTATACCTAAAATGTACCAATAAAAGAATTTAAGAAAGAAATGCTTTTAGATAATACTTAGACATACTGCTCCCACTTCAACACTAGAGTAACAGACCTCCTGGATATTCAACAAAGAAGGTTTGAAGAAAAGCTAAGAAAAGGCAACTGAACCAAGAAGACAGCCTTTGAAGGCTCTTCCCCTTAAAGGTCAACCAGGACCCCGAATGTGATGGGATCCCTCTCCCAATCTCCTGAACAGGGAGATCGCTGGACTCCAGAGGAGAAGGGTCAACCAGTGTACATTATGATAAAAGGAGGATCACTAAAGATGGAACTCTCCCCATGCTTTCAAGAGAAGCTCTGTGGTCAAGCAAAGTCCAGGTCTATCCTGGTAGATGGCACAACTGTTAGAGGAAAAATTAGAAGAGCTCATCTGGACCCAAAAGTAATGCCAGAGAAGCCTAAACTGAACTTGACAAATACTTATAGAGGGATTAATTTTGATCAACACACTAACCCACCAGTGGAGAAAACTGAAGCAAATTGGTTCAGTCATCTGGATTTACAGCTACAGAGAAGAGTGTTATCCGTTAGTTCTTAAAACCCAAGGGCCTTAAGACTTAAACTATTAATTATTTAATATAAAATTATATATTAGAAATTTCATTCTGAATCAATTCATGAAAGGATTCAAACCTATATAGGTACTAATAATTTGTGAAAATATTTAATAGACTAAAATATATTTTTATAAGCTTTAAGAAGCCAAGAATATTTAGCAACTGATGACTTAAGGTGTTGTTATGAACATTGATAAGCATTAATTCTACTTACGTATTTATTCATCTTAGGAATTACTTTAGATAACTTAAGTCACTATACAGAGAAAACAATGGCCATTATATTTATAAAACCATTTTTAAGATAAATGTTATCTTGATTAGATAACAACCTGAATGAAAAATATTTCATTGATTTTAAAGGCTTCTTTACTCTCATCTTAACATTAAATTTAAATTGGCTCACTGCTAAGCCATGTGAACAAAAAGTATTTGGGCTGTGGGCCAGGATTTAGTTCAGTGGCACTGTGCTTGCCTCTCAAGCGCAAGGTCCTGAGTTCAATCCCCGGTACCAAGACAAAAAAAGCATTTGGGCTGTGTTATGAGTGTCCGCTTAACTATAAGTCAACTTAAGTAGAACTTTTGAAGAATAATATACAGCTTAAAGTAACACAGAGAAGCATACAAATTAACCTAAATCATACATAACCTTAGGTTACTGAACCTTCATCCTTAACATTTTAAGGTAGTTTTGCTATTCCCAAAAGCCTGTACAATAGATTTTTTCCTCCTTTTGTTCTCTCTCTCCCTCTCTCTCTCTCTTTCTCTCTCTCTCTATCTCTCTGTCTCTTTTTATCTCTTTCTCCTTCCTCCCTCCCTCCTTTCTTTCTTTTCTTTTCTTCCTTTCTTTCTTTCTTTCTTTCTTTCTTTCTTTCTTTCTTTCTTTCTTTCTCTTTCTTTCTTCCTTTATTCTGGAAAGCCCTAACAAAGCCAGAAATCTATTAGGGCAAATTAATTTATTAATTAATTAAATTTAAAATTAAATCCACATGAGCTCAAAATTATTTTTTTAAATGAAGCAGCTTCAAATACTTTATCGACTTATTCAAAGATTTACAGGCAAACAAACAAAAATGACATATAGAACACATAAAACAATTATGTTTAACCCAAGTGTACTCTTAGATGTATTGGCCATGCTGAATTATAATAATCAATGTTTATACTTTTGGGTTATAACTATAAATAGGATAGTCAGTTTGAACTTTTCCTAGGGGTCATCAATTTTTTTTCTTATGTAAGTTATAACAATATTATCTTTAATATTTTAAGCTACTTTGAGCAACATTTTTTAATACTATAGACTTGTAACCAATATAATTCAGAAGGGGAGAAAGGAGCTGTAAGCTGCTAGACGGAATCTGTGTTTATTTTCTTCCCTTATTATAAAACCAAATATGAGGCCTTGTCTTTTTATTCTTTATTTACACTTGGAGAGAAACAACCTTTTAAAATCTTCCATCTTAAATCCGTCTCAAGTTTATCAAATAAAACCTAACAGTGATGTTTTGGGGATAGACACTGAGTTACCAATGATAACATAAAATTTACTATATCTCTTTAAGATGTCCCTTGTATACTTTAAAAAAGAGAAATAACTGAAAAAATAAAACACTAAACAAATAACAAAAACAGAATATTAAACTGGGACCATGCCCCAAACCAGAGTCATTCTCCCAACTGAGGATACACTGCCATATGCATGGGATGCCCAAACCAGAGCAGGCCATATGTGCAGGCCACCCAAACCCAGGGTCATGCTGCATGTGTGGCACCCCAAAACTAAGATCAAGCCATGTGTGCAGCCTGCCTTATTTTGGATTTATGCTGTGTATGTAGCATACTCCATTTTTCAAAGCCAGAACTTCCCTGTTACTCCAAAGTCTATCAGTCACAGTTGGCAGCTTTGGTCTGGTTTCTGTCATTCACTAGTCCAGGAGCCCCTGCTAGTCATGCAGAAACTTATTGCTCAGGTCCAGAATAAGTGTCCCTGATCGAGCCACATAGCTATCCTAAACTTCGTCAACATCCTCACCAACAAAGTAGAAGAGTTTCTTTATTCCACATCCCTGTCAGCATTTTGCATTGTGTGTTCTTCATGACAGCTATTCTTACTGCAGTAAGATGGAATCTCAGGGTTATAATTGCATTTCTCTAACAGCTAAAAATGTTGAACATCTTTTTAATGTATTTATTGGCCATTTATATTTCTTCTTTTGAGAAATGTATATTCATTTCATTTGCCCTTTATTGTCTGGGTCATTTGTTTTGGGGGATCAATGCTTTTGAGTTCTTTATATATTTAGGTATTATTCCTCTATCAGAAGAGTAGCTGGTAATTTGTTTCCCATTCTTCAGATTGTCTCTTCACTTTGTTTTCTTTGATGCACAAAAGCTTTTTCATTTAATACCAGTTGTTGATTCTTGATGGTGGTATTTTCTGTTATTGGAGTTCTGTTTAGGAAATCCTTGCCTATGCTTATGTTTTCAAATTTTTTCTCTGTTTTATCTTACAATAGTTTCAGTGTTTCTGATTTTTCTATCTGGATCTTTCATCCACTTTGGTTTTAGTTCAGGGTGAAAGATATGAGTCTAGTTTTATGCTTCTGCACAAGGATAACCAGTTTTCCCAGCACAATTTGTTAAAGAAGCTGTCTTTTCCCCAATGCATGTTTTTAGCCCTTTGACTAAAGGTACATAGGGGATGTTTCTGTGCTTTCTGTTCTATTCCACTGGCCTACATATCTATTTTTGTGCCAATACCATGCTGGTTTTGGTAATGTAGTTTCATAGTATAACTTACATCTAGAATTGCATTGCCTTCTCCTTTACTTTTTCTGCTCAGGATTGTTTTGGCTACTTTTGTCTCTCCTGGTTCCATACAAATTTTAGGATTCTTTCCTGATTTTGTTAAGAATATTCTTAGTAGTTTGATAGGGACTGCATTAAAACTGTGTATTGCTTTTGGTTTTACAGTCATTTTGACAATATTGATCCTGCCTATCCAAGAATAGGGGATCTTTTTCTATTTTCTAATGTCCTCTTCAATCTCTCTCTTCAGAGTTTTATAGTTTTCAATATAGACATGTTTCATTTATGTGGTTAGGTTGATTCTTAGGCATTCAAATTTTTGAAATAGTTGTGAGTAGAATCGTTTTCCTAATTTCTTTATTGGTGGATTCATTATTGGTGGACAGAATGATTTTTGTGTACTGCTTTTGTATTCTACCTCTTAATTGAATTCATTTATTAGTTCTAAGATCTTCTGGCGTACTTTTGGGACTTCTACGCAAAGGATCATATCATTTGCAAATAAAGATAATTTGATTTTTTTCATCCCAACTTTTGCCTAATTATGCTGCCTAAAATTTCAAGTCCTGAATTAAAGAGGATTGATGAGAGTGGCCAGACTTTTCTTGTTTCTGATTTTAAAGAAAATAATACACTCTTGAGTAATCAATAGTCAGAGAAGCAATCAGGGAGAAATATGAAAATTTCTAGAATCAAACAATGGCAATATGATGCATGAAAATCCTGTGTCCACACGTCATCATGGGAAAAGTGCTGTATGTTTTTGGAAGAGGAGAGTTAGGCATCTAGACCCTAAAGCAATGAAGCTACAATTTTTTGGCATGAATATTCTGGCCTTATATCAGTCAAAGACTTATATATAACCATCTTTCCATGGGATGAACCTATGATGAGGGCAGAAAGGACAGCACACTTTATCTATGGAAGGTCATCAGGTAATTCATGATAATCTCTATTGCAGTGACAAAAGTGCCAGGAAGTTGTAAAAGCTGAGTTCCACTAAAGCTATTCCCACAAGTTGTGCCACACATTTTGCTGTAACTGTGAAGAAATATAGGTGTATCTTTGGAAAAATGGCTCTTATAAGAGCACTGTACACAATATACCAATGTCACGTGTCACAGTTAACAACAGAATCTGCTTATATTTGATATCTCCTCCCCCATCTTCCCTGCAGGATTGATTAGTTCAAGGATAGTGGTATCTATATCAGTCAAAGGGTCAAAACTATCCATCTAAACTGAGAAAGGGGTTTGTCTTTTCTGACAAACCCACACTGGACCACATGAGGAAAGTCAGACACAGTGCTCTGTTTTGTGTTTGACAGAATGAATTCAAAATGGGAATATTATAGAATATTATAATTGTAGTTGACTAATAAAATCCATATTTTATTTTAAAATACTCTTTCAGTTTAAAAACACACCTGACTTATCTATGGTTAAATTATTTCCTGAATAAGATTGTGACCTTCCCTGAGATAAAAGCAGTCTTATCACTGACTAGGAAAAACTATGATACAAAGGCTTTATCCACTTAAATGGGGAACTTTTCTATAGGGGCATCACAGCTCCAGAGTTGCTATGTTTTCTGCGGAGACTCTTGCTTTTATCTCTGATTTACTGAAGAAAAAACTGAACCATGAAGAAATAAACATCATACTTAAGTGTATAGAGATAGAAAGTAGAGGAAATGAGATTTTAATCATGATGGTTCAATTTCAAGATCATGTATTCATCTGCACTGCAGTTTTTTCCCCTCTCTTCCACATCTTTTTTGAAGGGAAGATGTAAAGAAAGTAGAATGGGTGATAGAGTACAGGCAAGCAGGAAGGTAGAAGGAATTTTAGAGATTAGCTAGTACTTTTATATAAGATGATTTGGAGACCAAAATATAAAATAATTTTCCCCCAAAACCTCCAATTAATTAAAAGCAAATCTCTTTACATTATGTAGCCTAGCCTCATATAATATTGAATATATTATAAAAGTTCAAGAATATTCAATTTATGAAATTACAGTGAAACATGGATTCAGACTCTGCAAATCATGAAGAATAAAATGAATTCCTTTCACCAAATTAGGCAGCACCAGGACTAGATGATGGCCACTGCAGCATAAAAGATAAAAGGGATTTATGCTTTGTACTTTATTGCTTTACACAGTTGGTAGTAAACATATGCAAGTCATTACCTTGGAAGGTTATATAGTCTGAAAATATAAATAGGCTCAGGAAAAGCTTAGATAAATTCACGAATGAAGTTTATAATGGGTTGCCAAAAGGAAGTTGGGGATCACAGACTCCCTGAGGTTTGGGTGTGGAGGGCAACTACCATGTTTTCCTGAGAAAACATCAAAGAAACTGTGCTGGATTTCAAGACTTGATGTGACTTGAAATGACAGTTATATTCTCATATTCTTTATATAAGATCCTCTGATCCATGCAGCTCTACTCATGCAAAGATATAATTAGACTTCATTAATTTTAGAAACTTTTAAAAAATAACTCTTCTCCATTAACAAACTAACAAAGTAATTTCTTTTAACAGATCTTCATAATGTCATTTAAATTTGGTTTTTCTACTTTCTACTAATACATTTATATTGTTCCCCTTTTACCTACTTCAGCTCTCTTAAAATCTTGCTCTCTGTTGCCCTTTTATCTTTATTGCTACTCTCTAATTCCCTTTCATCTCTTTTTAACCTTTTACCTTCAATTTTTTTGAACTTTCTTTAAATTTTTCATTATGATACAGGAGATATACATCAATAATTTGTTTTTTTAGGGACTCTCATATTCTGTTATTGTGAAATAGGAATTTGACCCAGTCAAATCTCAAAGGCAGTAAAATAACTTCAGAAAAAAAAAATCTGTAAATGCATATTACCATAAAACAAATGCAAGAGAACAAAAGCAAGCATATATGCCAGACCTCCACTAACATTCACAGCTTCCATTGAGATGATATAACATATGTTCTAAAAGCAACATATCTGAAGTTAAAGTTATGTTAAGTGATGTTTGAAGTAAATACTTTAAAAACATGTTCATTTTGTTTATTTATAAAGAGACATTAATATGATAAAATTGATCTAATGTTATTTCTGCTACCACAGCAAGTAAGTATGTGAGAACTATTTTGCTTTTGCATGGAAATTGCTGCTCTGGAGATGCTTTGTTTTGTTGCCAAAATACATTAGCAATTTAAAGTGCATTAAAGTGATTAAAGTTATTTATTGTAACTTTATAAACAAAATGTTATAACAATTTCTGGTATATTAATATCTAGAATGTATACTGAAAGTCATGTTTTCTGCCTAATTATCTTGTATAACTTATATATGTGTAATACATCTCAAAATATTTTAAGCTGAAAAGAAAGCCAAGCTTTGAAAAGGATGCCAATTCAATGGTATTTAAAACTACTTCACCACTTTGATGGAGCAATTAAAATTATATTAACAGGTCATTAATAAAGTCAAGTTGTCATTCATTTTATACTGTTACTATATTTTGATTTTGTCAAAACTCTTAGCTTTAATATGACAATGATTCAGTGTTTACCACACTTATGGCTTAATTTTTATTGTACATATCTGCCATTTTTATAGGTATAACCATTCTTTCATTATTCTACAAACATTTATTTAGTGTCTATTATATTCTAAGTACCCTTAACTTCAGTGATTATATCAATTAGGTATTAACTACCAATGACATGACCACCGATCTCAACGTCTTGTTTCATTAGCTCTCTTGATTTCCTATAAGTCCTCTTCAGCCCATAGAGAGAACATTTGAATTTTTTCAACCCTATTTCTCCTTGCTTTGCCAAATTCCAAAAGGAAAAACTCTTGAAAATAAGATGTAGATATGATGCCATTGGCAATTAGATTCTCTTACAAGAAACAGCAACTCAGAAGCACCTTGAGGAAAAGGCATTCCCTGGAATCTATTCTTTGAGTGTGTTGGCAGAGGAATCTAGCTTTCCATAGGATTTCATAGAGCAAGCTATACAGCCCAACACCAACAATGCTGTGTATAGTGTCTGTGACAAATGCCACTAAAGCCATGCTTCAAAGTAATTTGAGTCTTTCTGGTGAAGTAGCCTTCAAGATTGACTTTCTGTGCCAAGAAGAATTTCTGTGAATTTTCTAATAAACTTTAATATATTACTTCCTGCATAAAATATTTAAAAAGTAATGAATGAGTTTTCCTCTTCTTTCTATTTAAGAATGCAATAAGCTGATCAATATCTTAATTCCTTTAAGGGTAACATCAGTATTTGTTAAATATTGTTTCTCCTCAAAGACTGTAGTTTATCAACTATCTCTCTTAATTGTATCATTATTCTATTCTTATATTTGCTGTGTAGAATTCTATGAAATTATTTCAGCATCTGACTTCTCCACTCTTCTGCCTAGGTAAATGAGAATGGCTAAAGAAACTCATTCAAACATTTACCATTGTTATTTATTTAAAAAGACAAAGTAGAGCAAAATTTCCAAGTTATATTATTGAACAAAGTGAACTGCTGCACATGTAGATAGCTAGACAGATATGTGAATAGTTGATAGATTAGTTTCCTTAATAGATGTCCCACCTCTTCTCAGAGGAAACTACAGACACTAGAATGGAGATTTTCAGGCTTCCTGGGCTATTAGGTTTTGATGTGATTGAAATTCCACCAATTAAATTCCACCAATTTTTCAGCTTGAGGAAAAATAAAAATTTGAAGAAATGACTGTTTTTTTATTACAGGAACATTCTGAATCACAGCAGAAATAGTGAGGTTGCAGTATTTTAGAGCTATACATGAAACTCATTCTTCTACCCTATCCAAAAATACCCTTATGCTTAAGTACATAAAGAAACTACCACTGTTTGGAACTAAACTTTAACCAATATTGCATACTCATATTTGTATGGAACTCAAAATAGGTCCCACAGGATGTCTTTAGGCATCTGCCATCATTTTATTAGGGACTAGAAAGAAAGGTCAAATAGAATTGGTGGTTATTGCTCATGCTTTCATTTCAACTGGAGAAGCTCTACTCTTCTTGCTTAATTACTAAATACTCTTTAAACAGATTGTCTTATTGTAAAAGAAAAATAAAATATAAAATTCATTGACACTGTATTTAGTTACAGTAGAATAAATGATTGTTATCATTTTGTAGCTAAATTCTCTCTAAAGTTATAGTAAAATGATCATTAAAAATGTATAAACATGGAACTGAAGTAGATCTCAGTGGCAAAATGCTTGGTTGCTTAGCATGCAGAAGGCCCTAAATTCTACCCCCAGCAATAAGAAAGACAGAATGAAGGTGGACTAAACAATTGGCAAAGAAATTATTAATGGCTAAGAATTTTCAACATGATGGGAAACTTAGAGTAGAAAGATGAATGATAAATGAACCTATTGGATTTAAGAAAACTGGCACTTAAGCAATAAGATGAAATATCCTAAAAGGAGATAGCAGGTAACTGTGAAAGTGGACAGTACTGATTAAGTCATAAATAGGAAAGCAAGTCACAAATCTGTGAACAAACCACCACCATATATCCTCCTTAGCATAGTGAAATAACTCCCTGGGGAGAAAAACAAAGAAGTTATGGTAAAAAGAAAACTAGGGACAGTTGAACACAAGAGTGAGGGATGATATTGAAAACAAAGGCACTAAAGGGAATTGTATACATCAAATTGTGGGATCCCCTGCCTCTTATGTCTAATCAATCCTCCAAAAGCTGGAAGTTGCATGTTAGGCAAGTCATGCAGGCAAGAGATGAAAGATTCTGCTTAGGAAACTGCCAACTCCAAAAGAAAAGACTGACAGATAAATGTCATGCACAATTCCTTAGTGAAATATTCCACCTCTTTCTCCTATGATGAAATCCTTCATTCAAAAAGTCCCATCCATGTATGATCTAGCAATCATCTGTTTAGTTCTGTGCCCTTGATTATGAATTGTCAGCCAAAGTTCATTAGAAATTTGAAGAAACTTGTTCATATGAAAGATAGAGACTGACAGAGACTAAAAGAACTAAGAAAAAGCTAATTCAAGAAGAAAAGGAAAAACATTCTAGCCAACTATAAAGTCTTTGAATAGCAAGAGATGCTACAGATGTTACATTTAAACAAGAAAAGGAGAGTGTAAAGGGGAAGGGGTGGTGTCATGAGTTCCAGAAAGAATTATTGGTAATTACAAAATATATTCATGGTAATACATTGAATAAATCAAGAGGCTTGAAAGAAAAATTTATGGGAGCTTTCCAAAATCAATTTTAAATTGATTTTGTTAAAATATGGGGGAAAAAGAGAAATTCAAAGACAAACGTATGATTTCCATCACCCTACCAAAAAGAAAACCAAAGACAACAGAGTAATTAGTTGTTTAAATATTGTCAAAGAGGCAAAAAATATCTTTTAATGCACAAAATACTTATATTGAAAGGATCCTCTGAGTAGTCTGACAAATTAATGAATGAAAGCCTTGTTACTTACAGCATAGCACTGAGACATATTGGAGCAGTATCAACAAACAAAAGAGTCAAAAAGCTTCTATGATTAAAAAGTGGGGTGGGAGGGACAAAACAAACAACAAATTACAAACTCAAACTCTCAGCAATCAAATTGGCACTAAACTCATTAATGGCGACACTGGCAGCTCAAAGACAATGAAAATGCCTTTGAAACACCTAGAGAGAATTAGCTCTCATAATGGAAAATTTATTCTCATCTGAGGGTAAAAACTTTTCAAACATGCAGGATTACAAAATTCATTTCAAAAATGCAGTTTCAAAACAAGCTCTCCACATTCCAGAGTACTTTTTTCAAGAAGGTCCCTGAAGATGTAATTCTTTTAAACAAAGCAAAGTACCAAAAGTAGCCAATCAAGAAAGAGGTGAAGGGATGTGCTGGTGAGATGAACTCTGTTACAATCCTGTTGGTTCACACAGACAACAGCAGTTACAGAAAAAGCATCATATAGAGGAAGCCTGGTGGCCAATGAGGGGCATCTACACGAGGTGAGTGTTTCTAAATCTGTGCTGAGGCAAAGCAGTAATATTCAGGCAATGCACAAAAACAAAGTCCACTACCGGAGGATAAATGGAAAAATAATCCAGCTGGACTAAAATTCTGTGTTTAGAAGGCGGGTGAAGGGAAAATGGAGCACTCTTTGATCACAATACCACAAACATCCACCATAAAAGGCCCACATGCCATCTTGGTAAAGGATTGGACTGAGGGAGGGATGAAAAGAGCCAACCAGCCCTTCAGTGATGGCCAGGCAGACTGAGTAGACTCAAAGTCGTGCTACTCTACCCACACAGGGCATGCCACTGTGAGACATTTCCAATGCAGTGACTCAGAGAAGCCCAAAATAGAGCAGGGTAGAATTTAATTGCCATGCACCCACCTAATGGCCTCCAGGGCCAATGGGTAGCACTTCAGCACAGCAGGCATCAGGATACCAGAGAAAGAGGTTTCCTTGACACAAACAAGGAGGAGGAAGGGGAGGAAGAAGGGGAAGGGAGGAAGAGAGGAAGAGAGGAGGACCAGGAGGAAGAGGAAGAGTAGGGGAAAAGGAGGGAATGGGAGAGGGGAGGCAATGAGGAGGAGAAGGAGAAGAAGAAAAAGCAACAGCAGCAGCCACCTACTCCTTGCACACATATCAGAAGTACTATCCGTGGCACATTCAGGGCCTTTCCCATGACTGTTGGTGGTGGGCTCGTACAGGGGGACTCCCTCCCCCACAACTCCTAGGTGAGATGAGGAGAAGGAAGAGAAAACTGGCTCAGTGACGATTAGGAAAAGCAGGATCACAGAATGCCTGGGGCAAGACTGGATAGAGCTAGAGCCTTCCTCCTGTTTCCATGGGCACCGGCTGAAACCCACATCTGCAGTGAGAGAGAAGCAGGAGTGGCACCTGAGATGATGGCCTTTTAATCTTATGATAGGTAAGAAAAACCTGTGGGAAGCCCACAATATTTACACCTCCAAATTGGTTAAGATCATTGGATCCACAGCTACTGCAAGGTGCACATGTGTTCAAGGGAGCAGCAGTCCTTATGGCTTTGACAGGCACTTGTCCCAGAGAGGAAACTGAGGGCTACTCCAAAATTTACAGTGGTGTCAGTATACAGGGAAATGTGGGGAAGCTATGGGTTAATGCTGTAACAGCTCTATGAAGGTTTTTATTCTTATTTCTATTGACATTTTGGTAACTGTAATTGTAACACTACTACTTTGTTGCATTAGGGTCACCCTGAGTTTCTTTTCTATTCTCTCTTTTTGTTTTTTTCTTTAAATTGGTATTGCTTGGTTATTATACTTTAACTTTCAAGGGTTTATTCTTTGACCTGCTCCCTCTTTTAGTGTTTCTTCTCCTATCTTACCACTTTCTACCATCCTTATTCTTTTTGCTCCTCTATTCCTCATTATCTTACATCCTTACATTTCCCCTCCTCTCTCCATCTAAGGCAGTGGTGGCGAACCTATGCCACATGTGTTATTTTTCTTTAAGAAAAAAAGATGTCAATGTGTGAGTTTTTTCTAAACTAAAACCTTGGTATTCAGGTTTAATTGCAGTTTTGGCATTTTGAGATAAATAAGTGGATTATAATTGCAGTTTGAGCAATTGTCTCTAAAAGTTTCACCATCACTGACCTAAGGACATAAATACAAGAAACAACTGCATAAGTGCATTTGAGAATAAGAATTAACCAGCGATATAAATTAAACAGTACTATTTAAGGGAATGTCAGGTTAATACTTCACAAAATTGGGCTCAGAGGACCCAAACAAAATTACCTACAAACATACTGACAGGCAGCAACAATCTCACACCCTCCCTCACTCTCTAAATACATTTCCATCTGAATGCTGAACAATCCAGTAACAGGGAATGAAATTGAGGCAGCACTAAACACTAAGAAAAGCCCAAGATTTGATGGATTCATTGGTGAATTCTGCAAGACCTTCTGGGAGGATGTAATGCCAAAACTCCTTCATACTCTTTAATGAAACTGAAAGAGGAGTACATCCAAACTCGTTACTGAAATCTAACATTACCTTGTTTCTAAAACCAGACAAAGACCCACTTAGAAAAGAAAATTACAGGACAATCTCTTTAATGATCATAGATGCAAAAGTCTTCAATAAGATACTGGCAAGAAAATGCAACAAATCATAAAAATATTATATACAATGATCAAATGGCTTCATCCCAGGAATGCAAGGATAGTTCAACATATACAAATCAATAAATGTCATACATCACATAATGACAACCAAGGACAAAAATCACATGAGCATCTCAATAGAAAAAGAAAAAGCCTTTGACAAAATTTTAACATCCTTTCCTGAAGATAATAGGTATAGAGGAACCCTATCTCAGTCTGATAAAAGACAAACCTACTGCTGACATAACATTAAATGGGGAAAAGCTGAAAGCTTGTCCTCTAAAACTGAGCAAGACAAAGATATCCACTATCACCACTCCTGTTCAACATAGTACTTGAAACATCAGCAAGAGTGATTAGAATAGTAAAAGAAATAAAAGTGATGTGTATAGGAAAGGAAGATGTCAAATTATCATTATTTGCAAATGACATGATCCTTTACATAGAGAGCTAAAAAATAAAAAATCAGCAAAAGACACTTAGAATTAATAACCAAATTCAATAATGTAGCAGGATATAAAATCAACACAAAAATCAATAGCATTCTGGTACACCAATAATAAACCCTCTGAGAGAGAAATTAGAAAAAAAATACCATTCACACAGAGCACCAGGGAAAATTAGATACTTAAGAATGAACTTAAGTAAAGAAGTAAAAGATTTTTACTAAGAAAATTATAGTACTCTTAAGAAGGAAATAAAAGAGGACATCAGAAAATGGAAAGATAGCTTCTGTTCTTGGATAGGCAGAACCAATAGTCAAGACAACTATATTTTCAGCTTTTCTTTTATTTTTTTTTTTGGTACTGGTGATTGAACTCGAGTCCTTAGCTTTTGAGGCAGGTGGTGGAACCACTGAGCTAAATCCCTGGCCCCATTTCCAAAGTCAATATAATGATTTAATACCATCCCAAATCAAAATACCTACAGAACTTTACAGAACTGGAGAAAACAGAACTGGAGAAAACAACCCTAAAATTTATGTGAAACAAGAAAATTTCAGAAAACAGAAGCAATCCTCATAACAAAGGCAAAGCATCATAATCCCAAACTTGAAGTTATATTACAAAGCTATGGTAATAAAAACAGCATGCCCTGGCCAAAAAAAAAAAAAATAGACATGATTATCAGTGAAACAGAATAGAAGGTACAGAAACAACCAAAAGCACATTCAACTATTTGATCTTGGACAAAGGTGCCCAAAACTCTGCAGGTAAGGTTGTCTTTTTTTTGTTTGTTTTTTGTTTTGTTTTGTTTTTGTTTTTTTGGTACTGGAGATAAAACTCAGGACCTTGTGCTTGCAAGCCAGGTGGCAGAACCACTGAGCTAAATCCCTGGCCCATAAGGTTGTGTTTTTAACAAATAATATAAGGAAAACTGGCTACCCACATGCAGAAGATTGAATCTAGACCCATATCCCATCATATACTAAACTAAAATCAAAATGGATCAAAAACTCAATGTTAAATCAGAAACACAACCTGCTACAAGATAAAACAGGTAAAATTCTTGATGCTCTAGGTATAGGTAAGGAATTTCTGAAGAGAATCCCAGTTGCACAAGAAATAGTGATGAGAATCAACAAATAGATCATATTTTTAAAGTTTCTGTAAAGAAAAAAGCCAATGAAGTGAAAAGACACTCTACAGAATAGTAATGTGGATATAGAAAACATGTCCTAATACAAAAAAAAAAGAAAGAAAAGCATCATATAGACACACAAGAAAAGGGCATGGACCTATGCAATTGACCATATAAATTGTTTACAGTTCTTTTATACAATGTTGGAATAAGTTATTAATAGGTCTTAGAATAATATCAAATAATGTTAAGAAAACTGCCAAAATGTTGGTATATGGAAGATTGCTTATTTATTGTATATGTTTTGACATACCTGCAAACAACACTACACAATCATGGAGAGAGTGTTAAATATGTAAAATATGTAACTATACAATTTGAACATGGAGAAAGCAACTATCTTTTGTGTCTCTACAATTTATAATATTTTATTTAAAAGAATTATAAGATAGAACTACAAGTTTAGTATTTGAAAACATGGAGTATAATACTAAAGAAACAAGTGGAAATGTTATAATACTAAAGAAACAAGTGGAAATGGAACTAGACATGGGGAGGTCTATGGCGTTAGATTGCTCCATTTGTTGCCTGCTTCTGAGTTTATTTGATACAAATATATGACTTTGATGAAATAAAAACTAAATATATACAAAATACAGGTATATTTAGACAATAAAAGATATCAATGATACTATTCACTAGATCATAATATTCACATTTTCCACAGAGAATTTAGAGAAGTCAAAATCATAGTTAAATATTTGGCTGGCAAGAATCACAATGAGGTTCTACTGAGTGAAGGGCCATGTACTTGCTATCATATGACAGATCCTTCAAAATTGTGGCTATCCTTTCTCCATTTCCATTTATTATATTCTTGGGTGCTAAGCTCAAAACACATTTGCTTTTTGTTTTCTCAGGAATGCCTCCACAAATCTTATTTCTTGAGACAGAAATGAGGAAAACTGAAGCTACCCTGTAGAGAAGGTTTTGTGGAGTAAGAAAGAAGAAACAGGATAGTGCTGAAAGAGGGAGAGAGTATTTTATTTATATTGCTTTTAATTCTTAATAATTCTTAACTACTCAGAAGAATATCTGTCAAGTAAGGTAATCTTTATCACATCTATACTGGTGCTAAAATAGAACAAATATCAAATGTTTCTTATCTTTATTCTGGGGGGGGGGTAATGTGTTACTTTCTCTGTCCCTGAAGAATCTGCTAGAGGTAAAATTCTTTAAAGTGACCAAGTAAGAAATTCAAATAGCAATGTATAATCAGAATGATTTAAAATTGTAGTATTAAATGTATTTTTGCCTTAAAAACAAAGGGCTTTTGTAACTTGATCATCTATTTTAAAATTTTATTTATTTATTTATTTATTTATTGGTACCGGGGATTGAACTCAGGTCCTTGTGCTTGCGCAGCAGATGGCGAAACCACTGAGCTAAATCCCCGGCCCCTATCTATTTTTTTAAAGTAAGCTTGTTTGTGATTCAAAAAAAGTATATTCAGCTTTCTAATATATAATTATATCAGAAATTATTTACAAAATATGGGTATGCATATCTGTGTCCATATGTAATCAAAAACAGAAGGCATTTGTAGACCACAGAAACATAAACAGTAGCTCAATGCTATTGTTTCTTAATTAGAACAGATAGGAAAATGTTCATATGAGAAGATCTTTCTTGCCACATTTTTCATTTGTTATACTTTTTGGTTTTTTTTCAATCTAAGAAAGTAAAACTCCAACAGTTCCCAAAGTTGTATAATTCTCATTAGCTCTTGCTTCAATCTGCAAATGCAAAGAATCTATCCTTTATTCATTTGTATGGGTCATCTCTGTGGCTCCTGACATCCTTTTAATGCATTTTCTCAGAGACCACAAGAATGACATTCCTCTTCTTCGAATCTTCCTCATTGTGCTTTAAAGCCCCAGCTTTTGCCCTAGCCTTTTGTAGAAAGAAGATTCCCCATGCCACAGCTACATTCCTTCAGTTCTCCTCATTATCACTTGGAGGCAGCCTCAGTGCCTCAGTATATTCATCTTTCTTTGGTCCAAATCAATAGATCATTTTAAATCAGTGCACTGAAGACTGAAAGACCACCTTTTATTGCAGGCTGGTAGTTCAGATGTAAGAGAGTGAATAATTTCTTGGGGTTTGTGGTCCATAATTATATTAACCTTGGTCCCACACCAAGCTATTTGAAACTTCTCACACCTCATTACCAGTCAATGGGTCCTTCTCTGGATAACAATTGCATTGTTTGACTTTGAAAGACATGTTGTTAAAATCCCTTTACAGGTTAGTGATGTTTCTTAAGAAGAGCGGAGCAAATTTCATGGTCAAAGTCAAAATTTTAGCGCTCTTTTTATTGCAAAGATATCTAACCCTGTGAATCCCAAAAGAGCCTGTATTGTCAAAAATCAGCAAAAAAAAAAGAGAGGCAAATTGTTTTCACCATTACTATATGAATAATGTCCTTCACACGTTAGCAAATTACTATGTATAGTGTTTAGTGTTTTCTAAATTAAATATATCACCTCAAACTAGCTAGTAATAATAAAGATTATTACATATTTCTAACAGTTTTGCCACCTCTGGTCTTAATCCTGCCTTGAGTTTAAAAAAAGAAATAATTTGGGAAGAAGAAAAACTTTTACAAATGTGGATGAAATTCTTTTTTTGGGCTATTTCATAGAGATTGTGCTGGACATCTTTGAAATGAGATGAGAAGTTAAGAATCCAGCCTAATAAAAGTCTTGTAAAATTAAAAAAGCAACCCAAAACACCTTATATATATTTTACTAAATTCTGATGAAATCAGCTTTTTTTTGGTAGTTTAAAAATATAATCTAAATAACAGATTATATGTTTGATTTCTATTGAATGATCCAACTAACCAAAGCCCTTTTCTCCACAAAGAATACTGGGAGACAAAAGGAACTATATAATATCCCAGCTGTTCCTTTTCACTAGAAAGTGTCAAACAAAGACTGGATGAGCAAAAGGGCAATTGTTTGTAGTGGTTATCATTTAGAGAATTACTTTAAAACAGTGCATTCACTCAGCAAATGAAAGAAGAGACTTTTGCTCTTCTACTTAGATGGGGTTAATGATTTATCCTTGGAAGAAAAGTGGCAAACCACATCTGTGGTGGGGCCTAAATTAGAACACACATTGTTTGAAATTTTTAGTTCATAAATTTAAAACATACAGATTGACAATTTTAGTTCATAAACTACTCTGGAAATATAAAGAGTAATTGATACACATGCAAACACTGAGGGGGAGGGTGGATACAAGTCTAATTAAATTATCCCCTGCTTACTCAACATTTCACTAGTTATCCTGACCATTCCTCAGGTACTCAGTTTTCCTAAATAGTAAGAAATAAAATTGTTAGAGAACAAATGAGGCTTAAATACCATACAGATAAGGTTTGCCTGAAATCATCACTAAAATTCTAACTCATACAATTTTCTAATTAGTCCAAGCATCAAGTATGGTTTGATTTTTTTGTTTAAAATATCATTATATAGGGTATTGGTCCAATTTTATTCCCACTTAAGAATAGTGTACTGATAATATTTACTCCTTTGGGCATTGAGGCTATCATATTAAACATAAATTTTCAAACTATAGCCCTATTTAATATATATTTAAGTCTTTCAGTATATTTTTTAGGACACAGAAATGTGACTTCCAATATCATCAACTACTATTTGAAACCAGATTTAATATTTTTAGTTTTACTGTTCAATTCTGAATTGAATTTTGGGAATCTTTCTTTCACAGATATTTTATGAAGGTTAGATTACTATACTTATAATTATAAATTAAATTGCCCATTAGTAATATTCAAATGATTCTATGTTTAATTATTTTCCCAGGTGTTATATTATTATTTGATTGATACAACTAAGCTGTCCATATTAGCACAAAAATTTACTGTCTGATTATTTTCACTGCTCTACTAGTTTACATTATCATCTCTGAGCTGAATGCTTTTTTGTTACTATTTAAAGCTTTTCTATGTTTAAGATTTTCTGACCTCCATAATATCATATTCTGTAACCTCCATTCGTGTCAAATGATATTTGTACTTGTTGAGAATTCTGTAATAGAATTACTTTGAGCAAAATATTATTTTCATTCACTTACTTTCACAGTGGCATAAAACACAGGGATTTGCCATGGTAAATGGTAAAATAGCCTAGTATTCACACAGAACATGGTAAGCACATTTTGAAATGAACATACATTGTAACTTTCTAGGACACTTGTTTATTCTAAAAAAATATATGTCGAATTATTCATTATATAACTACAACATTTAAAAAGTGAAAGAACAGAAATAGTTACACATTACTCACACCTGTTCAATTATTCAGTACAATATTCTTAGAGTATTATTTACTACCTAATAGTTTGCACTACTCAATTTGTCAGATTAAATATATAATTAATTTCAAAAACATTCTTGGTGTGCTCAGTCCTTTTCCATCTGGGAATTGGTACTAGTTTGATGGGATTATTTCAGTGCCTTTGCAGTGTACATTAGCAGCTGTGGTACCAGGAGTATGGGATAAGCACTAAATCTGAACTGCCAGTCCAATCCCATACTCAAGTCTCCCAGTGTGCACATGAGCAAAAGTTATCCACAATCCTGATACTCAGCATCCTCCTTATCAAAAGAGAAATGTTAAACCACATACTCTTAATGTTTTTTCCTTTATTTGGGGGGAAAACTTTATATTAAATATATTTGCATATAATTAAGGAAATATGTTTAATTTTGTAAAAAGTCACTTTCTTTTAATAATATTTTCTTTTTTTCCTAAAAATATGTTCATTTTGTAATTACATATAATAGGCTCTACATAAATTGAGATATGCTAGGACTGCAGGGTTTTTTAAAAATGTTCTTTCACAGCTTAATTCTGACAATAAATTGTCATTTCTCCTTCTTTAGAGGAAACTTTGCTTTTCATTTTGCATTATTTTGTCTCCCCACTTTGAGGTTTTGTTCCATGTCAATTCTTTGAGAAAGGTATCATGTGTAGGTAGAACTAAATTAACAAGGAGATCTTTTCCTCTGTCCTCATGATCACTACAGTTCTGGTGGGTCCCTACTGACTCCATGTTCTATGTATAAAAGAAAATCTTTTGTAAGTCTGGCTATGATCCCATCAGCCTAGGAGATCATGATTGCTTTCTAGTACTGTACTAAGTCTGGATCTTTGAAGCTAAAGAGACCAGAAGCATCTCTCTGTCTTTTCCCCTTGCTTCAAGCTCAGAAAGGCTTTCTAGTCTGAGGCAGACCCATTCATTCATTACATTCTAAGAAACTATCCTTGTTCACAGATTGGACTCTCTTTTCATCCCTTAATAAATACCTCAAGATCTAGAAGGAAAAATAGGCTTACTGATTAGCTTTAGCATTTAAGTATGAATGTTTCAAATTAAAGACCTGGACTAAAAGGATAGAAATATAGCTTTGAAACCAGTGGAGGGGAAAAATAAATTTTAAAACCTAAGCAGCATGAACAAGGGAAGGAAAAGCAAAAAGAGAGGGGTTAAAAAGTAGAACATGAAGAAAGTAAAATTAAAACCAAGAAATAGATGCAAATACATTGATAATCATAAGTATAAAGTACTAAAAAGAAATTAAAATTCAGTATTATCCAATTGGATCTCCAAAGTTATATTCAACAACAACCTATTTATTAGATACATGATCAAACATTAAGAGTACCAAAAGGTTAAGTATAACATTTGGAAATAAATTTTAGGAAAACATTTATCAATTGACAGCTACTCTTATTTAAATTGAGCCATAAGAGACTTTAGAAAAATATATTATTGTGACAAAAAACTTCACAGTATTAAGGTGCAATTTCTAATATATCAGGAATTAAAATAAACTTATATATACCAATAGCATGTAAAGCAAAGCAAAATTAACAGGAAACTGAATGTGTACAACTCCAGTATAAAATTTTAATATATATTTTAGTATTAATTAGGTACAAATAAACATTGAAAGCTTGAATATCACAATGAACAATATTGACATAATAGAATACATAGTCCCTGTACCTAGTATTCCTTAAGAAATCCAAATTCTTTTCAAGCACATATGGATTATTAAAAAACCATAAAGGCTTAGCCCACAAGTTTACATAAATAATCACCAAAGAGTAAGTCTATGTGTGACTAAAATAATCTTAAGTTACAAATAAATAAAAATAATAATTTTTAAACACTTTTATTGGAAATTTTAAGTATTCTGACAGAATCATGATTTAATAAGTGAAAGTGATAATTATAAAATATTTAAAAGAATATGACATTGACTACTTCAAGTAAACTAAACTGTGCAATTTATCTAAAGTAGTAATTGAAAATTTATGGTCTCAAATTAATGTCTTAGAAAAGAAAAAAGTACAAAATTGATTTAGCTCAAGAAGTTAACATATACAATATAGTAAATCTAAAACATGTGGACAAAAAGGTAGCAATATAGTCCTAAGAATAAGGTAATGGAGAAGATGATCAAACTAAAATCTGCTTCTTGGAAAAAAACCCAATTTTTTCATATTTGTTCACACAGTAAACCATAAAATAATATGAGGAACTTTTTCTAAAAGAGCATATCAAGGCAAGGGGTATAGCTCAGTAGCAGACCACTTGCCTGTCATGCAGGAGGGCCTGGGCTAGATCCCCAGCACTGCAAAACAACAAAAAATAAATCAGTCTTTCACTCAGAGTTCTTACAGTCAAAGTTTTTAAAAACAAAAACAGACCAAGAAAACTGGCCATATTAGTGGTTTCACCAAGAAAGAGTGGGGAGTCACCAGACTCTCTCCTCTTTACTGTCCTATCCAGATGGTCTGCTATTATTAACAAGTAGTCATTTAAAATCTAGAAGCCCTGCATTTTCACAAAATTAATCCAAGACATATACTCCTGAATTCAAGATTTAGAAAGCAAGGAAAATCTTGAATAAGATATATAAGAATAAATTTAGATATATGTATATCATACGTATACATATACATGTCATATATATGTCATATACATGTATATGTGTCTTGCATGTCATATATATACATGTAGACATATAGACATATACATATAATATATATATATATATATATATATTGAAGTGAAACTTCCATCATTTAACACTGTCTTTTTGGATTTTCTTCAGCATCCTTTATTTTATTTTATGTATTTTATTTAGTTAAGATCAAAGATAATGAACAAATAAGTATGGATAATTAATAATTTACTTATACAAGTAACTGTAAAATAGTATTTTTCTGAGAAACCATGTGATAGAATGAACTTCAAAATTCACAGAAAAGGTTAAGAAACATTTTAGGATGTATAGCACAACCGATTTTTCAAATAGCATCTTAGCATTTTCATAACATAACATTTTAACAATTCTTAATATTGAAATGCTAGTAATATATATTAATGAAATAAAGTTAGTAATCCCATTGTGAATCATATATTCTAGAGAAGACTCACATATATATATAAGACCTGTGCAAGCAACATTTTTATGAAAACAAAATAATCCAACAACTTAAAACATCTCTCAGAGAAATATGATGAATAAGTTGTCTATATTCACAATTATATTAAGCAGCCAATGTAATACACTCGTGTTTCAAAATTCAATGTGATGGATCTCCAACATATTTTGTTATGTAAGAAAAACAAGATACAAGTGATTTAGTTAGATATGTTTTATACGAATTTTAAATATAATTTTTTATTTATATAATTTTATTTATAAGAATATGTAGTTTTATAGTAATAATTAAGCATCTTAAAGAGAACAAGCACATTTAATTGAGGGTGTTTGTTTTCTCTTAGAAGTAATATAGAATAAAATGGAAAGGATGACACTGGGTACATCTTAGTAATCAGTTTTCAACAGCAAAAATTCCTAAACAAGAGGGACAAATTGTTAATGCATAGGACTGGTACATAGGTCTCTCTGTACACACACACACACACACACACACACACACACGCATACACACTTAATGTTATATAATTAAACTATTAAAAAGACTTTTGTTTCCAAGTATATCAAGAAGAATATTAAACCAGCTTTTCAAAGAGTTTTCAAGAATTATTAGACCATGAAAGTTACATTTGATTCCTCAAATGTTCATTGACCCGAATTAAATTACAAATGCCATTGCTTCAGCCTTCCATTGAACTATATTCTTTTAGTGTTCTAGTAATCACCAGATTGAAAGAAGACAATATCCTTCCTGCAACTAGTATTCAGCCAGCTTCCACAAAATGTAACTTGTTACAAAACCCAGGCTGACAAGAAATGTGAAGAAAGTGCACCAAATTTATTTTAGGCACTGAACATATGAGTCAATGCTTATTTGCATGACTGTTGACAAAAACTCTATTGCTACTTATAAATTTCATGTATTCATTGCCTTGAGTCAAGCTGAATCTATAGTCAACTGCTTTTCTTTATAATTATCAGTTATGTTTATGAGTTTTCTGACATTTCAGTTTGTATTAACTTTTCTTATAATAAGTTGAGCCCTCAGTATCCACTTTAAAAACTCGGTATGGGCATTGGGGTATAGTTCAGCAGCAGAGCACACTTGCCTAGCACTCTTGAGGCCTTTAACACACACACACAAACACACACACACGCGCGCACACGCACGCACGCAACAACAACAACAAAATTTAAAAATTTCAAACTTTAATGTAGATATTGTACTTTTTTCTATGTGGATTGAATATTTTCCCACTACAACTGATTTCTTCAAGATTTAATTTGGGGGGGGCTACTTGGAATCAAATCTTCAAGATTAATTCAAAGCTTCTTCATGCCTAAGTAGTCACACAGCTCATCTGAGGGTATAGGCTTCTATTCCTGACAATTCATGTCCTTAGGTTTACCTCATCAGCTTAAGGAGATTTGTTGCACACCAAGGGAAAGAGAATCTGGAGAAGGGAATCTGGAAGCTGATCATTTGAACAACTCTGGAAAATTACCTGGAAAGTGAAGTTTATGGATAATTTTATAGGCAATGTTTCTACTAAGTGACCAAGGAAAATGTATGTTCTGTATGTCCTTTCCTGAATCCCAGCAAAGATGACTACCTACCTGTCCAGTGTATATTTTACCTGTATATATTTCCTTCCTATATTCTGGCTGAAGACATTACAGCATTTTTGAAGCCTTCATTGTTGAACACAAACTATCAATGCTCTTTAAGGATCTATTTTTGCAGAGCACCAAAGAATATAATATATACCATGAACAAAAATAATCATGTAAAATATAGCTATATTTGACAGGAATTAATATTAAAAGTGCCTGGAATATGATAAGCACTTAGCGAGGGTAAATTGTTGTTACTATTCAGTTATTAGTTAACTCTGGTTCATTGTAAGCCCTCAAGCTTGTCTATGACACATAATTTTCAATTTTATTGTAAAGTGAAATCATCATATATTATTTGTTATATTAAAAATGTCCAAAAGTATATTTACTCCTAATAATGAATTCAATAAATAAAAATCATAATATTCATAAATTTGTTTTTTAATTTTTTGTGGTAAACCAGGCCATAAAGTCTACATATTTTCCATACAGATGAACTCTACTCTTGTGGCAAAAAGAATATTCTTTTAGTCTGATATAAGAAGCTATTATATCATTAGAAAGACAAAGAGAACAAGGACTTTCTTAGATATGGTTTAATGGTGTTAAAGGCCCACCAAAGCTCATCTTGAGGAGTGTAAGCTAAGGACTTACATTTTAGTGTCTCCATGGTGATCTATAAACCAGGACTAAATAATATGTAAGATCTCTTGTGCCATGTATTACAACTATTTAAAATGTATGTTAGCTATTTTACTATTGGAGAAGTTAAAGTTTTAAAATTCAAAAGGTGTATTCATGTTTTTAAAACAGCAAAAATGAATTTGTTGAGAAAAACTTCATCCTCAAAGAGTTTATAATGAGTCTTTCAGGAAGAAAACTTCAGCTACACAAAAGTAACATCCAAGGAGTGAAAATGGGTAGAAAGTGTATACTGCTTTGCTTCCATGAATAGCACCAAAATTTATATCTACATTTTTAAGAGAAATAAAACTATTGTTACCTTTTATATGCTATTTTAATACTTTAGTTTCTTCTTTATTGTTAAAGCAGCACTTTACAGTTTGCCTTAGTGATATATAAAGCTTCATTTATTGACTCTTATTAATTTGTTAAATAGCATTTAAGGTTGAGAGAACCCAAGTCAAGTGTGAATTTCATGTGTGAATGTCAAATGTGAATAAGGAATTTTTTTAGTACAAGTATGTACCAATACCACACTGGATATACTTATGACAAGATGGTGATAATAAACAGTGGACATCTTAAAAACTCTATTTTAAACCTTTAGAAATTTCATATGAAAATAATATCTATCATTGTTTTATTCACAAATTCTACAAAATATAAGTAAAATGAAACTAGAAATTTGTTTTGTCCACAGTAATATCACCTGCCCATTACAAGAAACATGCTCATAAATTGTATGTATGATTGAAACTAGCTGGACTGAATTTTTTCTAGGTGCTTAATATCTATTTTTTTTTGTTTTCTGAAAATGGTTTTAAGTAGTTTTGTTTTAAGGCAAGTTCTTGCTATGTTGCTCAGACTAGCCTCAAACTCACATTTCTCCTATCTCAGTGTAAAAAATAGTTGGTGTTACAGGTGTGTACCATTTCCTCTGCCTTTAAATACCTTAAACAATTCTTCCTTTAAAGAAAAATAAATTAAGAAATTCAATATTCAGAAGCAGTAAGTTTTAAAATGACCAAAGTAGGCCAGGGATTTAGCTCAGTGGTTTTGCCGCCTGCTGCGCAAGCGCAAGGACCCGAGTTCGATCCCTGGTACCAAAAAAACTAAAAACAAAAACCAAAAAATAAATAAATAAAATGACCAAAGTAAGTCCTGAACATTAAAAAGTTTCACCATTTTTTTAGAGAAGTAGCCATTAATAAATAATTACCAAAAAAGGCAGCATAAAATTATGTTTAGTAAATATTTCATAGAATCATGAGAAATGTGAATATACATTTAGAAGTGAAAATATCTAATTATGGCTGGTGGATGATATAGGTTTCACAATAGGGTTAAATTTACAAGTGGACCTTAAAGCAATGACAAATTCACAACACCTTCAAGAATTTTCTAGCAGGTTAAAGAAAGTCCTGAAGGCATATTCAGGGTGAGAATTTAAACCAGAACCTAGAAAGAAAAAAAAATCAGAATCTAAAAAGAAACCTCAATAAAATAGTTAGCTTCTAAGTGTGTTCCAACTTAGCTTAGATGTAGGGTGTAAGGGCAAAGACCATGAAAGATGAAGCTAGAAGAAAGGCTAGAATTCAGAGAAATTATAATGTAATTAATTAATTACTATTCTGAAGATAATTATGTATCAGAAAGTAATATCAGCAGAAGGAATAAAATTCTATGTTCATAAGCATTGCTAACTTGATAGCAAAGGATCCATTGGATTAAGAAATAAATAATCCTGGTTACAAATTTTCCATGTCAATAGCAAAAAGTAAGGAGCTTTAGTAACAAGCAGCATTTCCCATATCAGTGCTCCACTTTTTAATCATGTCCTACAATAGTGACATCCTTACTATGTTCCCTTGTTGCCTGCATTTCAGTGGGGGCCACTTGCAAAACGTTTCTCTCAGCAATATAAGCTTAGGGAAAGTATATGGGTTCATGTGTTTAATTTGCATTCCTGTTGTAACACAATATGGCCTTCTATTTTTAAAGAAGAGTGTGAAACCTAATATTACTTCGTGGTATACAGGCTAGTGATAGAGTATGGCGGTTTTAACTCAGAACACCACAGCTTTTGTTAAGCCATTCTTCATATTTCACCTCATGTTGATATACAAAATGAAAATAAAATGGTCATTACTAGAGTTTTGCACTAAATTGTAGTTTGATTTTGTTTTATTTTTGCCCAACATATCTTTCTGCAAAAAGGATAGATTAGTAAAGGACAGCATTTTTCTCATTTGTAGCCTATCTGCACAAATACAATATATAATTTTCAGCAAGAATATTGTGCCATGTCAGAAAAAAAAATAATGCCCTGGGTTATTATTTCAACTTGCAAGACTGGATGCTATACGTTGATATTATTTATTTGAAGTTTATGTAGCATATATTACTTGAAATTTGAAAGCTGCTTTATTAATTCTAACAGTCAAAGCATTCTAAGCTAAGAAAAGCTATCCTTACACTTAGTTGAATGCTCCAGCACAAAATTATTAAAAAACATCATGTACAGAAAATGCAGCAGTAAGCTGATTTGTGTGCACAAGAGGGCTGTTTGTCCACAAAAGTACATTCTTAAATAAGAAGAGAGTTGGAAAGAAAAGGCAAACAGCACCTTGAAGTAAAAGAACAGGAGCAGATGTCCTTTAGCTGTGTGTTTTATTGATTTATAAACACTCAGTCAGGGCCCCTCATCTCTGCAGAGTAATTTAGATATGGGAAAATATCTGTGAAATATATTGATTGTGTTATTGATTGAAAAGCCAATTGCTGTTGCACTCCTGTTTTACCATTTAAGTCCTGACACATTTTGACATATGAGCCAGCTGTGACTACTGCCTTGATTCTGCAATAAGATAATGTGAAAGCTGTCATAACCACTTCGCTGTCAGCCTTGAGTATTTACAGCATAGTGGTGCTGCTGTTTAGTTTGCTCTTTAACTACTTGAATAATGACGATTTGTTAAAGCTCTTGCTCTATGGCTTGTGTATGTTTGAATTTGGTGTGTCCATATATGCACACAAATCCCTACTGGTTTTTGTTTTATTTAATGAACTGGTATTTTGGTGAATTAAAAAAAAATACACAAGGAACAAATTCCTTAATATCTTCAAATTTAATCTGTGCACATGTGAATGGTTATGTCTGAGACAACATTTTTCTCTTTTTCTATGGGAAATATTTGTTTGAAAACGTTTCTGAGTAACTTGTACTTGTTTATGAGATTATTTCATATTTACCAGAAAAGAAAGAAAGAAAGAAAGAGCCACTCTTTTCAACGTTTAGATTTATTATTTATTTAGGATATTTGTTGTGTAAGAAAAGATAATTTGCACAAAAATTATTTAATATCCTTGACTCACAAAGAAAATCAAACTAATCCTGGAATATATCCAAAAAAGCTCATAAAAATTCATATGAATATATCTCCAAAAATATACTTTAAAGGATCTAAAATTTAGTACAGAACTCATTAGATGATTGAAACTATAAATACTGTTTCCTGCTTCTAGTAACATAATCATAATGCACAAGAAAAAACTCCTCTAAATCACCCATTTGATGCATATAGTCAATATGGATCTTTTCCAAATAAGGCAATTTAAATGTATACTATACATTATTAAAGTTGGTGTCCATAATATTCCTCTTATATTCTGATGCATCTTCTCATTGTCACACAGTTTCTGATTAATCACAAGGAGCATGTTGATATGTTCTTTCCAGCTTATTTAAAAGCATCTCTCAATTTATGTAACCCAATGAAACAGGTCCATTGTGAGGAAACAGTGCTGATGTAAATAGCCTGGGAACAATGCTCCACATTATAAGGATGGACAGCAGATCACTCCTTTGGGAAATGAAAATGTTCATTTAACAGTATGAATGGCACACCATTCTGGAAAATGACTGACATATCAGCAGTGTTAAGCCTGAGACTTGTGATTGATGTGGATTCAACTTCGAAAAATCCAACATATCTTTCCAATGTGCAGGCTTTCTGTAATATAGGATCTTTTAGATTCAGTTTTGAGACCCAGTATCATACTCTAAAGCAAATTTTATCTTTGTGAAAGATTATGAGTGAAATTTTATATTTTATTTTTAAAGAAAATATAAAATAATTCTGACAAAGTATAATCTTTAGTCAAAGAATACCTGTGGATGCATTAGAATTTGGCATCAGTTAAAAGAAGGCGAGAGTAGGATAAACAACCTGTCGTGACAGGACTGTACATTACGTGCAATGTGGAGAACCTAATACGAAACGGGAGCCACCATTCCTGCTGAGTTCTTCTTTTTGGAATTTCTCACTTTCCATCTCCAAATTGTATATAGGATTAGAGCAAAATACACACAACTTATTTTGTGAGTTGTTCTTTAATTTGTGACATAACTGGCTGGGAAATGGGGTGAATTTGCACATTCCTGGACTATTGACTGCTTAGAGATTTTGGTGTAGTAGGTCTAGAATGGAAAAAGAAACATGTTTTATCTAGAATTAACATTTCATATATATATACATATATAGTACAATATTTTGAAAATAGAATTATCATTGGTACAGTAGTACCAACCTACAGGATTTATATGAATTTCTCCCAAATTTTCCATTTGTGCCCTTTTTTGAGCTGGAATCCCATATTGGCTTTAGTAATTTTCTTAGAGAATTTAGTCTTAATTAAGGACCTTAGGCTTATTTCATATCAGTTGCTTTGGATTAAAGTTTGAGAAGGACTTCTATCACATGTGAAGATTTACAGGGGAAAGTTCCTGGAGTTCCTGTATTAAAGTAATTCTGAATACTGATACTATTACTTTTATGTATTGGTTACAGTTAACTTCATATATTTATGTTTCCTTTGCTTCTCTTCTCTTTTTGTTGGATATAAATTCCATTTCTACATCCCACTGAGCAGGCTGTCATTGTGTTGGTCTATATTCCACGTATATTACATTTTGAATCACAGACATATATGATACACTATTCTGCCATTTCATGAGTTGCTTTATGCAGATGGTTAAATGGATTTTCACATTCTGTGTACTCTGTATATCAGTGCTGCAGACTCGTGTGCTTCTTGTAAATATATCACTGAGTTTCTGGATAAGTTGGGCAAATAACTGTTCTACTTGCTTCTTATTTTCCATTATGAAAAACTATGGGATGTTAGCTCTCAAAGGGACCTTCTATAGAATCCAGAGCATATCATGAATTTATACTGAAAACTCAAATACCAGGATGAAGTGACCCGCCTAAGATCAACAGTCCATTATTAGGAAGAAAAAGAGCCAGACTCCAGATTTACACATACCCTGAGCTTTTCCCATAAGCCTTCTTCCCCAATGTACTGTACTATCATTACTTTTCCAACATTTTCTTTGGGGAAAGAAATTCCTCTTTTTCCAGTGTTTGCCTCTGCTTATACAGGAACTCCCACTACTCCAACTTTGATCTCTTCATCCCTTCCTCCTCCACCTACAAGGTTTTATTCAATAATAACAGCAACTGTAACAATATAACCAAAATATGTCTCACTATTAATCATTCATACTCTTGTATCCTTCATTATCCCAAATCTTGTGAATGTCTTCTATTACTCAAAATTCCACTACTCCCCATTCCACCCAATTCTGGGTTTTTTCTTATACCATCTACTGAAACATCACTTATTTATACCACTGATGACCTTCACTAAAACTTCAGAAATTCAAAAGTCTTTGCAAACTTTATCACTCTTCACCACTCCAAAGTAATTAAATTATTAACTAAATATTGTTTCTTAAAACTATTCACAATAGTTAAGTAATCCAAACAATATAGGATCCATTTAGTGATGAATGGGTAAAGAAAATGTACAGATATACCACAAAACACAATTTAGTCATAAAAAAGTGAAATCCTGTAATTTGTAACAACATGAATGGAACTGAAAAACAAAATGTAAAAGTAAATGAAATAAGTCAGGCACAAAATGATAAGTACTGCACAATTTCATTCATAAGTGAAATCTAAAAAATGTTGACCTCACAGAAGTTGAAAGTAAAATGGTGGTTACAAGATGCTGAAGAGAGTATAGGGAAAGAAAGGTTAAGGTTAAAAGGAAAGATTGGGAAAGGTTGATCAATGAACACTAAGTTGCAGTTATATAGGAGTAAGAAGTTCTGGTGTGCTATTGCAGCCCAGTATTGTGACTGCAGATGAAAATTATGTACTGTATGTATATTATGAAAAGTGAGAATAAAGGATTTTGAATAATTCTACCATAAAGAATTATAAATGTTAGAGGAGACAGGTTTAACTTGATTGACACATTACACAATGTATGGAAACATTACACAGTATCCCATAATTATGAACTTTTAAAATATTCTAATGTATTAGTTTAAAAGTTAAATTTAAAAAACCCTATAGTCTCCCTGGATTTTCATGTCCCCCTATCTCCTTGGTTCTATGATAAAATCCCATGATCCACCTAGCTATATTATTTACCTTTTCTACTTTCCTGTAATACTCTTCCAATATGTTTGTTGTACTTTGTGTGCCAAAGTGATTTACAGTGACATTCAACTTTCACCCTTTTTGTCGGCTTGGTGAAAATGGATTTGAGCCCTTTAAATATTTGTCTTTTGTCCCGTCAGGATACTATGCTTACCAGTAGAGGGCACCGGAGTGGTATTACAGAAAGTTTTGCTTTCTGGCTCCTGTGATCAGAAGGTGGCTGCAGCATAGGTAGTTTCTCCAGTGTTCGGCTTTTGCAGTGCTCTCAACTTTCCTGGGGCTCATGACCTATGGCGTATACTTTTTTTTTTTTTAATCAACAGGCTCTGCAGTGCATACAGGTTCTTCACACCAAGCATCTGCAGAATTGATGATTTTAATGTCCAGTTCCTGTGGTGGATAGCAGCTAGCTACACCCACCAGTCAGCAAACTCCTTGAGTGCTCCAACTCAGCCCTACATGTAGTGGCTTCTCATTGTATCTGCTATTCCTATAGATTTTAGAGTTCATTTTATATCTTCTTCATCGATTCTACACTACTCTAAGACCCTACTACAATTAACAATTATTTATATTAAATATTTTCTATTTAAATATTGAGTTTTCTTTCTCCAAAAGGACCCAGAATGACTTTCCCACTGTGATACTATCTGGTTTTCCTAGAGAGCACTGCCTTAAAGTCTTAAGTGCCACTGTTCTCTTAGGAAGTAGAATCTTAGGAAAGTAAGAAATAGGCAAAGAAGTGAAACAAGGAAGGAGGGATAAATAGGATGAGACATTTCTACTGTGCTAGAGGAACCAAATATTATTAAATAAATGTGATGAAGGCATTACTCTCGGCCATGCTCTAAAAATGGGTATAACCTAATGGAGTCTATTTTGAGAAAGAAAACAATAAGTTATCTACTGGCTCTGAATGTTCATTAATCACAGTTTCACCTCATAGTGCATTAATACTAGAAGTTTGTACATGCAAGGATGCCTAGAAGAGATCCCTCTGTGTCACATACCACAGTATCAAAGGAGATATCTTGAAGGTAGAAGTATGGCCATGAGATAGGCATTGATGACTGCAATGGTGATTTAAGCAAAACAAGAACAAAGGATCCAGAGACAGATGAGAATGAGACTGTATGGACAGGTATCTAAGGTGCGCTGGATACAGGATCCTATCCATGCCTATGACAGAAATGATGTTCTATGTGCATATGAATTTCAAATCTTTTCCCCAACCCCTCTTTACCTTACAAGAACAATGTTACACTTAGAAACGCTTAACCAACAAACTGGTATGAACAGCTAACAAGTGCCTTAAATTGAGCATGTACAAAACTGAATTCAATTTAACAACCTTTGGAAAACATCCTCTGCCTAATATTTTCACTCTTAGCCAAAAGTATCATTATCTACTTTTATACCTTTAATATGGAAGTTCTGATTCTCTTTTAGACCTTGTCTCTTACTCTTACTGACTCAAATTTCATTTGCAACCTTCTATATTCTTATTTAGAAATGTCTTCCAATCTGGGTACTTTGACATTCCCAACTTTTTCCTGTTTCAAGACTTAAAATGCTTTTCTTGCCCCTCAGAATAGGAAAATTCTCTACTTGCCGTAAAATTCTCTTCAGTAACCTTCCTAGAAGCAGTTAACCATTCTCTTATCTTAGTGCCTATTGCACATTTCCTTATGATTCTAAAAGTGTGCTCATATTTTATTGTAATTTATTTGTCTTTTTCACCTGTATTAGCCAGCATGTCTTGGTTTTCTCAAGTGAAAACACCATGTATTATTTATTCTTGTATTTCCAGCACTCAGTATTGCACCTGTGCATAAACCTCCCAATAAATATGTGTTGAATCGAATTTCAAAGAAATAATAGATGTAGAAGTATGTACAGATAATGTTATCAGCAAAGCAGCATTTCATGATAGCATGATATACATCTAATTTTGTACTTATAAGATTCTGTGTTGATGCCATACACACTTTGTTAACCATCCAAAATGCTGCAGAGCTTTTTGCCAATGAGCAACAGCAGTGTATGTTGACAGTTTATTTCAGTACATTATATGGCACTCAACCAAAATTGAACAGCAAGAAAAGATGGAAAGAAAATGACTATTTTCTAGGCCTCCATCACTGCAGGTAAAACTAAATGGATTTCATGATGTTCATGTGCCCTGGTTTGCATCAACCCTTATGTGTAAATCAAATTGATTGTCCTAAGTCGTTTGGCGCAGGACTGTCATTCTAAGGCCTACAGTCATACAATGCTATATTACACTCTATTATTGTGTACTACATCACAGCATACTGTATCTATTACAGTCATCTCATGTGGAATTACCTCTTTCAAAAGGATGGAACACACCCTAAATTATAATGACCTCATCACTTGTACTAGCTTTAGTAGAAGAAGCCCTTTTAGCACCGTGTTATTACCTCTGGTATGATTAGAGGAAAGGTAGTATTTCATTCCAAGACTAAAATGTTTTCCTAGAAAAAAATAAATCTAGAAATCTTAAGATATGTAAGATTAACTTTGCAATTTAGAGAACCGTCTTCAGAAGTTTCCCTCCCCTCTGGAATGATATGATTATATATATATATATATGTTGCTAAAGTTGATGTTAGCTTTCAGACTGGTTTGTAGGTAAAAAGACTTGATTCATCAAATTGTCACACAACATGTAAGGATATAAAACTGACTGTGTTTTTCATTTTTTAGAAATTTTGTATGTTGGGGGGCCAGGGATTTAGCTCAGTGGTTGTGCCGCCTGCCTCGCAAGTGTAAGGACCTGTGTTCAATCCTTGGTACCAAAAAAAAAAGAAATTTTGTATTTTTCTGGCTCAAATATACCAGTCAAAATTTGGCTAATTATTGGACCTACCATCATCTATAAGCAGATTGGCAGTTTATCTCTGGTCTAGCAGGAATAATTGGACCCACAAATCTATTGGCTTATTTTTTAGCTTACAAGATATGTAAGCACTGCAAATCCTCATTTTTCTTTTCTTGCTTTGGCTGGACAAATCTTAAAGCAAAAATTATGGCCTATATTTAACAAGTACTTAAGTCTTTATATATTGAATATTTTATACTAACCTTAATTCCCAATTCTTTTTAGTTTTCCATCCTCTTTGTTATTTATCTTCACTTATTTTACAGTATGCTATTTTAGCATACCAAAGTGTCTATCATTTTTTAAAAATAGATTGATTCACTTTTTAAAAAATGGTGAGACATTAAAAATATGTTCAAAATAAAACTATTCCCTCTAATGAATTGTACGATTTATTTTTTTGTCTCTGAGTAGCTGCTGGCCAGGTTTCATGTATTAGCAGTACCACATAAAAGAAACATCAGATACGCTCCTGCACTGGCTCTTGATATATCTGCATAACCTGGGAAAGCATCTTTCTAAATTTTTAAGTAATCATTCCTATGTCCCACTCCTGGGAATTCTGACTGAAGTCTAGCATAGGGCCCAGTAGTTTATACTTTTTGGACATTTTAACAGATGAATCTAATATACAGTCTTATTTTTAAAACTGAGCATTTGAAGAATCTAGGATGAATCATTTTTAAATTAAAAATAATGTGGAAGCTTGCGTATGTGTATGATACATGGCATAGATGATGGTGATGGTGATGGTGATAATAGACAGACAGACAGACAGAAAAAAAGAAAGTTGTGTAATGGATGAAGAAAGAACAATAAAAAGGATATATAAGATGCATTATTTTAAATCAGACATAGGGCTCGTAGAAATTATATGTTATAAGGATGTTAAACTTGTAAAGTATCTTGAAAATTTTCTACAAAAACAGTCATTTTTCACCTTCTATTTTCAGAAAATCACAATAGGGCAGTAAATAACACAGCCGAGCACTTATCAAATACTAAAGATTGTCAGTTGTTTTTTTTTTTTTAACAAGTACCACATTTCATGATAGAATAATCCTTCCAGGCAAGTTTGATCATCACTTTTGAATTAGCAAACTAAGATCTTTTTGGGCTGAACACCTGACAGTCACACAAAGGTAGGAATTGATGAACTCTCAATGCAAATCCACATTTCTCTTTCTCCCAAATCAGTATGTTTTGTTACCATGTTTCACCGAGCTCCTCCAACATATTTGTTCTTTCTCTTAATACAATTCTGGATAATTTAGTGAATCTACTTATCCACTCTTAACTTCAAACACAAAAGTAACAATCATTTCAAAGCATAAAGAATTTACAGTTGCTTTCTCTTGAAGTTGGGTAAATCTAGGTAAATATAGAACTACTGGAGCCATCAGGGCCATTAAAGTTTTTCAGTTTTAAATGTTATTTAAATAAACAACATAGGAAAGGATGTTTTTTACATTAATGGAGCATATGTCCAGATTTATTTGATCCCAGATTCATTAACTCATGGTCCACTGATTTTTACTTACTTTTTCTAACAAGAATTACTCTAGTGAAAGCAAAGATGCCCATAAATTTATATTGCATATCACAGAAAAGCTTCACTTGAATTTTTTTGTTGTTTCCAAATGTCCTTTCTACACAGATCATACTGTAAATTTTCTCTCACACGTGCGTGTATTAATTAGAGTTGAGTTAAAAAACAAACAAGTCAACTGGGATTTGAATTTCATAATTCATATTAGCTCGCTGAATGTTCTACTCATGGTGGAAACATCTTATTTAAAAAAAATAAAGATACTTGCATGGACAGAATTATCAGACAGATAAAAGTGCCATTATGGTTAATCAGAACAAATAGTTAACACCAGATACATTCTTCCATTTTTCAAATACCTATAAATTCAAAAATGCTAAAGGAGCTTAGAGAAAAAACTTTTGCATGCATTCATGAAAAGTTTAGGACATTTTCACCAAATTTTCTTGTTTTACAAAGCATGTGCCTTGTATCCCATGTGTCTTGCTGACTTCAACTCTGATGATGATCGGAGATTTGTTAAAAGTGTCAGTGTTGGCTGGGGATTTAGCTCAGTGGTTCCATCCCCTGCCTCACAAGCATAAGGACCCAAGTTAGATACCTGGTAACAAAGGAAAAAAAAATGTCAGTGTTCACCTTGGACTAATGTGTTTTGAACACTTAGCATACATTATGTTATGTACCTTACATAACTATCCCATGAAAAAAATTTTCTTTCCTTCTTATAATAACTAGGAAGGAAGCAGAGGTTTAAAAAGGTAAATCTACTTGCCCTCCATTAAAAAGTTGCTACATGGTACAGAATCATGACTTGAATCAAGGACTCAAATTCCAAATATTGTGTTCCTAATCACTGCTCTAATGTTTCTTTCCTTCTCTGATTCCCAAACAGGATTCTTTCATCACCTATAGATTTATTCAAGGCCAGCACACTTAATGTCTGCATCTTTTTCTCTGTTTATTCTATTGATGAAATATTATTTTAAGAATTTCATCTGTCACCACTAAATCTCTTCTGGAGTTTGGAACTGGTTCATCCATTCTTGCTTCTTCCTTTAGCAAAAAAGTAGCTTTGTTTTGCAGTCTTACATTATGATTATCTTGAAATATGAAAGACCTCTATTTCTCACACTGGGGGAGGCATCCATGGAAAAGGCAGTAATGTCGTTTTGGCAGTGTATCATCCTGAATCAGAAACTAAAGCATGCAAACTGAAATTGATTTGTAACAGGTACCTTATTAGAAGCAAACATCAAGAAAACTAGAATCAATGTTGAAACAAAAATGTGTCTTGTAAGCAATCCTGAGTGAAATGTGTTGACACAGCAGCACATTCTGTAGCCCCATTTTTGCATGCTTTTCAAAGCACAGTTATCTCAGGTTGAGGGAGATGAATAATTGACTGATCACTGCATAATTCAACATAGTGTTGTAAAAATTCAAGGTCTGGCAAATTTGAAGCTTTTCTTTTTTATTGAGACTGAGGTTAAAGTTTCAATCAACCTTGAAGAAACATTTAAATAGCACAAGGATATATGATTTATTAAAGTGCATATTATTCTTTCTTATATTCCCTCCTTCTTCATTAAGCTGCTTCACATAATACACACATAAAGTTAAAAGACTTATCTATAAGGTTTAGTGGAGCCCCACCTGTAGCGACTTCAAAAGCACTAGTATTGGCCATGTCTGAGAACAATTATCTAGCAAAGAAACTCAAATAAACTGTGTTCTATATGCCTTATTATATTTCTTTTTTTGTGAAATATCGAAACAATATTATCCACTATATTTTAAGTTCTGCAAAAGTAACCCACAACAATGTAGGGAGTGACTCTTCTACTTTATGTGTTTTCTTATGAAATTTTTCATTTTGATATCTTAAGCACTCTCATAACCAAGATACAAATTGGAAAAGATAAAAACAGTAGCCTTGTCCAGAAGGAGAAAGCAGTAAGTTTTAACAGAGATGCATCAAGCAAGGAAAAGGGTGTTTTGGTTACATAAATCTGAGAAATGTTAAAAATCATTGTGATTATGTTATTTTCAAAATTATAATAAAAACATTAAGAAAGATTTCAACATATTACATTCAATATCAAAATTTTAAGAATTTGTCATTACATAATTTGAAAGTTCTATTCTCATTATAGTTAGACATTAGTAACCTTTGAATGTTTCTGGGAAAAAAACATTTGGCTGTGTATAGAGTATAGTTTTGATAAAATGAAGTTTTCTGTATGTAAAGAATATATTTTACTAATATATTTATATTAAAAAGTTCTGGTGTCTTTAAAATTATATTTCTCAGAGTAAACTTGAAAAAAATAGGATGATTAGTTTTCTGAAAATAAGAACAATTTATTTTTACAGTACAAATAGTCTTTCATAAAATAACAAACTGCATACTAAAATATTTGAGAAAATTCAGTTAAATTCTATATTCTTAAATAAGGTAAGAAGTTCACCATAATTTACTAACATAATCAGAATATGAACACTATATAAGCTATTACCACTAGAAGATATAAAGCAAACAGAAAACCTCAATGTTCCCTTGGAAAATCTACAATCTCAGTAGGGAGCAAAATGTTAGTATACAAAACAATTAACAAATATTAGCTACTGCAAACTGTGCCACTATGAACATGGGTGCACATATAGCACTGTGGTATGATTCTTTTAAATATAATGATTTTGTATTTTTCCCTTCCAAATATTTCTCCAGAATTCTAAGTGAAAAAAAGCATAGTATAAAGTTAAAGAAAAATTTTAAAATAAGGTGAACCAAACAATTCCATAAACTGACATGTTTCAGGAACTGATTTGGAAGACAAAAAGCTATCATTGAGAATTAAGAATCTCTTCTCAATATCATCATCCTGTTAGGTTCCAAACACTCTTCTTTTTCTAGAGTAATTTAAATGTTGGAATCCTTTGAACCTAGAAGGTTCTAAAGCCGAACATCATATATTTAACACACTATTTCCAACTTCTTTAGCCACACAGATTACCCAAGACCACATAAAATATTTTTGTCCTGCACCTTTCATAGTAATTCCTTGGGTAACCTAATGAACTAAAAGAATTATCATTATTGTAGGTTCACAGGAGTGCAGGCTGAATGGCACACCCTGCTGATTTGATACCCTCTGCGATGACAGTCTATGGTTCACCAGCTTGGTTAAACAGCACGTCAGCGGCAGCGATGGGTGATCAATCTCATTCCCCATAGCACTGCTCCCCAAAGAGTCATTATTGAGAATAAAATAAAGGCTATCAGAGGGAATCATTGAGTCTATGGTTTAAGAAAAAAACCTACGAAAATAAATGAATCGGAGTCTTGGAAAAAATACATTTTTAAAACCTCATTACAAAGGAGGCAAAGGGACTGATTAAAATTTTGAAAAATAGTAAATGTATTGTCATACTCACAACCCATACATATCATTGTCAAATACTATAAAGCAGGATACTATGGTAGCATGCTAGGTTGCAATTCCCATTGTTTTACTATATCCATTTCAAATATTGCCAATTAAAAGAAACATGCAAGATGTCAGAATTTTAATCTCTAAGAATCTATAACTATTCACCTTTAACATTGACATCATCTAAATATTTGTTTATTATTCTCTATGACTGAAAAATCTTCAGTATAAATTCATTAAAACCTAATTACAATATTTATAGTTATTTTTTAAATGAGTTAGCTGAAAGAAATCTAATTTTTTTAGATGCATATAGCTTAAAATGCCCAGATAAAATGACTGGAAAGAATTTTATTCCCAAGAGAATTACCCTTGTATGAACTTTATTATTTTTTAAGGCAAAGAAAAACTAGTGGGGTGTTGTAATTCAGAAAATGAAAATGTTTGTTACAGTGACAAATCATATTTATTTAGTTCCTGTAATGTCTTAGTACTGTACTTCCTTAAAACTTTACTAGATTCAATCAATCCTCACAATAACTCTGACATAGTTTCTACCAGCTATAAGGAGACTGAGGCTTGGAAAAGTTGACTAACATATCTAAAGTCATAACAATTGTAAGTGTTGGAATTAAAAATTGAAAGAGGAAAATTTGACTTCAATTCCATCTTATTAACCATGTATTTTTATTTTCCCTAACACAGTGATTCAAATATCTTCCAGGTTTTATTTCTTGGAACTAAATTTTCAGGATACTATTTGATAGATGAAAGGCATAATTTCCAAAAACTGTTTTACTTTATCAGTTGTTTTGATGGCTTTTGTATCAAGTTAGATACTCTTAGCAGGAAGTTATAGACAGTTTATATCAAAATGTCTTCACTAATTAGGAAATGTTAGTATCTCATATAAAAATAACTCACAAGTCTAGTTCCAGGATTAAGGGAGTTCAAGAGCTCATCGTCATGGTCAGAAGTTCAGAATATTAGATTGATTCTTAAATTGACAAGCTGGACACATATATGAATTCCATATGTCTTATACAGACAGGAGAATACACGGCAGAAAAGCAGGGAGCTTTTCAGAGATCTCCTAGAATTGCTTTCATTTGACCAGGACTTTGCTATATATCTCTGACTAAACAAGTTCCAATTAAAGAGAATGTAAGCAACTTGATGGTGTAGACTGATATGATTCTGCCCCTGCTAAAGGTAAATGAGCTCACCTCTCCCTAAGATTTGACCACCTTAAGACAGGTGGATTTCTGAATTAAATCATGAGATTTTACAAAGTAGAGAAGGAATATGAAGAGTTGCATAGGAAATTAACAGTGGGCACAAAGATTAAGAGCACAGATTTGATTTAAGATTTTTATTTTCATGTCATCACATACAAGCTATGTGACATTGGGAAAATTTAGTCTTCTTCTGTCTAAATTCTTTTACATATAAAATAGAATCAATAACAGAAACAACCTCCTAGACTAGTTCTCAGGTGTAAATGTGTTAAAATGTGTAAACTGTTGAGAATACAACCTAGCCTATGTGAAAACACTCATCTCTAAAATTTTTGACTTTATTTTTTAAACCAAACCTTACAGGGGTTTTCAGTTTTTCATTCATGATGTAAGAAGCTTTGAGCACTGTTCTATTCTCATACCAAGGAAACAGCTAAGCAACTAAAAATCAACAAATCTTCTTAGACATGTCAGACACTGCTGTCCCTAATAGAAATTATTTTATCAATGTCTATATTATTTTTCTTTTGTTTTGTTTCTATCCAGATCATAAAGAAAACACCCAAATCCAATCTGTTCTAATCCTTCTGACCTTCCTAAGGGATGGGAAGGCAGGAATTGTGCAACACTTTTGAAGTTTGCAGTCAAGAGCCACAGGTTCAACAAGACTGTTACCAAATAATAGAACTATAGAACACATTCCTTGTTTTCACATCTGAACATCTATAAATAGAAAAGTCTATTTATACAAAGCCATTTCACCCAGTACACCATGCTTAGTTAACAAAAAATTACAAGGCATGCTAAAAGGCAAAAAATGGTTTGAAAAGACAGTGTAAATGTCAAAACCAGAACCAGATATGTTGGAATCATCAGACCATGAATTTAAAACAGCTATGATTTTAATGTTAAGAGCTCTAAAGGATAAAGTAGACAGCTTTCAAGAACAGATGGATGTAGTCAGCAGAGAGATGGACACTGTCACAAAGAACTAAAAGGAAATATTAGTGATCAAATATACTGGTTTCCCTTATTACATGAATGGATAATCTGTATAACATGGAATATTAGACAATGTTAAAAAGAAATGCACTGTGAAACCATAAAAAGATACGGAAGAACCTTAAGAATATATCACCAAGTGAATGAAGCTAGTGTGTAACAGTTGCACACTATATAATTCAAACTATACGAAATTCTGGAAATGGTAAAACTATACAAGACTAAAAGGATCAGTGGTTGTCAGGTGTTAAATGGGGAGGAACAAATATGTGGAGCACAGGGGATTTTTAGAGCAGTGAAAACATTCTATATGCTTCTATTAATGGAAAATTATTTATTTGTTATAATCAGTAGAATGAGTAGCACCAAGAGTGAACCCTAATGTAAACTGTGAATTAGGGTAAAAATGATATATTAATGTAGATTCATCAATTTCACAAGTGCACCATTTTACCATTTTGACAGTGGGGTGAGTTGTGTACATGTGGAGCAGAGGAGATGGTAGGGGAAATATTTGCTTCTTCCATATCATTTTTCTGCAAACGTAAATCTTCTCTAGGAATTAAACTCTGTTTAAACAAAAACACACCATTCACATTATATGAGTTACTGAATGGCCCTCTGGATGTCACTATAACGTAGCATAAGGGCTTATTCTAAAGTATTTTGGGGTATAATAGGAATGAAGATTCAACCACCCAGAAGCCATTACATGTTATAATCAGATTTATTATCTTTCATAATTTTCATTACAACTTTCAAAATGATAATTCATTGCTGAATTTGGTTATGCAACAAATGTACTGAAAATTTTTATTATACTTGCTTTAATTCAGATAGCTTCTACTTATTTGCACTTGCCTGAAACAATGTGGTGGTGAATGAGACAGGCCTAATGCCTCCCTATGAAAATTATATAATGGCAAGGTAACCGACTTTAAATAGCTAATTAAACAGCTAATTATTAAATTTCTATGGTGAGAACTCCTATCAGGAAGTATGAAATACAATTATACCTAGGAATCAAAGATAGTCTTATGGAGTTAGGGCCCTGATATTTGAGTAAACCAAGAAAGATTGGAAATAATTTACTAGATGTAAGTATACTGGGGACCTAGAGACCAAAATAAGTGAGCCTCTTAGCTTGATTAATAAAATCAAGTACATGAAAAAGTTAGACTCACACAATACAAATAGCATTAAGAGATCAGTCTGACAAGACAGAATAAATGAATAGAGAGAGTGCTGGCTAGTAGAAATGTGAGAAATGTGCTTACTTTCCTAAGGCAATGGCAATTTACTAAAGCATTTTTAAACAAAAATGTGGTCAACATATTCATAATATAAAAACTGACTATCATGTTAAGACCAGATTTAAGAAATCCAAGTTTGTTTTTAATTAATTTTATTGGTATATTTTAGGTATAGAATACAATGACATTCATCATTGGAAATTTGCACCTTTACTTAATCTCTCTTGGTTCTTATTTTTTCCCCCATTCCCCTGCCCTCCCTTCAACCCCTCCATCCCTCATTATTTACAAAGACTTTGTTTCCATTTTTTCATTTTCTCATATTAATTCCATTTCCTTCTTTCCTTTCCCCTACCCCTCCCTCTTAGCCTCCCCTTTTGCCCCTTTTCTTCCTATTTCACATTATCTGATATGCCTTTTAGTCCTTATTTACACTTTAAGTTTCTCACACTAGAGTTCAGTATTTACACGTGTGTCCTGTTTCTTTCACTTAAGAGTATCATCTCAATGTACATCTATTTAGCTATAAATGTATCCAGTTTCTCACTCTTTATGGCTGAGTAGTACTCCATTTTATTAAAAACCCACGTTTTCTTTTTCCATTCTACAGTTGATAGGCAATTGGGCTGCTTCCAAGTTTTTACAAATTGTGCTGCTATGAATATGGGTGCACATATATCGCTGTGGTATGATTCTTTTAATTGTTTGGGGAAGATACCCAGGAGAGGAATAGCTGGGTCAAATAGGACTTCCAATCCTAGTTCTTTGAGGTATCTCCATACTGATTTCCACAGTGGTTGCACCAGTCTACACCCCCACCAGCAGTGGAGCAGGGTTCTACTTTCCCCACAGCCCTGCCAGCATTTGTTATTGGTTGATTTCATGATAGTAGTCATTCTTTCTGGGGTGAGGTGAAATTTCAGCATTGTTTTCCTTTGCATCTCTCTAATTAAGAGTGGTATTGAACATTTTTTCATATGTTTATTTGCTATTTCTGCTTCTTTGTCTAAAAAATATCTGTTCATTTAAGATGCCCATTTTGGGATTGGGTCTTTAAATTTGGGAGGTCTGATTTTTTTAAGTTCTTTATAAATTCTAGATAGTAGACCTTTGTCTGAGAAATAGCAGGTGATAATTTTTTTCCCACATTGCGGGTTGTCTCTTCACTCTGTTGGTGGTTTCTCTTGCTGTGCAGAAGCTTTTTAATGAGAAGAGATCCCACATGTTGATTGTTTGTGCTAGTTCACGAGCAACTGACAGTTTGTTCATAAAATCTTTTTCTACACCAATGTCTTTTAAAGTTCTGCCTAACCTCTGTTCCAGCCAGTTTAGTGATTCTGTTTTAATATTTAGATCTTTAATCCATTTTGACTTTAGTTTAGTGCATGGTGAAGATATAGGTCTAGTTTTAATCTCTGGCAAATTTAAACCCAATTTTTCCAGCACCATTTATTAAAGAGGTTATCTTCCCTCCAGTGAGGGTGTTTGCCTCCTTTGTCAAAGATGAGGTGGCTGAGTGTGTCTACAGTTGTTTCTGCATCTTCTAATCTGTTCCACTAGTCCACAGGTCTGTCTCTTTGCCTGTTATTATCACAGTAGCTTTGTAGTATACTTTAAATTGATAGTTGTGATACCCCCTGTCTCTGTTGCCTAGAATTGCTTTTGCTATTCTAGGTCTCTTCTTGTTCCAAAATAATTTTTGGATTGTTTTCTCAAGGTTCATGAATTATGCTGCTGGAATTTCAATTGGGATTGCATTGAATCTATATAACAGTTTTGGAAGTATGGCCATTTTCACTAGGTTGATTCTTCCTATCCAGCAGCAAGGGTTGTCTTTCCATTTTCTGATATCATCTTCAATCTATCTTTTCAGAGTGCTATAGTTTTCAGAGAAGAGATCTTTGATTTCTTTTGTTAGGTTGATACCTAGGTATTTAAGTTTTTTGGATGCTATTGTGAAAGGAATTGTTTGCCCTATTTCTCTCTCAGTGAGTCTATTGTTCATGTAGAGGAAAGCTATTGATTTTTTTGTGTTGACCTTGTATCCAGCTACTTGACTGAATTTGGTTATTAAGTCTAGAAGACTTTTGGTGTAGTTCTTGGGGTCTTCTATATAGGGTATCATGTCATCTCTAAATAAGGACAATTTGACTTCTTCATTTCCTATCTTTATTCCTTTTATTTCTCTCTTGTCTAATTGCTGTAACTAATGTTTCCAAAACTATATTGAACAGTAGTGGTAATAGTGGACATCCCTGTCTTGTTCCTGATTTTAGTGTAAAGGATTTCAGTTTTTGACCATTTAGTACGATATTGGATGTTGGGTTTTCATAGATGGCTTTTATCAGATTGAGGTAGACTCCATCTATTCCAATTTTTTGTAGGGTTTTTATCATAAATGCTTGTTGGATTTGTTGAATGCCTTTTCTGCACCTATTGAGATGATCATATGGTTTTTGTCCTTGGTTCTATTGATATAGCGTATTACATTTATTGATTTGCATACATTGAACCATCCCTGAATCCTGGGATGAATCCCAGTTGGTCAGGGTGTATGATCTTGATGATCTTCTGCATTCTGTTTGCCAGTATCTTATTAAAGATTTTTGCATCTATGTTCCTTAGTGATATTGGCCTGTAGTTCTCTTTTTCAGTTGGGTCTTTCTCTGCTTTGGGGATCAAGGTGATCCCTTCTTCCAGGAATGAATTTGGGAGTATTGTGTCCCTTTCAATTTCATTGAAGAATTTAAATAGTAGTGCCAGCAGTTCATCTTTAAATGTCTTGTAGAATTCAGCAGTGAAGACACCAGGGCCCGGGCTTTTCTTAGTTGGTAAATTTTTAAATATGTTTTCAATTTCATTGATTGATATTTGGTTGTTTAGAATTTTTAAGTGGTCTTCCTTCAACTTTGGTAATTCATGCCTATCTAGGAATCTGTCCATTTTTTTCTGTATTTTCCATTTTATTGGTGTATAGGTTCTTGAAGTAGTATTGACAATCCTCCGGATTTCTGCTGGTTGCATTGGGATTTCATCCTTTTTATTCTTAATTACATGGATTAGAGCCTTTTCTTTCCTTTTTTTTGATAAGGTTGGATAAGGTTTTGTCAATTTTGTTTATTCTTTTGAAGAACCAACTCGTGGTTTCATTGATTCTTTGTATCGTTCTCTTAGTCTTCATTGCATTGATTTCTGCTGTGACCTTTATAATAATACAATAATAATATTAATATATAATATATAATTATAATAACATAATAATTTTTATGAGCTTTGGGTTTGTCCTGATCTTTTTCTACAAGCTTGAAGTTCAGCAACATATTGTGTAATTGAGCTCACTCTGTTTTCCTAATGTGAGTATTCACTGCTATGAATTTCCCTCGTAGACTTCTTTCACTGTGTCCCATAGATTCTGATATATTTTATTGCCATTGCCATTTAATTGTAGGAACTGTCTGATTTCTTCTTTAATTTCCTCTGTCACCCATTGGCTATTCAGAAATGTGTTATTCAATTTCCACGTGTTTATGAAATTCTTGTGGTTTCTTTTGCTATTGACCTCCAATTTCATAACGCTATGGTCTGATAGTATACAGGGGATAACTTCAATTCCTTTGCACTTACTTAAATATGTTCTATGAGCAAGTATGTGGTCTGTTTTGGAGAACAACCAATGTGCAGCTGAAAAGAATGTGTATTTTCTGATTCTGTGGGGTGTAACACTGCAAACATCTGTTAAGTTCATTTGTTCAAGAGTTTGATTGAGTGCTAGTATTTTTTTTTAATTTTTTGTCTAGTTGATCTATTTGTGACAGTGGCATATTGAGGTCCCCCACTACTATTGCATTACTGCTTATTTGATATTTCACGTCCATTAGTTATATATATATATATATATATATATATATATATATGTAGTGGGGGGAACCAGTGTTTGGTGCATATATTGTCATCTTTTCCTCTTTGTTCCCTTTACAAGGATGTAGCATCCTTCTTTGTCTCTCTTAATCAGTGTTGATTTGACATCCACTTGATCTGCAAAAAGGATAGCCACTCCTGCTTCCTTTTGGGTTCCTGTTGCATGGAGTATTGTTTTCCACCCTTTAACTTTCAGTCTATGAGTTTCTTTTTCATTTAAGTGTGTTTCTTGTATGCAGCATATTGTTGGATGGTGCTTCTGGACCCATTCTGCCAGTCTATTTCTTTTCATTGGTGAATTGAGACCATTAACATTGATGATTATAATTGATACATATTGTCTTAGCATTGTCATGACTTTTTTGTTGTTGTTGGATTCTCCCCCACTGTGTTTTATGTCTTGCCGTGCTTGATGGATTCATTCTCCTGGGCTTTCTGGCATTGTGATCCTCATTGTCTTTTCCTAATATATCATTTAAAAATTTTTGGAGTGCTGATTTGGTATTCATGAAGTTCCGAACATACTCATTGACATTAAAGTATCTTATTTCTCCATCAATTCTGAAAGATGGTTTTGCAGGATCCATCAGTCTGGGTTGGAGGCTATTTTCCTTTATGGCTTGAAATATATCACTCCAAGCTCTTCTTGCCTTGAGGGCTTGTGTTGAGAAGTCTGCTGTGATTCTGATGGGCTTTCCTTTGTATGTGACTTGTTATTTTAACTGCTTGTAGAATTTTGTTCTTCTGTTGGGTTTCTGGAATCTTAACTATTATATGCCTATGTGTAGATTTTTTTTTTTTTATCAAGGCTAGTTGATGCCCTATATGCCTCACTTATCTGTATGTCAAGTTCTTTTCCCCTACTTGGGAAGTTTGCCACCATTATTTCTGTGAACAGTTTTTTTTATGTGGTCTGCATGCTCTCCTGTTTCTTTTTTTGGTACCAGGGATCGAACTTGGGACCTTGCTGTTGCAAGGCAGGTGGCGGAACCACTGAACTAAATCCCCAGCCCTCCTGTTTCTTCATTGACTCTGATCAGTCTTATGTTATTCTTCTTTGCATTGTCTAGCAGCTACTATATTAATTTCTCATAGTCCTTTATTATTTTAAAGAAATTATTCTTTACCTGGTCAATAATTGCAATCTTATCTTCTATATCTGAAATTCTGTCCTCACATTGGCTCATTCTGCTGTGTAAACTTTCAATGGAGTTTTTAATTTCCTGGAAATCTGTTTGCATCTGTTTTATGGATCCCATTTTTTTCCTATAGTGGGATTCCAACGTGTTCCTCAGCTCCTCTATTTTTTTACCTGTGTCTGCTCTAGATTTATTAATTGTGTCTTGCACTATAGGCACAACCTCTGCTGTTATCTGAGGAATTATTTCTGATTTCATTTTTTCCAGATCCTCTTTTGTTGTCAGTTCAGAGAGTCCAGGTGGTTGAGTGTCAGATTGTTCTATCTCTTGCCCTTTGGGTTTGCCTTGGGTGATCTGGAAGTCTGGTTTTGAGACTTGTTTATGTGTCTTCTTATTTCAACAGTTGCAGGTTGCTGTGCCTTTGTTGAGGCAACTTTTTTCTCACCCAGTGGTCTTCAATTCTGAGCAAGCCACTGACAGGCCTTTTCTTTGCTGCTTACCAGTACACTAATCCCTGGGTTCAGAATGGTGGCCTTCTGGATCCCTGAGCTGACCTGTTGTCTGGACGGGCTTCTGGCTGGGGCCTGTTCACACTTGGGATGGTATCTAGGTGTGCCTCTGGCTAGGGCCCCTATGTACCTTTAAAGGGGGACAGGCATTTAACACAAAAGCCTTTGATAAACATTAAGATCTAAATTAGAGCATGGCATTTTTAAATTACAATGGATTTACTGAGGTGTAATCTCACAGAAAATCAAAGAACAATAGTAAAATCTATAAAGAGAAATCTTTGTTTTTTTTCATCTCAAAAAATTCCCAGGAGCTGTTTCATATAATATCCTGTTGAATGAAGTCCAAATGGCGGCCTTCATCAATCTGTACCAGTGGGTTTACTGATTATTCTCATAAAGCCTGTGGACTTCTTCCTTATCACATATCTATGTATGCTTTGCACTTCTGATCCCTGCTGCACTGATTGATGGGCAAAGCAGGCAGATCAAGAGACTGATCTGAATAACACACTGTAATATTATACTCAAAACCTTCCCTCCCTTATATCAGTGGTTCTCAGTTAAGGGAGTATTTGTCTCGAGTTTGTTAACAGCAATATCTGGAGAACTTTTGCATTATCACAACTGAAGGAGGGGGAAAGTGGCACCGATATACAGTGGATAGAGGCCTGGGATGCTACTAAAAAACTTACAATGAACAAGTTAGCTAACAGCAATCAATCAACCCTCCTGCCCTCTGCCACCTTGCCTTCTTCTCTCCTTCTTTCCCTCTCACTCTGTCATTTATCATCTTCCAAATACCAATATTTCCAGCATGTATGAAGTGAGAAATACAGCACTTCATCTTTTAAGCTTCTTGATAATGAGGTTTTATTTCAAAGATCATTTTTGCACCCTCATTTCCCAACTCTACATAATACCTTGCACATGAGTAATGCTCAATAAATTCTATTGGGTGTGGTGGTAATGACAATTTTCCACACAGTATGTACATTTGCCATATTATTCACATAACATTTCACATCAATGCAAAAAAAGAACTGTCCCATAAGTTGTATTTGTGCATTATTACTTTAGAAGAGTATAAATGTAGTTCCTTTGGCTGAGATTTAAAAAAAAATTTGTTTGCACTTTCATTCTCTTAATTTTCCTTTATGGCTTGAAATACGTCACTCCAAGCTCTTCTTGCCTTGAGGGCTTGTGTTGAGAAGTCTGCTGTGATTCTGATGGGCTTTCCTTTGTATGTGACTTGTTATTTTAACTGCTTGTAGAATTTTGTTCTTCTGTTGGGTTTCCTTTTTAGTGTGAGCAGAGAAAGTGAACAATTAAAATATATAGAGAACCTGGATTATATCATTTTAACTTCCAAATTCAACATTTGAATGTCATGATATTTCTAGTTAATTTTTAAATTTCTAAAATATGCATGTTGTCTTTATCTATCACCAATTTTAATTCTGGACAGATATGTAAGTTAAACAGTATTCATCTTCATTTCCTTAAGTGACCTAATGGCAAGAAGAAGCAGAAAAGATTGGGCAGTAAAATGGTCCATTTGTCAATTTATAAACTAAGCTAATAAAAAAACTATAAGGAGAATAAATTCAGATTTCGTAGGCTAACTTATTCCTCTTAAGTAGTTGTATTTACCAGATACAACATGTAAGATAACATAAATTTATAAACATTTAGTTTGTTACACTGACTTGTTTAGGATCTGTTTTAGCAGATTAGAAAAATGCATAATGCCCAATATGTTTTAAAATTATAGTTTGTGTTCTTCCTTTTATGTATAAATCAAATGTACCACCTTTTTACAAGTTTTATAAGTTAAGCTTTTCTGAAAACCTCAGCTAAACTACTCCACAGAGTTTCACCTAAAGTGAAACAAAAAGTTAACTAACATCACTCTGTCCTCTGTTACAAGTTCCTTACTTCCTTTACAGGTAACATTTCATAACATATCATTAACAAGACAAAAAGACCCAATACTCAGATGCACTGGAAGAGGCACCTACCCTCTTCAGTCCAGTGAAGTCCCAGAATATAGCTGAATAAATTCTAATGCTGTCTTCCACTATCTCACTCTTTTGATAATGACTATTAATCAATGATCAACTTCCTCCTTCTTCATCTCTTTCCCTTAAAATATCTAAATTATCAGGCTATATATATATATGTTATTTACATTAATTGGACAAATTCCTACTTCAATGTAGCATATTTTGATGACACATGATTTCTTTTACACAAATCTTTATAAATTTCCTTTCTCCTTACAAAAAGAGATCCACCTTATAATTTTACCATATCTTCACCAGCTGATCATAACCTGATTAAAAAAAAAAAATCTACTTTGCAGTGTAAGTCATTCCATTTAATCTCATCCACAACAAAACATTTTTAAATGCCAGTTAAAAATCAAAGTAGCACATGAATTGTTTCTTTTACCTAATGAAAGTAACAAGAGTATTGGTTTCAGGCAAAGCATAATTTTAAAAAGTCTATTTAGCACAAGGCATACTAAAACACAATCTCATTTCTCAACTCGCTTATAAAATTCCAAAATGTATGCTCTGTTTCAGGTATAAAATTTATATTATGATTATTTATACTGATTTAACATAAATTTCTCAAAAATCTAATTCTGTGAGCAATTTTTCCATTGAAAAAATGTATATGTAAATGAAGAGTAAAACTTACTTAAAGCCGATCTTTGGATACATGGTTTGAATTACAAAAAAACTCCACAAAAAACAAAAACAAAAGCAAAAGCACAGTCTAGACTATAAACTCAGCTACTGGCAAGGCTGAAGCAAGAAGACTCCTTGAGCCCAGAGGTTTCAGACCAGCTCAGGAAGCACAGAGACCCCATTTCTGAGAGAAAACACACACACACACACACACACACACACACACACACACAAAGGTCTTAGAATTTAAAGTGAGTGAAACTGGAAGGCTGTTCTCAAAAACACACAAGGAATTTTCCATGTTCATAAGCTATTGTAAAATATCTTTGAGTCAATACTGCAAATACAATAGCATGCAACAAAAATTATTCCTGCTCTTCAGTGGAATATTCAGCATCATCTGGTACTTAGGAGCTGTGATTTACATGCAGTGCAAAATTCTTGGAGTAGCAGATGCTGAAATGTTCATGTCCTAAACATGTAACCCTGTTAGTATCAAAGCAACTCACCAGAGGATACTTCAGCTTTCAAAGACTATTTGACCACATTTCCAGAGCTTTCTGATATGAAAGACTTTAAAAAATAAAAGATAAGGCTTTCATCACTATCTCCTTAGACTCCATTATAATCACCTTGTGAGGAAGCACACTTCATTACAAAACCAAATTGCTTACCTCCCAAGAGCTATTTTCTTTTCAGTCTGGGTGGATTTTACTTATCCTCCAAACAACTAAAAATAATCAAGATGATTGTATTAGCTTGACAAGGTCTGATGGTTCTTGCATAATAAATAAGAAAGGTTTCCTTTTCTATTTTATTTTTAAATCTTTCTTATAACTGAGATACAGTATAGTTGATCTATATTAAAAAGTTATTAATTTATGCAAACAAATACTTATACACAGTTGTATTTTAAAAGTTTCAGTTTATCTGAAGATGGAGATCTTAATCATATAGCTAATACATCAGTCTGAAGTGTCAACTCTTCTTATTTATTATACTTTTTATCTTTGAAATATTTTATTTTTGTTTATATTTATCTTAAATCAATCACAAAGTCACTAATATAACTTATATAAAAGTATTTCTAAAGCAACAAAGTGAATAATATTTAAGATGTTGCTTTTGAAATAAAATATATCATCAGGAGGTCTCAAGAGAATCTCAAACACCATTTAGTGACAAAGTGAGAAGAAAACGTACCCGAGCCACATGTAACCATGAGTTTGAAATTACACACATCAAATTAACTGCTTTTCTAAATTATCTCTCTTTGTTTGTGTCAGTCTTCAGAGTCGTCCTGACTTTCTCATTGGAATTGTAGATTGGATTTATTATTTTCTTGGTGAATCACTGGGCTATAAAATAAATAACCTTTCTCTAGTCTTACATTGGACCAATACTGTCCAATGAAATTCATTGTGTTGGATATCTAAGAATTATTAGAATCTTGCTCAGTTAAATTTCCCTCTGCATAAGTATAGGTTTTGCTATTCTGGATTAAAACACTAGCCCAAGGGAGGAGTTAGACAAGTTCAAAATGCTATGAAATTGTATATTGCTTAAATATCAGTATAAATAACATAGGAAAATCAGTAATTCCCTTGGTCACTGTTTCCATAGAAGGTGAAACCTAAATGTTTACCAAAAGTGTTATGTATCAGGATCGCCAATATCCAAGAATGTGAAAATCCATCAAATATTTCATAGAAATATACAAAAATGGAAACAGTAAATGAAGAAGTCAAATGGAAATTCGATATTAACTTGAACTTTAAAAATGAATTATAAATAAATTATACAATCAGTTCGAGCATATATATATATATATATATATATATATGCAAGATAAAATTCTAACATTCCAAAGTAAATTGATGTGATTTATGATATTAACAATCTAAAAAAGGAAACCCATATGATTATCTTAATGATGCAGAAAAGAATAATTTTATAAAATCCAGTATCTGATCTTGAAAGAAACAAACCAAAAATAGAAAGACAAATCTACAAATCAATGTACAACTATGAAAACCCTAAATCAACATCATATTTAGTGAGAAAAGACTAAATACATTCTCCTTTAATAAGAAAGTACTCTCAGCATTTATATTTAACATGTGGAAAGGTACTTTAGGCAGAGATATAAGAAAAATTAAAATAAAGTATCAAATGAAAAAGATAGTAAACAGCAGTTTTTATTCAAGGCAACAGTATTATCTATGCAGAGAATTCCAAAGCATCCACAAAAAAAGAAAACAAAAAATTTAGCAGAACTAATAAGAAAATTTAGCAAGGTTGAAGGTTGTAATATAATTATTTTTCAAAAAGATCATATTTTTATATGCTAGTAATAAACACTATGCAATTCTAGAAACTCATTAAAAAGAACAAGAAACTAATTGGAAAATACACTGTAACCATGCATCTGGACACCATTACTGACATGGCGCAAAGAAACACATATTTGTGGATGGCAGATTTTTGGTCAAAATACAAATGCATATCAATGAGAAAATTTAGTCTTTAAAACATAATGTTATAAAACTGAGAGCCATGTTAAAAATATTTGTAATCCATATGCAAAAATTAACTTAATGCATCACAGTCTTAAATTAAACAAAAACTAAAATTATAAATCTTCTAGAAGAAAATGAGGGAAAAATTCATGACTGATTAAACAAATAATTTATTTTTGGAACACTAAAAGCACAATGTATTTAATAAATTGATGTATTAGATATGACAAATTTTAATAACTTTTACTCTTTAAAAGACATTGTTAAAAGATGAAAGCAAAACTTATAGACCAGAAGATATTTGTAAATCACATATCAGATAAATAATATATATCTAGAATATATGAAGATCTCTTATATACAAGAAAGTAAAGAAGCAATTCCAGAATGACACAGTCAAGCTATCCAAAGATCCAGTCTAAAATGCAATGAGAATACTGGCAAAAACTAATTTTTCAAAGGTATGGAAATTAATGAAAAGTTTGAGACAATTTGAAGAATAATTACCATGAAAACCATTTGACTCTTAACACAGCAAGATTTACCACATTTTAAAATAGCCTATTTCCATAACTATCTCCAGCACCCTTGAAAACCAGCACCTTTGAAACAACTGTAGCTATTAAAAATGGCAATCTTGTTATCACTAGAGAGACAGAAAAGATTTGGAGCTCCACCAAAAAACAAAACAAAACAAAACCCCATTCCCAAATAATTACTATTTGACCTGAAATCTGAAAGGGCAATTCACAAAGCTTGCCACTATTTGACCTGACTCACTGCGCATTTGCTGAGGAAAGATCTATCATCAGAGCATGTGTCCAAAAAAGAAAATTAGTAATGTTTGTATAAATTGCTAGTGATGTCTACTGAGAACCCCTGAAATATTACTGGAAACCTCTCCAGTAGGCGCCAGTCTCCTGCCCAGTGTATGACACAGGCATGACCAAAAAAAGAACCTAAAGACAGAATTAAGAGCCATAAAGCAGGGTGCCAGGACAACCAATGCTGGTGCAACTGACAAAGTTTCTGGCCAATCCAAGCCAGTGATTTTTATTGGTAATCAATTGGGGGAAATAAAAGCTATGTGCAAGAGCAGGACTATGTGTGATGAGGTGCAGTCTATGGAAATTAATGTAAACAAGACCTGTAAAGGACAGGACAAAGCTTTCTCAGATTAGGTACAGAATAGACAAAATGTATGGTTGTAATTACAACATTGTCATTCTAGTCAGGAGGTTTTAGCTGTGGGAATGGAATTTGGGTATGAGTTACTCTGACCTCAGGACATAGATTTTGACTGAACTCACTTCTATAACCAAGCCAATTGTGGGGTTGACTCTTTATAGCCCACACTGATTACAGCCTGCTTTGGGCATCATCAATATTGCAGTCCCCTGCAGATGTCAACTGGAGCAAACAACCAGATAGGTAAAAAGAAATACAGGGAGTAAAGTGTTTATACCAGATTTTTGAAGTTCCAACATTTCATGAGGGTCTACAAGGCCATGTGCTTGTGCAGTTCTGTGTGTATGAAGAGTAAAGATCTAAGAAGGTCCTAGGTTTTCAATTCTCATTGACTATGAGGCTGTACACAAGCTGGGGATAAAGACTGAGGAAGAGTTGGAAAATACTAGAGTGCAAGAGACATGTTAAAGCAACACTCATAAAGACAGAAAGGTTGCACTTTTGTTTGAAAGTCACCTATTAGGAGATTTATGGGCTCAATGAATTTAACAAACACTCTGTCCAAGCATTACAGTTACTTCAACATCTACAGCTGACAAATACAGATTTTAGAGAGTCTCTAAAACAAAGTTACTAGGTAAATAGTTACAATAAACAACAACAAAATAACTAACAAAATAAAACAAAAACTATTCTAGGAATCTGGGGACTCATTTTCATTGCTGCCCAATTATATTATTTCAAATGCTCAGTTTTTAATAAATAGTGATGACACATATAAAGAAACACCAAAGCATTGCTCATAGGATAGAAATTTTTCTAATAAATCCACATGCAGGATTAACTAGACTTCATTAAAAATATGCTGAAGGAACAAAAGGAAAGTATGCCTGTTAAAGGAAAGTATAAGAACAATGTCTCATATAATTGAGAATATCAAAAATGAGAAATGATAAGACAATCAAATAGAAATTCTGAAATTAAAACATATAATAACTAAAACAAAAAATTCACTAAAAGGACTAAAAGCATATTTGTGCCAGAACATAAAAGAATTAGTGAACTGAAAAAGAGTTCAATAGACCTTTCTGGTAGAGAGGGAGGGGCTTCCGTGCTGCCATCCTTCCCGCCACTCCTGGACCAGAGGTAGGGGCTTCCCGGCCACCATACCTACCACCCCTCCCCACCCCTGGCCCACCTCTCACAGCTCAGAGGAGGTGAGCTGCATGGGCGCCAACAGCACCCTCCCTGCGCCCCCAGTGGAAATGAGAAAACACTTAAATAAGTCTCAAAACCAGACTTCCAGATCACCTACAGCAACCCCAAAGGGAAATGAGATGGAACATTCTGATACTCAACCACCTGGACCCACTGAACTGGCAACAAAAGGGGATCTGGAAAAAATGAAATCAGAAATAATTTCTCAGATAACAGGAGAAATTCTGCTCCTAGTGCAAGACATGATTAATAAATCTAGAGAGGAGCTGAGGAACATGATGGAATCACAACATAGGAAACAAACGGAATCCATAAAACAGATGTAAATAGATGTCCAGGAGATGAAAAACTGCATTGAAAGTCTACACAGCAGAATGAGCCAATGTGAGCACAGAATTTCAAATATATAAGATTGCAATTAATGACCAGAGAAAGAAAAACTGCTTCAAAATTATAAGGGAACATGAGAAATCAATCCAGCAGCTGCTACACGATGCAAAGAAGAATAACATAAGACTGATTGGAGTCAATGAAGAAACAGGACAGAGTGCAGATGACATAAAAATACTGCACAGAAGAAATGGCAGAAAACTTCCCAAGGTGGGGAAAAAAATTTGACATACAGATAAGTGAGGCATATAGGACTCCAAATAGCCTGGATCAAAAAAAAAAATCTACACACAGGCATGTAATTGTTAAGATTCCAGAAACTCAACAGAAGAGCAAAGTTCTACAAGCAGTCAGAGAAAAGAAACAAATCACATAAAAAGGAAAGCCCATCAGAATCACAGCAGGCATCTCAATGCAAACCATCAAGGCAAGAAGAGCTTGGAGTGACATATTCCAAGCCCTAAAAGAAAACACCCTCCAACCCAGATTGGTGTACCCTGCAAAACTATCTTTCAAAATGGATGGAGAAATAAGATACTTTCATGACAAAGAGCACCTTAGGAACTTCCAAACCAGCACTCCAAAGAATTTTACACAATATCCTAGGAACAAACATTGAGGATCACAACCCCAGGAAGCAAAGCAGAATGAACCCATCTGGCATGACAAGAAATTAAATGGAAAGGGCGAACCCCCCCCAAAAAAAGTCATGGCAATGACAAGTCAACACATTTCAGTTATAACCATCAATGTTAATGGTCTCAATTCACCAGTCAAAAGAAATAGACTGGCACAATGGGTCAAGAAGCAAAATCTAACAATATGCTGCATACAAGAAACACACTTAATTCAAAAGGAAACTCATAGACTGAAAGTTAACGGGTGGAAAACAATACTCCATGTGACAGGAACCCCCCAAAAAGCAGGAGTAGCTATCCTCTTGGCAGATCAAGTAGATTTCAAACCAACACTGATTAAGAGAGACAAAGAAGGACACCACATCCTTGTAAAGGGAACAATCCAAGAGGAAGAGATACCAATCATAAATATCTATGCACCAAACACTAGTGGGCCCATCTACATAAAACAAATACTAACAGACATGAAAAGTCATATATGCACTAATACAATTGTAGTGGGGGACCTCAACACCCCACTGTCACAAATAGATAGATCAACTAGACAAAAAATAAGTAATGAAATACTAGAACTCAATCGAACTCTTGAACAAATGAACTTAACACATGTGTACAGAGTGTTCCATCCCACAAAATCAGAATACACATTCTTCTCAGCTGCACATGGGTCATTCTCCAAAACAGACCATATACTCACACATAGAACATATTTAAGTAAGTGCACAGGAATTGAAGCTATCCCCTGTATACTATCAGACCATAGTGCGATGAAATTGGAGATTCATAGCAAAAGAAACTCAAAAAATTTCATAAACACTTGGAAACTGAACAACACACTTCTGAAGAACCAATGGGTCACAGAGGAAATTAAAGAAGAAATCAGACAGTTCCTTCGATTAAATGACAACCACAGGAAAACATATTAGAATCTATGGGACACAATGAAAGCAGTCTTACAAGAGAAGTTCATAGCAATGAATACACATATTAAGAAAACAGAATGAGCCCAATTAAACAAACTGATGCTGAATCTCAAGCTTCTAGAAGAAGAAGAGCAGGACAACCCCAAAGCTCATACAAGGAAGGAAATTATAAAGATCAGGGAGAAATCAATGTAATAGAGACTAAGAGAACAATACAAAAAATCAATGAAGCCAAGAGTCGGTTCTTCGAAAGAATCAACACAATTGACAAACCCTTAGCCAACCTTATCAGAAAAAGCAAAGAAAAGGCCCAAATCCATGCAATTAGGAATGAAAAGGGTGAAATGACAACAGACACAGCAGAAATACAGAGGATCATCAATACCTACTTCCAGAACCTATACACCAATAAGATGGACAACACAGAAGAAATGGACAGATTCCTAGATACATATAAATTACCAAAGTTGAACGAAGAAGACCTAAAAATTCTGAACAACCCAAAATCAACCAATGAAATTGAAAATGTAATTAAAAGCTTATCAACTAAGAAAAGCCCGGGCCCTGACGGCTTCACTGCTGAATTCTACAAGACATTTAGAGAGGAACTACTGCCACTACTGTTTAAACTCTTCAATGAATTGAAAGGGAAGCAATACTCCCAAATTCATTCCTGGAAGCAAGCATCACCTTGATCCCCAAAGCAGAGAAAGACCCAACCAAAAAGGAGAACTATAGGCCAATCTCACTAATGAACATAGAAGCAAAAATCCTTAATAAGATACTGGCAAATAGAATGCAGAAGATCATCAAGAAGATCATACACCCTGATCAAGTGGGATTCATCCCAGGGATGCAAGGATGGTTCAACACACACAAATCAGTCAATGTAATACACTATATCAATAGAGCCGAGGACAAAAACCATATGATTGTCACATAGATAGGGATTTCTGGTTGAGGAAAAAGAGAAAAAAAGAATGAAAAAATAAACAGATCTGTTGAGCACTATCAGAATGCCAGCATCTGCATAGTGGGAGTTCCAGAAGACAGGAAGGGACTGAAAGCATATTTATAGAAACAATGACTCCCAAATTTCCCACATATAATGAAAGTCATTACATTCACAAAGAGCTCAACAAACTGCAAGTAGGCAATAGACCAAGATATTAACACCTTTTCTATGTGTAAGCACCTGACCCAAGTAAGAACAATGTTCATGCTCAGAAAAAAAAAAATTGATTCAGATTTAATGTAAATGTCAAAGATGGTTACTTATTTTTGCCAGGTTATTGAAGTGCATCTTACATTAAAAGAAAGCAATAAAAAGAAAAGAAAGGAAAGGAAAGGAAAGGAAAGGAAAGGAAAATGAAACAAAATAAAACAGAGAAGAAAAGGAAAAGCAAATGAGAAGAGATGGGAAGAAGGTAAAGCTGCCCTTTATAGATGTTGCTTCTGGTTCTAATGATGTAAATGGCAGGCACAATGGGCAATAATATGTAGAAGAGACTAAAGGAACTGTTAATTGATAGAAAGAAAAATCAGAGCAGTTTCATGAAAGTTGAAGAAAAGATTTTCAAAAAGTAATGTTCAAAAGTATACTGAAGTCTTTTTCACTTATCCACTCTTTTATTATTAGGCAGTATGGTCCTATTAATAAATGTTTCTGTAGTAGAGTCTTAAGATGGTTTACATAAGCCAGAAATAATGAAATGAATCTTTATTAGCAAGGGTTTTAATGTATGTGTGATCTCATGATAGTTTCCATTTCCTTGAAATAAATGGCCTGTCTAAAATTTAGTTAAAATTCTAGGGAAAAAGCTGCTTTACAACAATGGAATCATTAAAAATAACCACAAGACTTAGAAATGGGAAATACAAAGCTGAACAAAAAGGACCATTTAAGTACAAGATTTTAAATTTATTCATAATTTGTCAATCTTTAAAAGTTGTATATGATATAACAAGATTACTGTCAGAGTCCTTTACCTTTACCTAGAATATGTTGACTTTGTACTAACACAGGTTATACTGAGCACAATTTATTGTTCACAAAAGGTGCTAAAATTTTTTCAGTCCATGACATTTATGTGTGTACTTTCCTCCCTATATAAATGTCTTAAACATAACCCAAAGTGTATTGCCAAATATAAAATTTCTGTTCCTCTATGGCTCTCATGGGAGTCATGGTATCTCTTCATTTCACTGACTCCTATAGTATCAAGAATATGCGTTGTAGATACATCTGAATGAAGTTTGATAGGGAGAGTTCAGTCTAATAAAATGGAAAAAAGACTACTAGTTTTGCTTTGCCAATTTTATACTAGGAACATTCTACCTTTGAATGTAGAAAAATAATATTCAAATTTTAAAAGTAGAAATGATATTGCAAATATTAGAAAGGAAAGCAAAAGACCAAACGGCCAATGTTCTGTGCTATGTCCTGGTAGACTGAATCTACATACCTGGTAGTTAGTTATAGAAACACTTTATATTCACCCCACAGTTGGGACTAGGTAAGACTTAATAAAATCTCCAAAAAATGAGTGCAAAATTTTAAAAATCTGATAAATAAATTTCTCTTTGCTTTCATTGATTTGTATTATTTTTTCTATATATAAAAATATTATAAAATTATTATAAAAATATTATTTCAGAAGTTTAAAATGCACAAGTTAGCAGACAGAATACAATGGTGTCTTTTCATAACTAAATTATATAGATACTGATGTATTTAAAACATGACTTCCAGAAAGGAGGAAGTCACTATAGAACTTAACATTTTATTTTCTTTAACATTTTATTGCTTTAGTCTATGTTTATATATTTGGAATACTTTTAGGTGAAAATAATTAGGCTCAGCCATAAAACCAAATATCTAATATCTAATCTATTGTTTACCCAGTTAGCAAATGTCATAACTATTTTCTAACTGATTTAGGGGTGTTATTTTTTAAATTAAATCTGTTACAGAGATGTCTTAGCTCATTTAGGCCACCCAACCACTGTTAAAGAAAAAGTCTGGATCAGTCCTGAACATTTAAATATACTTCCTTGAGTGATATAACTCACTTTTTGAATAGTTTAATTCAGATCCATTGTTACATATAATGAAAAAAACTCTTCACATCTCTGTAATAATAAAAATCCTCTACTTCTCTCTAGCCTACAATCTTGTATTGTAAAACTTCTTTAATCATAACCAACTTCTCCAGCTTCCTATCTGGACACTTTCCTACTATCAATATTTCCTAGTAGGTTCAGTGCAATTATTGTTCCTTGAAAATGTGATATATTTTTACATTATCAATGTTATTGTGCTGTTCCCTTTTGTCCTTCCCTGCTCCCTGTTCCATTTTTTTTCAGACAACTCACTGACTTTCAGAAAGTAGATTATGAAATTGTCTTTAAATCTAAAGAAGAGGTAAGTACTTGTGCTCCTGAGTATGTCTGACTTTTTTAAATGACCACAAATTGAGTGTATAGGAAGAAATGACAATATTCTTGGTAACTTTCGAATGCAATAGTGAGGGTCAGAAGTCAAAAATTGACATAAGAGGTCCCATTACCTCTTATGGTCCATACCTAGGAAAATGTTTCAGTAGTGTGGCTGCTTCAACATTCCCCAATTCTTCACTCTCTTTTTCTCACAAGAGCCTGTGAATCCTCCCTTGGGGAGTTTGCATTTCCTGCTACCGAGCCCCAACTGAAACCTCTTTAGTTTTGTAGTCTTTCATACATCAGACTTAACAAACTGTTCTCAAATCAACATTTATTTAAAGATTCTAAGTTCCTCAGAGTATGGGCTTTCTGCTAGATGACTACAAACTAGACAATACAAGATTGTTTCTGCAAATATGGTAATGGATATTAACTTAGAAATTGGACCTTGGGTCTTTTTCATGCATATCTTGACTGAAAATAACCCTTGAAAATGTAATGAAATTATTTTTAAAATTAAGTCAGGATGCCACATAGAAATACAAAAAGATTTAGGTCATAAATGGAACCTGAAAGTGCTGATCTCAGAGAGGTAGACAATGAAATAGTGGTTGCCAGTGACTGGGAAGAGTAGAGAGCAGGGAGAAGCTGATCAATAAGTATAATATTACAATGAAGAGGAAAGGGATCATTGTGCTTTACACTATAGAGTCACTATAATTAACAATAATGCATTGGATAGCTTTAAATAGCTAGAACACTTTAAATATTCTCATCACAAAGAAATGGTAACTATGTAAGGTGAGGGATATGCTAATTGACCTGAACTGACCACTGCACAAGTTATACATGAATGAAAACAGAGCATTGCAGCCCCAAATACATAGTTATTGTGTCAATGAAAAACAAAAATAAATTCATAAAAAGACAGTACCATAAGATAATAATATAAGAACTTCATATATTTTTCCTAATAATCATATGAGATTTGTCCAAATAAAAAATTCACTAATATCAAAGAAACCATCTGAAAAAAATGACCAGACACAAAGGAGAATAATAGTCATCCATCCATGTCCTATTTTCTAAAATATTTTATAGATGCTCCATTCTTAAGAAGGTTGAACATGATTTCCCATTCCTTTATGATACATTGTACTAAATGACCTTTTCTCAAAGAGAATAGTTTGGAAAAAGTGGGAGAGGAAAAAAAAACTTTATAGTGCAAAAACATGACAAACACTACCTAAGTCAGGGGATCGGGAGTCACCATCAACAGTTTATCAGCATCTATGGAGATAATCATATGGTTTTTGTCCTTGGTTCTATTGATACAGTGTATTACATTAATCGATTTTCATATATTGAACCATCCCCACATCCCTGGGATAAATCCCACTTCATCAGGGTGTATGATCTTCTGCATTCTGTTTGCCAGTGTCTTATTAAGGATTTTTGCATCTATGTTCATTAGTGAGATTGGCCTATAGTTCTCCTTTTTGGTTGGGTCTTTCTCTGCTTTGGGGATCAAGGTGATGCTTGCTTCCAGGAATGAATTTGGGAGTATTGCTTCCCTTTCAATTTCATTGAAGAGTTTAAACAGTAGTGGCAGTAGTTCCTCTCTAAATGTCTTGTAGAATTCAGCAGTGAAGCCATCAGGGCCCGGGCTGTTTTAATTGTTAAGTTTTTTATTACGTTTTCAATTTTATTGGTTGTTATTAGGTTGTTTAGAATTTTTAGGTCTTCTTCATTCAACTTTGGTAATTCCTGTGTACCTAGGAATCTGTCCATTTCTTGTGTTTTCCATCTTATTGGCATATATGTTCTGGAGGTAGGTATTGATGATCCTCTGGATTTCTGCTGTGTCTGTTGTCATTTCACCCTTTTCATTCCTGATTGCATGGATGTGGGCCTTTTCTTTCCTTTTTCTGACAAGCATGGCTAAGGGTTTGTCCATTTTGTTGATTCTTTTGAAGAACCAACTCTTGGCTTCATTGATTTTTTTTGTATTGTTCTCTTAGTCTCCATTGCATTGATTTCTCCTCTGATCTTTATAATTTCCTCCCTTGTAAGAGCTGTGGGGTTGTCCTGCTCTTCTTTTTCTAGGAGCTTGAGGTTCAGCATCAGGTTGTTAAATTGGGCTCATTCTGTTTTCCTAATATGTGTATTCACTGCTATGAATTTCCCTCATAAGACAGCTTTCATTGTGTCCCATAGATTCTGATATGTTGTATTGTCATTGTCATTTAATTGAAGGAACTGTCTGATTTCTTCTTTAATTTCCTCTGTGACCCATTGGTTATTCAGAAGTGTGTTGTTCAATTTCCACATGTTTATGAAATTTTTTGAGTTTCTTTTGCTATGGATCTCCAATTTCATCGCACTATGGTGCAAGCACTGTGGAAATCAGTATGGAGATACGTCAAAGAACTAGGACTGGAAGTCCCATTTGATCCCACTCTTCCACTGCTGGGGATCTTCCCCAAAGATTTAAAAGAATCATGCCACAGTCATATATGTGCACCCATGTTCACAGCAGCACAGTTTGTAATAGCTAAAACTTGGAAACAGCCCAAATGCCCATCAACTGGAGACTGGATAAAGAAAATGTGGTTTTTTTATAAAATGGAGTACTACCTAGCCATAAAAAATGACAAATTAGAGACATTTATAGCTAAGTGGATGCACATTGAGGTGATACTCTTAAGTGAAATAAATAGGACACACATGTGTAAATACCAAATAGTTTCTCTGGTGTGAGAAACTGAAAGTGTAAATAAGGACTAAATGTATAATAGGTAATGTGAAATAGGAAGAAAAGGGGCAAAGGGGAAGGAAGTGGGAGGGCTAGGGGAAAGGATAGAAGGGAATGGGATAAATATGAAAAAATGGAAAAATAGGAACAAAATCTTTGTAAATAGGGAGGACTGGAGGTGTTGAAGGGAGGGCTGGGCAAGGGTGAAAAATAAGAACCAAGAGAGACTATGTAAAGGTCCAAATTTCCAATGATGACTGTCACTATATTGTATACCTAAAATGTACCAATGATTAGAATGAATAATCGATAATGTAAAATAGGAAGAAAAGGTCCAAAGGGGTAGGGGTAGTAGGAGGGGCAGGGGAAAGGAAAGAAGGGAAAGGAAAAAATGATGAGAAATGGACAAAATGGAAATAAAGTCTTTGTAAATAGGGAAGGGTGGAGGGGGTGAAGGGAGGTCTAGGAATGGGGAAAAAATAAGAACCAAGATGCATTATGTAAAGGTACAATTCCCAATGAGAAATGTAATTGTGTTGTATACCTACAATGTACCAATAAAAGAATGTAATACAAAAAAAAAAAGTTGATCAGGAGAACTTTGATTTGATGTAATGCAATATCACTTTACCTTTACCTCGACTACACTCACCCAGAGTCTAATCATGGGAGAAACATCTGACAAAATCATAATTAAAGGACATTTTATAAAATACCTGATCAGGAATCCTCAAAACTATAAAGGTCATCAAAAAGGAAAATCCAAGATACTATCACAACCATGAAGAGCCTAAAAAGAGGTGGCTAAATTTTTACTCAAAGATTTGCTAATTTTACTACAGCGAGAGAAAAACAATAAAACTAGTTTTGATTTAATAATAAGAAAGGTAAGTTAAAAGTTACTTAGAGTTATAGCTATGATATTGAACTTATAAAAAATAAAATTATATCTAAAGTATTTTTTCTTGTCTGCATAATGAAGCTTTGGCTTTATTCCAAAAATATCACCTTTACTAAAAATTTCTACACTTCTCTTTGGGAATTATCTTCAGAACCTCCCTGTAAATGTTTTGAATATTTTTAATTCCAGAAAATTCTCTCCTTCAGAAAAGTCTGATTTAATTTTTGAAACTGTTAAAGTATCAAAGTAAACTTTTGTGGCAATTTTGAAGATTTAAGATAACTATATATATATATAATTTTGATAAAAATATAAAGACATGTATCTTGATACTATAGTCTAAGATCAGGCAGCGCCATTGGCTTAGCCTCTCATGAGACCCTAATGGTAGATAGTGTCACATCATGAGGAGAGGATGAATATTGCAGAAGGAACCATCATAAGGCCAAATGAAGTCAGAGAGAAAGAAGGAGGGGGCTATTTGCTCTTATTATACCAGTACTCTTGTGAGAACTACCAAGGCATTGCAGGAATACCTTAATTCTTTTCAAGCTAATACTACCTATAACCTAAGGACTTCCCTCTAGGCTCCTCTTAAAGATTCCACCTTTCTCAAAAGCTGCACCTTGGAAACCGAGAATGTAACACATGGACCCTAGGGAACACTCGAACTATGTCCAAACTGTAGCACGTATCATGCAAAATGCACATTCATGAGTACCTAGGTACCGTGTCTTATTCTTATCCAGGTGAATGTATTGAGGATTTCACCAACATATTTCAAATGAAAATACAAAGTCACAGAGTCATTATCGCATTAGTATCTTTTATTAAACCTTCAAGTATATGTATAAAAAGGCCAACAGAAGACTGATCCCAAGTACTTTTATTTTTACAAATACACACACCTATACAATATATAAATATATAGATGATATAGATATAAATATAGATATCTCCTAGAAAATCAAGTAAATAATGAGGTAATAACACAATTTGTTGTTCTTGTAGACTTCTCTATAAGTCTGGCAAGAGCAAACAAAGCTGGGTAACTGGAAAAGCAGGACAGATGATTCACCATAGACTCATTCAAGATACTGCACATTTAACTGAACACTGTAAATGTGTACATATTAATGGGCTCTAAATTAGCTATAATCCCTAAAGAGATCATCTCAGTATTACTGTGTATTCAATGAAGATGTCAACTCAATGTTTAGTTGTAGGCAAAAAGGCACGTCAGTGTTAGGTTGGGTTAAGATCACAGAAACTCATCATGAGAAACATTCTGTCAGTAAATAAATCAGTGTTCCTAGAATACCTTGGGAAATGTTTCCTTCAAGGTAATACCATGTAAAGCATTTGAAGTTTACACTTTAAATACTGGTAAAGTTTTGGATTTATATTAATTTTAATTGAGAAAAATAATTGGTTAAAAATTTGTACACTGTTGAAAATAATGTTTTCTAATGCAATGCAAGTTAGATAAAAAATTTAATGAGTTTTTGGTATCTAATGTAAAATGCACACTTACATGAACATTTAAATATTATTTCTTTACAATATGCACAGTTCTCTGATGATCTGCTAGTGTAAGAGATAAACTTACTGTATATGAGACTGGGTAGATAATAAAGTAGAGAGTAATATTCCTATATTCAGAGGGTGGAAAGAATATCAAATGATGAGGACAGTTGTTAAGCATGATATGAGTTTGATGAGGTTAATATGAGGCAAGTAAATCTAGCATATTGTGTTATCTCAGGGTATTTTTCTTCAATTTTTTATGATTGTGTACCTATCCTATCAATAAAATGTGTGCAAAAACTAAGCTTCAAGGCTGTGTCCACATAAAGCTAGACCAACTGATAGCAAATGAAAGACCTCCCATAGCTCCCATACTTGCTTTTACTAGAGATATTATAAAATAATGTAGCAATTTTTTCACTGCTTCATCCCTCCACTGTACAATGAGCTACATAAAAACAAGACTCGGTATTCAATAATATATGAGTAAGCCTCAGTTTTAACGTCTGACTTTTGACATTTGATGATCAAAAATGTTAACTAGATGAATGAATGAATGAGTGAGTTTACTTGGAAACAAATGAATCAGTTTTATCTGCATAGGACAAAGGAAAAGTATCACTGCTTCCTGGGGTATTTCTCAATGAATGAATAAAATACTGTTGCTTAGATTCAAATAGACATGTTACAATTATGTTAAATATATATATATATGGAACAAAGTATTTTGATGGCCAAATAAGTTAATATCTTTGCCTGCTTTTCTTTTTGATCAGCATGTAATTCCCTTAAAAAAATCTGATCCACAACTATTGTATACTTAGTAATAAAGAGTACAAAGGTGATAGATTAATGGGTGAAAATACATGACCCTGTCTGAATGGATCCAAAAAGCAAAGAGGAAAAACTAAACAAATCATTAAAAGTGTGGTTAACTTATCAAAAGAGAAAGGGAGGGCAGAGATTTAGCTCAGTGGTTCCGGTGCTTGCCTCGAAAGCACAAGGTCCCGAGTTCGATCCCCAGTACCAAAAAAAACAAAAACAAAGAGAGAAATGGAGATGAATATGCAAATATATAGCAAAACTTATCTTAGTTTAAGGAAAAGGAAAGATTTCTTAAACTCATCAGAGTATAAAACTCAAAGATGGTGAGAGGTAGGTAGGCAAATTGACAAGAGTGGCAGGAAACATGCAAAAAAAGACTCTTTGACTTGTAAATTTGGAGTCTTACAAGGAAAACAAAGAGGTGAGTGGTACAGCTAAGCAGATTATAGTCAGAGCTCTGACCATGCAAAGGCCTGTATCTTTTTTATGAATTTTGAACTTGGCTTCTGAGAGTACTAGTCAATGCTTACAGTGTCAGGTGTAGAATAGTCCAAATTTCTGTCTTTGCACTGGATCCAGTTGAGGGCTTGGAGCCCACAACAATGTCCCCCACGAGTCCAGATCCCATCTCAATGTCTCACGGAAGTCTGTAGCAACGATGAGCACTGGAAAGGACCAAGGGCCAGTGGTGGAAGCTAGAAAGTCTGTGCCGGTAGAGTGAAGGATCTGTGTCAGAAGGCTAGAGACCTGCACTTGAACCCAGGAGATAAGGTCCAAGATGAAGGCAAGAATTGAAGCTCTCCCAAAGGAAAACAGCAGCCAAAGCTCCTTTGAAGAAAAAAAACCAAAAAGCAACTCCTTCAGAAAAATTAGCAGCTGTGATCTTCCCCCTTCTGTTCTCCTTTTATGCCATTTAGGCAACAATCGGGTCTTCTATGCCCAGAACCACACTGACTCAGTTCAGCTGGGCATTCCCACTCAAGATAACCATTAATTAATCCATCACACTAAGATAATCAGACATCGAGCATTTTGAGGTAACATTTTCTAATTCATATTTATAAAAAGATTATTCTGATGAATCATGGAGAATGGACTTGGTTAGATATGGCATGAGTGATGCAAATTAAGGTGCGACTGTATTCACATAAAATAAAGCATGAAAGAATTATGAGCAATGTGAAATGCATATAATCATAGGGGAGTACAGCATATATCCACTCTCAATGTCAAGTATGTAGCAATGAATGTGATGCATTCTGGAAGATATAATTTAATATAGTAACCTTCTGGTATGGTGACATGATGAAGAAACACCTAAAAGTTACACTCTTAAGATGATTTGTACAGAGTTCTATCATTTAGCCCTTGATTATATTCCTTCTCTATGAAGTTACCATTATACTGGCTCATGGGTTCAATTAAACTACTAGTCAGTTCAATTATCTAACATTTTCACTAATTTGGTTGTTTAATTAAATTGATGGAATTCATTAACTATCTTGGTCTTTTGGTGTTTGGTTTTGCTTTGACAAAGACTTAGAATGGCTATGCTTTTATTCAATAGGAAGTGAAAATGAACATGTGAAATGTGTCCCTATTCTTAGTCACATGAACCGGAAAACATCGGGGCATCAACAAACCCAGTTTCCTTAAATGTTGCATCCCCTTCTGCCATTCATTTACACACTGATATTTTCCACCATTTCAATACCCTCAATTATGGTAATGGCTACAAAGAATGTAAACTTATGGTAAGACATGTTATTTGCTTTCCATTATAGATATGAAAACAAAGTTGCTTCACTAAGAGAAACACATTACTTTTTAAAAAGCAAAAAAGGCCCTATTCCTTATGAATAAAAATATGTTCTAGTACTAGGCTGCCAAGAGTTACACCATATTTCCTTAGGATGAAAAGGAAAGTTGCATTTTTGGATAATGTACTTGGAAAGATAAAATGCATCAGAAAACTCCATTCATTAAATTTATCATTGGTACAGTTGACCTATCACAGTTAGTCACATAATTCATAGACTGATTAAGTGCAAAGTGAATGAATCATGTAACTAAATATTTTCAAGGCAGTGCATGAATGATAGAGTTAATCAATAATATACCAAACTTACTTTATTATTAATATAATATTTTTTATTTTGGCATATGATAGATAATCTATATTTGGAAATCATTCAGAATTAGAGGAATAAGACCAGTAATAGACAAAATTATAAAGATCAAATTTGTCATTACAAATCTGCAAGATTTCTAAGTTTATTCCAAATCCTTTTAGCCCTTTTAACCTGACACTACAATTTAATTTTAATAGACCAATAGGATTTGACTGTATTTCAAGAAAATGTATACCTTTCTCTTCCTTTTATAAAACTACTAATTAAAATGCTTACTAAAAACTCACTTATTTGAAACTTTACTAAACATTCATCTTTAAGAGGCCCACTAAATGGGTGCTATCAAGAAATCAACCAATAACAAATGCTGGAGGGGATGTGGAGAGAAAGGAACCTTTCTCCGTTGTTGGTGGGAGTGCAGACTGGTGCGACCACTATGGAAATCAGTGTGGAGACACCTCAAAGAACTAGGGCTGGAGGGCCCATTTGACCCAGCTATTCCCCTGCTGGGTATTTTCCCAAAAGAATTAAAAGATCATACCACAGTGATATATGTGCACCCATGTTTATAGCGGCACAGTTTGTAATAGCTAAAGCTTGGAAACAGCCCAAGTGCCCATCAACTGGAAACTGGATAAAGAAGATGTGTTTTTTTTATAAAATGGAGTACTACTCAGCCATAAAGAATGAGAAACTAGAGTCATTTATACCTAAACGGTTGCATATTGAGGCCATACTCTTAAGTGAAATAAATAGGACACACATGTGTAAATACCAGATAGTTTCTCTAGTGTCAGAAACTTAGAGTGTAAATAAGGATTAAAAGAATTAATAACTAATAATTGATACTTTGAAATAGGAAAATGTCCAAAGGGGCAGGGGTGTTGGGAGGAGATGGGGAAAGGAAAGAATGGAAAGGAAAAATTATGAGAAAAGAAAAAATAATTGAAATGAAGTCTATGTAAATAGGGAAGGGTGGAGGGGTGAAGGATGCACAGGTAATGGGGAAAAAATAAGAACCAAGATACATCATGTACAGGTACAAGCACTCAACGATAAATGTAAACATATTGTACACCTAAAATGTACCAATAAAAGAACTTCAGCAAAAGAAAAAAAGAGGCCCAGTAAAATTCAAGAATAATTAAAAACAAGAAAGACTTAAATATTTATAAGGAAACCAGTATCAGTATTATTTTGTTCATAAACCTTATAGCACTACTAAGACATAGCAGTCTTCTTCCTTAACAGCATTCTGTGTGGACTGGTTAGTCTATCATTTAAATCAAAAGTCTTCTGAGATATAAAACAGTATCATTCTGCCTATTGAAAAATGTCAATTGTGCCGACCATTCTTTTAAATATATAATCATGAAACTCTGCTGGATACAATCTCATTTAGTATTACTCTTTCTTTTAAAGACAGAAAAACTCAGAGACATTTATTTCAAACTCTGTGTGTGTGTGTGTGTGTGTGTGTGTATCAATTTATTCATTGACATATGGCCAGTTTCCACATTTTCTGAGCAAGCCATCATATAGTTGTTAAATTTAAAAGGATAAAACAGGACACAAATTGTAATAAGCAACAAAAACAAAATAAAAAAGTAAAAAACAATGATCCTTGTCCTAGCTATTTTCAGGGACTTGTTTATTCCAGAAACTGCAGGTAGAGGGATTAGAATTGCCTTCAAAGAGCCCTTGTACATGGGATCTAAAGCAGGAAATGTATCACATACCTGAAAATTTACCTAGAATACATCATTACTCAGCAATGTGAGTTTTATTTACTCCATCTTTCAATTCTCCAAGCCCACTAAGGTTACTGCTCCACTTGTTGCCTGATTTTCCCTTGAAGGAATGCCAGCCATCTTTGATCAGGCTCAAATCAAAATTATGACCCTTATAAAAAAAGTATGACCCTGACACATTCCCACTATTTTCCCTTTGTGTGTGTGTGTGTGTGTGTGTGTGTGTGTGTGTTCATGGACGTGTGTGTACACAAGTGTGTTTGTTGCTGGAGATTAAAACTAAAACCCAAAGCAACCTACAACTGAACTACATGTTAGGCCCTATTTATCCTTTATCTTGAGACAGAGTCTCACTAAGTTGTCCCAGCTGGCCTGAACTTGCTCATCTCCTGTTGAACCTTCCAAGTTCTGGGGTGATAGGTATATATCACTCTGCTTAGCCAAGCTCCTACAGAGGTAAAAGTGACAAACATTTCTTCCCTTTAGAAAAGAAGTTCTTTAACATAATTGAGATTACTCAATAATAATGTCATGATCTATAACTTGAATTTTAATATGAAAATATACTAATACATGACTAGTAATGATGTATCTGACATCATAATATTGGTTATTTTTTCAACTTCTGTATTTAGCTTTCTGATAGGCATTTCATAATATGTATTTTGCTCTATACACAGTAGTACAGTAAACATCTTTAAGTATTTTGGTACTTGTTAGGATAGAGTCCAAAATTTAGAGTTACAGAATCAAAAGAATGAATATCTTTTAACTTCTTATTTCCAAAAGATCATGAACTTAAACATGTGAATGAGAAGTAATTTTAATTACTGTATGGGCAATAGAATAGTCTTAAAAGGGTAAGCTATTACCATACCCTAGTACAATTGAGAAACACAAATCATGCAGATATTTCGCATGTACACAGACTGTAAACAACAATCTTGAAAGAAATGCAATATGTTTTCTACTTACCTTATCTAATCATAGAGATGAATTTATATCACCCATTCAATCTGTTTCTTTCTTTCTTTCTTTTTTTATTAGTACCGGGGATCGAACTGAGGACCTTGCTCTTTTGAGGTGGCAGAACCAATGAGCTAAATCCCTGGCCCCATTCAATCATTTTTAATTCAAAAGAAGAACTCAGTATACCCAAAGTCTTTCATTACTATGTGTTTCTAGGATTCGGAAATTATGTGTAGAATTAGGTAGGCCGATGCAATTTTAAATGGTTAAATTGTTAATTCACCTAATAACATGACAGTATTGATTGAATCATATTAACGCTTTGGAGTTTCTTTACTTAAGGAACTTATAGAAAAACTGACACCTACCTAAACATGTCTAGAAATTTTCAATTGTATTGAAAGAGGGAACCACTAGTGTATAATTTTTTGGTTTCTGTATTGTCTTGTTTTGTTTTGTTACAAAGCTTCGATTAGCAGCCATTATTGCTGAAAATTACTTCAGATAGAGATTCATAAGAGAGAAGAGAGAGAGATAGAGAGACAGAGAGAGAATATCAGTACAGATTAAAGCAAATGTGACAGATATATATAAGGACCTTATACTTATTTCTTGGCTGCAGGGGCATACTTCTGATTAATTTCTCTAAGCAGAAATACAACAGAACTGGAAAACTTGCAGGGAAAGGGAACAAAACTGAAAATAGATGTTCTGGGAACAGTTAGAAGAAATATACAATGTTTTATTAAAAACCAACAAAGGAGGGATTTTATTTTGACTATCTGAAGAGAATGGAAAAACAAAAGATCAAAACTGAAAGGTGTAAGAATGAAGTACGAGAAACTTTTCCTTTTCAAATATTGCTGAAGGTTTTTGGGAGTGATCCTCTTTAAAATACATAGATTGAGAGCTGGGGATTTAGCTCAGAGGCACAGCACCTGCCTGGCAAGCATGAGGTCTTGAGTTCGATCCCTGGTACAAATAAATAAATAAATAAACAGATTGAAAAGTGATGAAACTCAGCCCCAAGAAATGTCGTCAGTTTACACTTTTTTTTTTATCAGTTTACTCTTTAGCCCAATGTTAGTGGTACACCTGAGCGTGTTTACTCTATCAGAGGTGCACCGACAAGACCCATATCTATCTTGCTGTTTCAATCAGAATACAGAGTATAATATTTAAAATAAACCTCTAAGCATTTGTAAAGTATTCCTCCAAAACTTTATTTGTAGGAAAATGGATGTATTCTGAGACTATAATGTGAAGTGAAATAAATTAGATACACAAGCTTAAAAATGGCCTGATTTCTCTTATATGAGAAATCTAAAATATAAATAAAGAGCAAAATAAAAGGCAGATAATAGGAAGTAGGGAGATAGATCTTTCTCAAATGGGAAGGAGATGAAGAGATGGAGGGAGGGGAAGGGTATGACCATGAAAAAAAGAATTAAACTGTATTATGTATATACACTAATGTCACAATAGAATATAAACATTATGTAATGCTTACTAAAAATAAAAATTTTTTAAATAATCTATTAGTCAGAATTTTGAAAGTTAATATAGTAATTTTCTTGAATTTACTGTTTCTACAAATCTGACCTTGTATGGAATTGCTGTGCATGTGCAGGTCATTTATGTGTATTGGAGCAACAAGGTGGACAATGAAAGTCAATGCAAAAGAGCAACACAATCAAATACAGTTGAACTTAGCTCGAGTTATGGCCATCCTGGCATTCAAACAGTTTGGGTTATACCGGAATTTTAGCTTTTACTTACAAACAAAGTCTTGAGTTACAACCTGAATCCCAGCCACTTGTGCTTCCAGATGGTCTCAGATACAAATTTAATCCTTAAAGAGTTCTGGAAGGAACATTACAGCATCCTTTCCTGTGTGAGGTTAATTGAGAAATCCAATGTCTTACTAAGGACACTGAGATCTGCCTGTATACAGGAGAGAGACTTTGAAAGTCGAGTAGAGGAGCTGAGTTTTCAATTGACCAACCTGATTTACAAATAGCCCTCGAAAACAAATTGAGATCATAAGTCAAGTGTCCACTATAGTTCAATTTCCATAAGGTCTATTTAACATAGTAGAAAAATAAATAGCTTTGGATAATACATTTATGATCATGAACAAATATTTAATTTAATTTATGCTTGAAAAATATCCTTAAATGGACACAACATATATAAACTGGAAACCTAAATTTTTATTTATAGATTTGTGATATTTTAGAAAGCTCTTTAGTCAAATATAATAAATGTAGAGCCTAGTAATATCACATCCTTGAGTCCTTATACTTTTTGACATACATAAACAAAAACACACACACACCAACATGTACACATGAAACCAACATGATTTAGTCATTGTCTTTTATTTCTCTAAAGAAATGTATTATTCAGAATGCATTATTAAAGAAAAGTTGCATTTGTGTTAACATTATTTTGATGAAAGTTTTATATTTAAAAGTTGAAAAATGATTGAATGCATACCAAATAATTGTGATTTGAAAACCTCTGTACAAAGTGCTGGTCACCCTAATCATCCCACCACAGTTGGATATGAAAAAAAGACTACTGAAGAACACTGTGAGAGGGCTGAGGATTTAGCTCAGTGGTTCTGCTGCTTGCCTTGCCAGTACAAGGTCCTGAGTTCGATCTCAGTACCCCCCACCCCAGAAAAAGAGAAAGGCATCCACATAACTCACATAACTGGGTTAATCTAGCAGAGCTAGATCCAAATCAGGCCAGACAGAGACAGCATCTACATAGCTAAAGTTGTTTTTAATCTTTCTCAAAAGAGAAAGAACTGCATATAGTGTGGGCTACAAATCTCTCCATGCTTAAATTAGATTATGAAATGTGATAAAAACTTATTGTAAACATTTAATTTTTTAAAAAATGTATTGGAGTAAAAGATACACTACTATTAATCTCCTTCAATATACTCCCTCTGGATTTGAACATTTATCCTATCAATTTTACCACTTTCTGAAACCATTCTGGAAGTCGTTTTTCATGGATACCACTAGTTGCACTGTTGTGACAACTTCAGGGTCCTAAATCAACTCAAAATGTTTACCTTTCACTTTGAATGTGGGAAAAAGCCAGAAGTCACATGGTGCCAGATCTGGTGAATAAGGTGGATGAAGACATCCCATAATTTTTTTAGGAGCCTGCCTTTCTGTTGGATGATATGCTGTAGCAATATTCACCAAATTTTTTATCATACCTTATAAAGACACTCAGAAAAGAGGACTTCCAGAACTGCTTCAGAAAGTGGCAGTAACAATGGGATAAATGTGTTTGAAGTGAGAGGAATTAATACCAGTGTGTTTTTCACTGTAATACCTTTTTAAATTTAATTATTCCCATACATCTTGAATACTCCTTGAGGACCTATATATGATGTTGTTTGCTGCAATACAATAATGCAGCTTACAAATACTAAGCATTATATAACTACCAGAAGCTTATTTTATACAAAATGCATCTCAAGTTATTTTAATTTTTCACATCCACAATAGAGTCATAACTATTTTCCTTTCAATATTTTAATACATACTCTTCTAAAGCCCTGGTGTCATGTCTGGTGACTCCCAGACTTCAGCTCTTTGCTCTTTTAATATACTCAAAGATGACATGGTCACTTATTCCCAAAGATCATTTTGCTTCCACTCCCAATTTTCTTTACTCATCATAATAGTGTCCTGAGTTGCAACTTCCCATATTGATTCCTCTACATTTTTCATGATGAAATATTTAATAAGGTGAGTCAAGAATTTATCAGATGTTCTGTTCTTAGCAGAATTAAACGTCTAACAGCTCTATATCACAACAAATATTGATGTGGTACCTGTTTTATGTTATGCATTCAGAAAGTATTTTGCATATTATTTGTCTATCCTAGCAAAACTGTAGCATATTTTACTTCTGTTTCTCTCATCTATTATTATTCACCAAAAGGTTTTCAATGCAGTTCTACTTTCCTTCTTGTGAATTTAATTCAGAAATAGATCTTATATAGCCTTTGTAGTAGAAAACCTTGGGAATCAGACAGGCCCAGCTCCACACTATGCAATTGATTCCCTACTGTTGAAATGAGACTAAAGGACGATTGCTAAGTTTTGCTTAGGGAAGAAAAATCAAAGGTGAATTAAATATGGTCCTAGCTCACATTCTAGGTAAACAATAGTACTTGCATTTTTAATTTTTTAAGAAAATATTTTTATTGGCCAATCTCTCCATTATTCAACAAAAAATAAAAATTTTAAGATTAAAAAACAGAATACAAAAACTATTACTGAACTTTTAAAATTTTATTTCTGGTTTACATAGTCATGAAACTTCAACTTAGAACTACTAAACCAAGGGTAATTCAAAGTCAAATAAATAGTAAGCTCATAACTTCTAAATTCCTTCCACAGGAAGGTACTATCTGTTGTTGCATAATTCTCAATAAAGTTAAAGGTGGTTATTCATATATCACAAGTAAAGTAGGCCTTTTAGTGTTGGCTAATGCAGAGTGGAATGGCCATTAACTATTCACTTTTTGTGATGGAGGAATTGCATTTACACAACTTGTAAGATTTTTATTCACCCATTTGTCAAATTTACATCTTTAACGTTGTCATGATTTTTCTTGGTTATCATCACTTGAAAAGTTGCTTATGGCATAAGTTCATTAAGTATAGTGTGGCCAAATGAACCATGTATAGTGTAGATAGCTGGAAACTCTGTCAAATGTGATTTATGTAAAAATGTGGCTCTGTGCAATGGCATGATTGTGTGAGCACTTGGCTAGTATGTCTTCAGCTTTTCTCCATAGGAACTACTTTACAATTCCTAAAATATAAATTCTGAGCCTAGATACAGCAGGTTTTATGAAAGTGTAAAATATTCTCTTTTGTCCTAAAATGTGAGCACACTTAATGACTTTATGGAAACCTTTTTTTTTCCTTTACTGGATGATGCTAATTAAAATCTATCAGTCTCTGATGAGTTCTGGATAGGACCCTCTATGCTGTCTTGAGTATATAGTTTAGTGTTTTCCTTTAACTCCTTCTCTACATTAGACTAGTCAAGTCCCTTCCAGGTTGTATGGTTTCTAGATCTATTCAATGAGCAGTACTACCATTTTTATTTAAAAATCTGATCAGTTCTCTTCAAAATAATATCAGCAGTCCTGAAAAATAAAATGTCGCATTGTGTAGGAAGAAGAAAAAAAGCATAATGGCTTAAACATAAATTCTATAAAGAGACTAATTGGTAGTGAAATAAAGAGAAAAAATGACTAGGTCTGCAAGATTTTTTAATAGGTTGATTTCTTTGAAAACTCCTTAATTTATCGAAGCAATCGTATTTACAATACAAACTTGAAGTAGGAAGTTGATGATGTATACTGCAAGCTTCCATTATAAGTAAACCCCAAATTACAGCATAGATCTAATATAATAACTGTTTATTCATCATTCAAGTCTATTATGGGCTTTTAATATCTGCAGGTAACTCATGTACATAGTGAGGCAAGGTCTCAGATTCTTTCTGTCTTAAAGTTTTAATGTCTTCCACACACACTTGTCTCTATCAGGCCTGGAAAAGTGAAAAGCAAGGAAGATTGCATGTGGGCAAGTTTGCAAGGACTAAGCAGGGCTTGCATGTTGGTACCAGTTGCGTCTTGTGGCTCTAACTCTGTCATAAAGCTATACCAGTGTACTTGAGCTGTGTGCTGAAGATAAAAAAGTAAAGACAGGTGGTAATTCAGAAGATTCTAACACGCTAATAACCCAAAGAAAAGCATTTTTGTGCACCTAGTGCATACACATGTTCATGCACACACATCCTGTTATTCCACTCAATTAGATAAATAAAAATTTATGATTCTGTATATTTTCAGACTTAAAATAATACTGATACACGTACAAAAGACTGAGATTCTGTATGACATGCAAGAGCTGCAGTTTGACATCTTTAAAATTACTTGTTAACCAAGAGAAAACATATTAAATATTCCTTAATAAAGAACAGACTTTAAAAATTTACTCATTCTATGGAATATTAAACAGTCATTAAAAGAACAAAGCGGAAATAAGGATATTCTGCTTTAAATTGCTGTCCTAATAGACCAATTATAAAAAAGAGCTAGCTACAGAAAACTTTTAATAAAAACTAGTGCATTTATCATATGGTATTATATGTGAAAGGCATAAAAGTCTGTACAGATATATGACAATCTGATGCCTAAGTCAGAGAAAAGGTGTAGGTACCTTCTGTACCATTTCAGTATTATTATTACCTTCAAATTCATATATTATTCTTGATAACAAAACTAAGAAGCATCTGATTATGGAAAATGTCCAATATGAGAGATTTATCACCTAGATAACCAAATCTTAGACTGTTTTACACAAATTGGATGTGCAAGGAAGAGCTAAGAACAGCAGGTTGTATATACATTTCTTAGTGACAGGGTGAGTTAAGGGGAGACTTCACTTTCAAATCTGGGCCTCATGTCTCAAAAGCTGAAAGAGTAGTAGTACCTTCCTTCAAAGAGTGCTACTTTTCAAGATTATCTTATGAAAAATCCCCTTAAAATTACTCTAAAGTTAATGCCTAGTCAATATTGAATAGGTTGAGGCACTTAGACCATTTAAATTGATTTATTTGCTTACTAAAATATGGCTTCCTAAGCTCCTATTTGGGGCCCTTCTACAATTAGGACCAAATACATTTATCAAAGAAATCTTAAATGAGTACATCAAGAAGTGGTATATTAAATGTGGCATAAACAGGACTTGAGAGCAGAGATTTGAAAAACAGAACCAAAGTTGGGTTTCAGGAACCACCACACATGTGCTTTTATTCTTCTGTCTAAAAAGTTGTACAAGTTTTCTTCTCTTTAAAATAGAAAAGGTTGGAGTACCTACCTCAAGGACTGTTTGAGGATTAAGGTAAAGTTTAAAAAGTGTTTAGTGAAGTGCCAAACAATCTATGCTTTGTTAGTTTATGTTGTTATTTTATTGTTACTGCTGTTTGAAGATGCTGAAAAGATGCCTACATTGGCCCCTAGGAGTGAAGTCTCCAGATCCAAGGAAGCAATGGGCCCCTAAGTTTTGCTTGCTTCACAGAATTCATTATGGTGAGGTTTTATCCACCAAAATCAGAGAAAATTTGTTGGGATATTCAGCTTAGTTTCATAGTTACACAAATTCTTATAGGGCTGGTAATCTGTACTAGAGATTTTGCTTCTTGGTACTTCAAGATAATTCAAAAATCTCTGTGAGTTTTGCAGACCTTTGCAACATCCAATAAGGCCCTCTGAGCAAGGAGGAGCAACAGCTTTTGAAGCAGAAAGTCATCAGTGTCCCTTCTCTGAGATAGGAATGTTCTGCCTTTGACCTCATACTAGAGTACCTGCTGCAATCTCCCACACTGCCTTTTTTATTTTTCAGGACGGAGATAGGAGCAGCCCTTTTTAGCATCAGTTCTCTCAGACTTGCACACACTGACCCACACTGGCTTTCACAGGCCATCCAGCATGACTCATTCCCTGTGTGTCTGTTGTGTTGCAGACACAATGAGTAATGAGATGCCTTTTAGGTGGTCTGAGCAGTATAGATGATCTCTTCCCATCAATGTAATTGTATTGCTGGTGAACTACAAATGAACAGTAACAGCCCTATGGCCTAGTGTTTTTGGGGTTTTTTTTCGCCATTTAGATTAATTTGTTAATTTATATAGTTACTGTGGTTCATGGAAGAAATACAGAAAAACCGGGCAAACATAGTCATTTTGATTCCATGTGTTAAAAACATTGGAAAACTGCAGATATTCAATATTCAGATCAGTTCAGATGTTAGTGTGACTGGCATGTCAATATCTAATCTTAATTAAACCAAGAAATAGGAATGAGTAACCAGTGTAAAGAGGTAAAACAAGGAAATGTGCAGTCTTCCAAAGAATCAAGTGATGTTTCAAATACATTTTATCTACTTATACACATAAATACAAAAAAATGTAAGGTTATGACATGTGAGAGTAAAATGTTACATTTCATGATCTGGCATGAATCCAAAAATGGAGAAATATTTATTGTGTGGCTTTGTCTTTCTGTTTTGCAGTTAATTCACAATTAGACACGCAATTATAATTCAGAAACAGGCCAAATGAATTCAATGGTTTTAGCCATTGATAGATTTGTAAACAAAAGCAGCTGGACTGGAATTTCTTCAAGGAAATATTTACATGCCAACAGTTTATCAAACTGAAAGTCTGCTGATAAATCTACACATGGGCATTATGTTAATGATAGTGCACCGATGATTCATTCTGTGCCTCTCACTAGTTCACAAGGCACCAGATGTAAAAGAATAAAATTTGGGTGCTAAAGGGGAAAAAGGTCCCTGTGCTTTAATCCTTTAACATCTTTGAGAACCATCATTACTTTGGCTATTATCCTTCATTCCTTAAATGACATCTTGTTAAATTATTTCTTTAAAAGCCATCAAAAGAACATAGCACAAAAATGAGATTGATTCTAACCATAGGACGTCTGGGTTTCAAAATACATTGTTCTAAATGTCCAATAAACAACCACTTTAACAACCTGGCAACGCAAATGACTATGTGTAATTCTATTTCAGTATTTTGCAAATTTTTTCACCAAGAAGCTTAGAGATAGGTTGCCAAATGGTCATTGATCTGCTCAATTTACAAAAGTAGTCATTGTCAGAGTGGAGACTTGAAAGGCTACGCTCTTGACCACTGTGCTATACTAGTAAAGCTCACTGTAGAAACAAAACCCAAAATCCTGGATAGTGGAAATCACAAAATAATAATGTGAACTCCATATGAAACATTTGCTTGAGGTTGAATAACTGATAAGAAGTTTGTGTCATCTTATGTTTTCATTTTTTATTATTTATTTTTAAAAAATTTTTAAATTTCTAACTTGTGGATGAATGAGTTTACTCTGGAGCTTGGGGAAAAGCTGAATCAAAAGGTGATAGCATTATATCCTAAGACAAAAAAAAAATAAAGCTAAAGAAAAAGAAAAGAAAAGCCAGGCGTGATGGTACAAAGCTATAATACCACCTGATCCAGAGCCAGAAGCAAGATCACAAGTTTGAAGACAGCCTGGGCAACTTAGTGAAACACTGTCCCATCCCTCCCTCCCTTCCTTCCTCCCTTCCTCCCTTCCTTCCTCCTTTCTTCCCTTCCTCCCTTCCTCCCTTCCTTCCTTTCTTTCTCTCTCTCTCTCATACACACACACAAAAAAAGAAACCACCATGAAGAACAGCCACAAATGAAGATAAGAACACTTTTAAATAGGAATTTCTGAAATTAATGATGAAAAAGACCTGGACTAAGGTATCGATTAAAAAGGCCTCTAGTGGCAAATGTCATCAGCAAGTAGTATACTCAGAGTGATTCAAAACCTAAGGATACATGCTGTACAAAAAGCACCAATAGATATGGTTCATCAGATCAGTGGTATAATTAACGGTCCAGATATTTTGTCTCTTTACATTCTGGCTCTCTGACCTAATGACTTTTGCCTTCTGATTGCAATGTTAACTGCACCTCAGCATCTCACAAACAAGAAATATGAGGTAAATGTTTTGTTCTCAAGAACATTTGCCCAGTTAATTTGGATAAGAAGCCTTGGGGAAGCTGATCTCTTTGTGTCATTAGCCAGAACACTGGCACTTGCTAAAGTTTGGGGATTTGAAGAGTGGACTTATACTCATCCTTATCCCCTAAAATAACAACTGGTCTGGGCAAGAACCTCCTCTTCCATAGGACTATGGGACTTTTCCCCATCACCTATTCAAACACAGTTGCTATAAGCACAAAATTTGGAATGAAATGGCTGCATGGTAGCCAATGAGCAGTATCTGCCACATACAGTAAGTGTGCATTTTAAGCCGATACACACAGAATATGGTTCTGTTAATAAGATTAAAAAAAAAATCAGTGTGTATTTCAAGCTCTGAAAAAATGCTATGCATATTTAATTTCAAAGCAAAAGCATTAACCAAAGTGTGGTAATCCTGTATCATCAGCTTCAAATAAATCAATGACAGTAGTAATTAGAGATGGTGTGAATCATTCATTTTCTTTGTGAATTGTTCATAGTTGTAATTCAATGGAGAAAAAATAAGAAACAACAATAATAATAACTTTTTATTAGTCATGCTAAAGTAGCAAACCAGTGGCATGGATAATTGAAAATAGTGGATTATGTGCATAATGATGAACTGCTTAGGTTATTTGCCTTACTAGACATCATTTTGCATTCTCAAAGCATATTATCACCTATTTATTTGAGGAAGTAATCACTAAGCATCTTGGGTAGAAAGTTCTATAAATCTATGTTAGAAGTTTTTCCAGTTAAAATACAATGAGAGTGTAAAACTTACTATAAAGATAAATGTAAATGTTTATTATCAAAAATTGTGTTTGTCAAGCAAAGTCAATGAGTGTAGCTTGGGAATGATGGCAGAAAATTTTTGAGAAGCTGGAAAAACTTAAGAATTTATAACCTCACTTGTTATGTAGCATAAATTTCAAAGAGCATGTTTTAACATAGCTTTATAAGAATACAGGGTACTTTTCCAAATTACATTTTCTTACAAAGATACAGGTAGGCAGTATTTTCTTAAATGTTCATGAGCAAATTTCAAAACAAAAGTACAAGTATGCTAATATCAACTTATTTTTGCTCTCATTGAATGGTGGTAATGGCATTTGATGTCTACTTAAGTTTATCTAGTAGATTATATCTTTTTTAATTTTTAAATTAATTATATTGGTACATTTTAGGTATACAATATAATGACATTCATCATTGGAGATTTGTGCCTTTATATATCTTGATTCTTACTTTTCCCCATTCTCCTGGCCTCCCTTCAACCCCTCCACCTCTCTCTATTTACAAAGATTGTTTCCACTTTTTCATTTTCTCCTATTAATTCCATTCCCTTCTTTCCTTTCCCCTACCCCTCCCACTTCCCCTGCCCCTTTGCACCTTTTCCTCCTATTTCACAATATCTATTATACAGTTTGATCCTTATTTACACTTTCAGTTTCACACACCAAAGTCTTTAGTAGATTATATCTTGATTCTCAATTTTTTTTAAGTAGGTGAAGTTGTTATTGTCTATTTTGGATCCTACATTCTGTGTATGTCTTCTCAGTTTCCTTTTCAATCACTTAATTCAAGAAAAATAAGGTGAAAGTAATAATATGAATTGTTCCCATATCTTTGTGTTAACTAAAACTCAGTAATAGGTGTTGCTCTTCTATCTGAGCATTATCTTTTTAAAAATTTTATTTATAAACACACAAGCAAACACACACACTCAGAAAGAGTCACACTGATGTTACAATACAGTTCAAATAAAAGAAAAGAGGCTAGATCTTTTCCATCCTATCCTCTGTATTAGGATTTGTGCTGCTCTGAGCTAAACATATGCCAAGACTATATCTGCAGCATCTACTTACTCAGGGAGAAATTGACCATAGTAATCTATTGTTTAACCCAGACACTTTAGAGATTGAAAAGGGGCATAATTAATGAATACTCTAGGAAAAAAGGTATAAGCTGGGCACCAGGACATATAATCATCCTAAATAAGTAACTGAACCATTTAATTATCCTATATTCCTTTTTAGAGGTAAAACAAAACTGAAAAAATAAAATTTCATAATTTAACCTTAATAAAAATCAGTAGAGAGCATGCAATGTAATTATATGAAATGAAAGTAAAATTAAAAATAGATGAAAAGTTTTACAAATGGTAAAGGAAAGGAAAGGGGAAGGAAAAACACATAAATAGAAGAACTTCACACAGCAGCACAAAGGTAAGAAGAAAGGCCTCTTAAACTGTTCTTTGGCACTAATATTCTTATTTGTCAGAAACCAACTTTAAATGGTGAAGTGCTTTCTGATTTCAGTAAGTCTACCTTCTCAACAATTTATAGAAGGATATAAAGAAAAGGATTAGGAACAAAATCACTTTGAACTATCAAGAAACAAGTCAATTCAAACATAGGTTTTGTTTTGTCTCTGATTTACAAGAAAGGGTAAAATTGTTTTCTATTTGGTAAACACCAACTAATAAAATGCAATACTGAATCTAGAAAATAAAGTGTTTATAGTTGTAAGGACATTATTACATGGTTGTAACAACAGACCAATTTCAGAAGTGACTTCTCATTTCCAAGGATGTAACAAGGCTGAAGTCTGTTATAAAATGTCTCAGAAGATAAGCTTGACCCTCTCAACTGTTTAATTCACTCCTGAAGCCTGAACATTCTTCAGTGTTGTACTATTTCAAGATGTTTGTAGATTTAAAATACTCAACCTGCCTTCAATTCTTCCCCTGAATGCCATATGGAGGATACTTAAGTTATACCACTTCAAGTATATAGCTAGGAGACTTTAACAGATGTGCTTAGCTTTGTTCAATTCTTTTATTTATAGATTATTCTGGTTATTTATGCAAGTAAGTATCCTAACAAGCCAGGCATGGAAACTCATGCTAATAATCCCAGAATTCTAAGGGGCTGAGGCAGGAGGGTCAAAAGTTCCAGCTAGCTTAGGCAATTTTGAAAATTAGCTAGATCTTGTCTAAAAGAGAAAATTATAGATTGGGAATGTAACTCAGTGTAAAGTTTCTTGTTTAAATCCCTAGTACTGGGATGGGAGGGAGGTGTATCACAATATCAAATACTTTTAAAGCCCAAAAGTGTTTTAACCAATAAATATATAACCTTGTTTTGTGTTAACCTTGTTTCTTTTAAAAACATCTGCATCCCTATACATTGTTGATTCATTACCATTGAACCCACAGTCAACAGCGCTGCAATTTGACAGAAAGAGGTCATCACAGACTTTTTTGCACTTAGGGACAGAAGACAACACCTTAGCATGGACCTTGAGAACCGTCAGAAACAGCAAAGTCACCAGAAAAAAAATAAGGAAAAACAAAGCACTAAACAGAACATAAAGAGGAGGTTCTCTTGGGACAGTATCACCCAGAGAGTCCCCGGTAACACACTGCCTCCCATTTTATACATCTCTTACTTGCTCTAGCTGGGGTTCTTGCCCAAAAGAACTAAGGAAAAAGGCAAAACTACACAGCCAGCTCAAACAAGAAATATCCAAGATGGCAATGTGCGCAACACATTGGATGGCTGTGTGCAACAAGGACCATGTGCAAAAGGTGTGCTCTTAGAACAGGATCTGCGCATGCTCACTTACACCTCCTCCCCTCCGTGAGAAAAGGGTATCTTTAAAGCCCGAGTTCTCCATTCTTTGATCAAAGAATAAGTGCTCTGCTCTGCTTTGCCCATTCTGATGGCACCAGGGACACCTAGCAGAAGTGACAATAGGAGCACTGAAACAAGAAATCAATATCACCTAGTTCAGTCTAGTTAACAGCACATATTGGGCAATTGACAATTCATGCTACCCTGCATGTCCATCAAAGACAAAGTAGAATGATTTGATTTGGAATTATAGCTAAATTTAAATCTATGAACTATATGTCTGTATGCATGTGTGTATGTAGTATGTGTATGGCATGTACACTATTGCTTTCTTTAAAAGATTTGTATTCTCTGCTCTTATTTTGGGTTGGGTTGGTTTGGTACCAGAGATTGAACCCATGACTTTCTCACCGAGCTACACACTCAGCCATGTTTTTTTAAATTTTTTATTGTGAAACAAGATTTTATAAGGCTTGAAGTTGCCCAGTCTGAGCTTCCTGTCCTCTTGCCTCAAGCCTCTCATAGCACTGGAATTACAAACATGGACTAGTGCTGGTTTACATTAATGTTTTGAGATTTGAAGAATATATATCTAAGCATGAATCTTTTAATTGTGTCTGCTTTTCTGGCCCAATTGATTAAAATTCTTCCTCTTTGCTTTATAAGATTTTCTTCGTAATTTTCTCCTTTGAATTTTCTCCGTTACCATTCTTAAACTCTTATTTATGAGCCATCTTATATTGAGATTCTAATTCCTTTTTTACTGTCTTCCAGATCTTCCAGTTTTTAGTCTTTTTATCCTACTGTCTAGTAGAATTCTTAATTTCCTCTCCTAAAATATCAATGGAAAATTTTAACTATTACTTTTTATTTCTAAAAGCTTCTATAACTTCTAAATACTTGTATTTCATAGCATCTTATCTCTATTTTATGGATGAGTATTCTATGCTATCTCTGAAGATATAGACTATAATTTTACTGAATCTTTTCCTGTTTTCTGAAAATTTATGTAGTTTATTACTTTATGTTGTTCTCTACTTTTCATAATACAAGTTTTCTCTACCTTAAAAATCAGATAACTAATAATGGTTTGTAACTAACAGTGAGTTATCTGTAAACATGAGTCATCAAAGTGTGTGTATTACAAGTATGCATAGACCAGTGAACTTCACTATAGGTATGTGTGTGAGAATTTCACTGTTTTCTTAATTCAGGAACTCCCAAAGGCTTGTTCTCTTGGACTAGTTGCATTTCAGATTTCTTTATTTTCAAAGTGAGTAGATTTAAGAAGGGCTTAAAAGAGAGATTTAGATGGTATTGAATAATGTACTTTTTTAAGATTATCTTTTACTGTTTTTTTTTTTTTATTTTGGGTTTTTTGCTACTGGGGATTGTACTCAGGATCTTGCACTTGTGTTGCAGGCAGCAGAACCACTGAGGTAAATACCCGACCCTGAATAATGTACTTTTAAAATAGAATCTAGCTCAAATATAACCAAATATTCACTTCTTAAAATTTTATTTATTTATTTTAATTAACAAAATGTTGTACATTTGTCACTTAAAATATTTGGAAATACATATGCATTGCAGGATGACTACATAAAGTTAGTTGCCATATGTGCTACCTCACGTATTTACCACTTTACTGTAAAATTTACACTCATTAATTTCAGTACAATACATCGTCATTAACCATAGTCACTTGTATTTTATAACAGATCCTCTGGATTTGTTCCTCTTATCTAACTGAAGTTTAATGACATTTGACCAGTATCTGTCCAGCTGTTCTGTCTTTTATCTAAGCCCTGCTAACTAACATTGTCCTCTGTATTCAGTGAATTTTATTTCTTAAAAATGTGATATTTATCTTTCTGTGGCTGGCTTATTTCATTTAACATCATGTCCTCCAGGTCCATGAGTGCTGTTTCGAATGATAGGATATCCTTATTTTTAAAAGGCTAAATGGCACCCCATCATAAATATTAGGCCATTTTCTTTATCCATTCATTTATTGGTGAACCCTTGGGTTGATTCTATGTTGCAGCAAATTATAGGTTGATTCTATAATGCTTCAATAAATATGGAGGTGCAACCATTTTCTCAAGATGATATTTTTCTTTTCTTTTAACCCATAATAGTGGGATTTCTGGATCATATGATAGTTTAATTTTTAATTTTTGAGGAAATTCTATAATGTTTTCCATGACTGCACTGTTATATTCTCACCAGTAGTACCCATATTATTCACTTTTCACCATAACTTCACAGGAACTTACTTTTTGTCATTTCGATAATAGCCATTTTAGCAAGTGTTAAATGATAGCTGATTGTATTTTAGTTTGCAATTTTAATGATTAATGGTGTCAAACATTTTTATGCATTTGTTGGCCATTTGTATACTTTCTTTTACAAAATGTCTATTCTGAGCATTTTCCGTTTTTGCATCATGTTAGATTTTTGCTGTAAAGTTGTATAATCTTATTTATTTTGAATATGAACCCCTTATCAAATACATGGTTTGCAAATATTTTCTCCCAATATGTAAGTTGTCACTTTACTCTGTTTTTCCTTAATAGTGTAGAAGCTTTTGAATTTAATGAATTCTATATTTTTATTCTTATTGCCTGTCCTTTTGTTTATATCCAAAAAATTATTGCTCAGACCATTGTCATGGAGATTTTCCTTATATTTTCTTGTAGTAATTTCATGGATGCAGGTTTTACGTATAAGCATTTACTCCATTTTGAATAGATTTTTAATATTGTGTGGGATGAGTCTAATTTCATTCTACATGTGGATAACCAGTTGTCCCAATGCCATTTATTGACATAAATGTACTTTCCCCATTGTGTGTTCTTGGTGTCTTTGTAAGTCATTTGATGTAAATTTATCTGTCTATTTCTGGGATCATTATTCTGTTCATTGACCTATGGGTCTGTTTTAAGGACACCACCATGCTATTTTATTACTGTTTTGCAATATATTTTGAAGTCATGTAGTGTGATGCCTCCACCTTCATTCTTTTCGTTCAAGATTGTTTTGGCTACTCAGGGTCTTTCATGGTTCCATATGAACTTTAGAATTTTTTTCTTTTTTATGTGAAAGAATGTCTTCAGAATTATATATAGGTTGCATTAAACCTGCAGATCACTTTGGATATTATTGACATTTCAACAATATTTATTCTTCCAGTACATAAACACAGGATATCTTTCCATTTATTTGTATCTTATCAGTGTTTTATAGTTTTCAGTGTACAGATTGTTTTTAATTTGGTAAAATTTATGTCTTCATATTTATATTTTTGTAGCTACTGTAACGAATTGTATTTTTTTCTTTTTTGGGAGGAAGGGATAGTTTATGAATAATATGCAGAAATGCAGCTTATTTTGGTTGTTGGATTCATATCTTGCAACTGTTCTTAATTCAGTTATTCCAATAGTTTTTGGTGAGTTTCGCAATGTCTGTGTCTGGTTTGCTCTCAAAGTGATACTGATCTTGTAAAATGAATCTGGAGGTTCCCATTTCTTCAATATTTTAGAAGAGTTTTAGAAAGATGGTGTTAGTTATTTAAATATTTGGTAGAATTTGGCAGTGAAGTCATTAGATCCTGGCCTCTTTGTGTTTATTCATTCATATTTTTGTTTGTTTGCTTATTTGATGGAATACTTTTCATTACTGATTCAATCTCCTTATTCATTATTCATCAGTTCAGATTTTCTATTTTTTTCATGATTCAATCTTTGTAAGTTTTATGTGTCTTGGAATTTGTCCAGTTCCCCTAAGTTTTCTAATATTTTGGCATGTAACTATTCATAGTAATTTCTTATGATTGTTTTATATTTCTGTAGTATCAATTGTAATGTTTCCTTTTATTTCTAATATTATTTTAATCTTCATAATTTTTGTTTCTCCAATTAAAGATTTATCAATTTTATCTTTTTTAAAAAGCTCTTACTTTCATTGACATTTTTTATTATTTTCTTGCCTCTATATCATTTACTTATGGTCTGCTTTTTATTATTTCCTTCCTTCTTCTAATTTTGGGGTTTGATTTATTTTAATTTTAAAGGTCCTTGAGGATCATATTAGGATGTTTATTTTTAGTGTTTCTTCAGTTTTGAGACTCATTTTCTTCTTTTTAGGACTAATTTTATTGGGCAGGGAATGTAGTTCAGCGGTGCAGCACCTGCCTGGCAAATGTGAGGCCCTGAGTTTGAGTGCAGGTACCAAAAATAAAGAAAAAAATAAACCAACAATTATTTTATTTATAACAACACACATATACTACAAGTGAAGGTACAGAATAAATATAAAATGGTAATCAAAAGATGAGATATACCTACATCAACATAAAATCAAATAGACTTTAAGTCAAAAACTTAAAGTGAAGGAAAGAAGGTCATTATATCATGATAAAGGAGTCAACTTGTCAAGATCATATAAAAATTGTCAGTATATACACACCTAACATCAGCGCACCTAAGAACATAAAAAATATTAATAGATCCAAAGGGAGAAGTAGACTGTACTACAGTAACAGTAGGGGATGCCAATCACCCATGCTCCATCAATAACCATGCACAGAAAATCAATATGAAAACACTGGACTTAAACTGTACTTTAGACCAAATGAATGTAACAGATATATACAGAACATTCCATCCAACAAAACGTACATTATTCTCAGATGCACTGAGAAAATTTCCCAGCAAAAATCATTTGTTAGGTCCTAACACAAGTCTTAACAAATTTAAGATTTAAAACATATCAAGTATCTTTTTCAACCCCAAAGGAATAAAACTAGAAATTATTAACAGACAGAAATTCAGAAAATTCACACTACGTAGATAATAAACAATATGTCTCTGATAACTGAGTTAATAAAATGAAAAAGAATTTTTAAAATATCTGATGAAAACATAACACATCACAACTTCTGGGTTGCATCAAAAACAATTCCAAGAGGGAAGTTTGTCTTTTGGTTGAGATCTCTAAGCCTTATTGTTCATGTTGTCAAGATACCTTAGTGGACCCAAGGAGCTACATCACACTATTTTTCATAAGGAAATTGTCACTAATTCTTCTTTTCCTTAGATGTTCTTGGTGCACAAAAGCATCTGAGGTTGTCTAATTCAACACATAGACATAAGTCCAATCTTCTCTAGGATTAAGAGAACAGAAGTTGTTTAATATGATGTCAGGTATAATATGGGGTATCTAACATTGGTATTATAAATTTTACCTACTTTTGCTATTTTTGGCCATGAAACCAAAGAGCACATAGTAAGAGAACACACTCAGTAGTCATCAGATATCAGTCAAATGTGGATTCTAGTGCTGTGTAACTGATTGCTCCCAGGATCTCCTGCTGGTACAGCTTCCCTGGCCCCCGGGTCACTCAGCTGCTCTAAGCCCAGGGTATCCTTCACTGAGGAAAATAAAAAGTTTGAACTGAACAAAAGAATGAAAATTCAGCTCCTTCATTTCTTGATTCTAGCAAAGACTCAGAAAGGATGTGTCAGAAAGGACTAGAGTTCTTGGATGGGAAGTTTTCTCTGTTACAAATGATGACATGTTGAACTGCCACCTTTAAAAAGAAACAACAAGCAAGGGTTTTTCTGGAAAGAAAATATTCCATCTAATCAGTTGTTATTTTTTTAATCCTTAGAGTTCCTGAAACATGCCAGGATTTGACTATTAAGTGTTTGGATTCTGGATGAACACTTCACTGTGTATTCTTGGGTTCTGGCTTTTTGTTTAACTAAGGTGCCACTTACTCATCTGTTTTTCATAATTCCTATATGGTGAATATTCCTTTGAATTATTGTCCTGTCTCCAGTTTGTTTTGGCCTTGTAGGTTTAGACATTTTATGAACTCAATTTTGAAGAGGTATAGAAAGAAGCAGAGTTGACTTCTGGTTTCAGTCAAAATAGATTAACAGGGACCTGACTTTTTTCCACCAAAAACACAAACAAATAAATAAAATTCAGACAGAATATACAAAACAATTGTTTTAAAGACATTGGACATATCAGTGATGGACAGTAACCCTGAGAGATGTAAACAAGCAATCTGAGCCTCTCCGTTGTCCGAACTCATTGCCTTAAGAAAGTTTCCAAGCCAAGGCATAGAAAGAAAGGATACAAAGGTTTAATCAGCCAACTCTGAATTGAGAAATATGGGATTGCCACAGAACACACTGAATCAGTCCTCTGCAGACAGCCAGGTCTGCCCATGCCCTACCGAGGTCCCAAGTCATTTGGAACATGCCAAATCAGCCTGCTTCCCAGCAACAATCCACTGAACAGCCCCTCCCCCACTCCTCTGTACAGCCACCTGGTTCCACACTACAAAGACCCACAGGACACCAGACAACCAGACCATGGTACTGAGTCCCCTGCCACTCCTGGCCCAGAGGTAGGGGCTTCTGAGCTGCCATCCCACTGCTCCCAGACCAGAGGAAAGGGCTTCTGGGCCACCATCCTTACCTCTGCTCCCGGCCCAGGTCCCACCTCTCCAAGCTGAGAGGAGGCAATCCGTGCAGACGCCAAAAGACCCCCACCCCATTCAAAATGAGAAAACAAGTAAATAAGTCTCAAAATCAGACTTCCAGATCATCTACAGAAAACCCCAAAGAGAAATGAGATGGAACACTGTGATACTCAACCACCTGGACCCACTGAACTGGCAACAAAAGGGGATCTGGAAAAAATGAAATCAGAAATAATTTCTCAGATAACAGGAGAAATTGTGCTCCTAGTGCAAGACATGATTAATAAATCTAGAGAGGAGCTGAGGAACATGATGGAATCCCAACATAGGAAACAAATGGAATCCATAAAACAGATGCAAATAGATTTCCAGGAGATGAAAAACTCTACTGAAAGCCTGCACAGCAGAATGAGCCAATGTGAGCACAGAATTTCAGATATAGAAGATAAGATTGCAATTAATGACCAGGAAAAGAAAAATTATTTCAGAATTAAAAGGGAACACAAGAAATCATTCCAGCAGCTGCTAGATGATGCAAAGAAGAATAACATAAAACTGATTGGAGTCAATGAAGAAACAGGAGAGAAATGCAGATGACATAAAAAAACTCTTCACAGAAATAATGGAAGAAAACTTCCCAAGCAGGGGAAAAGAACTTGACATACAGATAAGTGAGGCATATAGGACTCCAAATAGCCTTGATCAAAAAAAAAAATCTGCACATAGGCATATAATTGTTAAGATTCCAGAAACTCAACAGAAGAACAAAATTCTACAAACAGAGAAAAGAAACAAATCACATACAAAGGAAAGCACATCAGAATCACAGCAGACTTCTCAACACAAACCATCAAGGCAAGAAGAGCTTGGAGTGACATATTCCAAGCCCTAAAAGAAAACAGCCTCCAACCCAGATTGATGTACCCTGCAAAATTATCTTTCAAAATTGATGGAGAAATAAGATACTTTCATGACAAAGAGCATCTTAGCAACTTCGTGAATACCAAACCAGCACTCCAAAGAATTTTGCACAATATCCTAGGAACAGACATTGAGGATCACAACCCCAGGAAGCAAAGGAGAATGAACCCATCTGGCATGACAAGAAATTAAATGGAAAGAGGGAGAACCCAACAAAAAGAAAAAGTCGTGGCAATGACATGTCAATACGTTTCAGTTATAACCATCAAAGTTAATGGTCTCAATTCACCAAACAAAAGAAATAGACTGGCAGAATGGGGAAAGAAGCAAAATCCAACAATATACTGCATACAAGAAACACACTTAATTCAAAAGGAAACTCGTAGACTGAAAATTAACGGGTGGAAAACTACTCCATGTGACGAGAACCCAAAAAAAAGCAGGAGTAGCTATCCTCTTTGCAGATCAAGTAGATTTCAAACCAACACTGATTAAGAGAGACAAAGAAGGACACCACATCCTTGTAAAGGGAACAATCCAAGAGGAAGAGATGACAATCATAAATATCTATGCACCAAACACTAGTGCACACAGGTATATAAAACAAATACTGACAGACATGAAAAATCATATATGCACTAATACAATTGTAGTGGGGGACCTCAACACCCACTATCACAAATAAATAGATCAACTAGACAAAAAATAAGCAATGAAATACTAGAACAAAATCGAACTCTTGAACAAATGAACTTAACAGATGTTTACAGAGTCTTCCACCCCACAAAACCAGAATACACATTCTTCTCAGCTGCACATGGGTCATTCTCCAAAATAGATCACATACTCACACATAGAACATGTTTAAGTAAGTTCAAAGGATATTATCAGACCATACTGCAATGAAATTGGAGATCCATAGCAAAAGAAACAAAAAATTTCATAAACACATGGAAATTGAACAACACACTTCTGAATAACCATGGGTCACAGAGGGAATTAAAGAAGAAATCAGACAGTTCCTTCAATTAAATGACAATGACAATAAAACATATTGGAATCTATGGGACACAGTGAAAGCAGTCTTACAAGAGAAATTCATTGCAGTGAATATGCATATTAGGAAAACAGAATGAGTCCAATTAAACAATCTGATGCTAAACCTCAAGCTTCTCAAAAAAGAAGAGCAGAACAACCCCAAAGCTCATACAAGGGAAGAAATTATAAAGATCAGAGGAGAAATCAATGCAATGGAGACCAAGAACGATACAAAAAATCAATGAAGCCAAGAGTCGGTTCTTCGAAAGAATCAACACAATTGACAAACCTTTAGCCAACCTTATCAGAAAAAGGATAAAAGGCCCAAATCCATGCAATTAGGAATGAAAAGGGTGAAATTACAACAGACACAGCAGAAATCCAGAGGATCATCAATACCTACTTCCAGAACCTATACACCAATAAGATGGACAACACAGAAGAAATGGACAGATTCCTAGATACATATGAATTACCAAAGTTGAACGAAGAAGACCTAAAAATTCTAAACAACCCAATATCAACCAATGAAATTGAAAATGTAATTAAAAACTTATCAACTCAGAAAAGCCTGGGCCCTGATGGCTTCACTGCTGAATTCTACAAGACATTTAGAGAGGAACTACTGCCACTACTGTTGAAACTCTTCAATGAAATTGAAAGGGAAGCAATACTCCCAAATTCATTCCTGGAAGCAAGCATCACCTTGATCCCCAAAGCAGAGAAAGACCCAACCGAAAAGGAGAACTATAGGCCAATCTCACTAATGAACATAGATGCAAAAATCCTTAATAAGATACTGGCAAACAGAATACAAATGATCATCAAGAAGATCATACACCCTGATCAAGTGGGATTCATCCCAGGGATGCAGGGATGGTTCAATATACACAAATCAATCAATGTAATAGTGTATATCAATAGAGCCAAGGACAAAAGCCATATGATTATCTCCATAGAGGCAGACAAAGCATTTGACAAAATTCAACATGCATTTATGATAAAAACCCTATAAAGAATTGGAATAGATGGTCTCTACCTCAAACTAATAAAAGCCATCTATGAAAAACCAACAGCCAATATCATACTAAATGGTCAAAAACTGAAATCCTTCACACTAAAATCAGGAACAAAACAAGGATGTCCACTATCACCACTCTTGTTCAATATAGTTCTGGAAACATTAGCCACGGCAATTAGACAAGAGAAAGAAATAAAAGGAATAAAGATAGGAAATGAAGAAGTCAAATTGTCATTATTTGCAGATGACATGATACTCTATATAGAAGACACCAAGAACTCCACCAAAAGTCTTCTAGACTTAATCACCAAATTCAGTCAAGTAGCTGGTTACAAGGTCAACACACAAAGATCAATAGCTTTCCTCTACACCAATGACAGACTCACTGAAGGAGAAATAGGGCAAATAATTCCTTTCACAATAGCATCCAAAAAACTGAAATACCTAGGAATCAACCTAATGAAAGAAATCAAAGACCTCTTCTCTGAAAGCTATAGCACTCTGAAAAGAGAGATTGAAGATGATATCAGAAAATGGACAGACATCCCCTGCTCCTGGGTAGGAAGGATTAATATAGTGAAAATGTCCATACTTCCAAAACTACTTTACAGATTTAATGCAATTCCAACTGAGGTCCCAGCAGCATACTTCATGGCCCTTGAGAAAACATTCCAAAAATTCATTTGGTACAAGAAGAGACCCAGAATAGCAAAAGCAATTCTAGGTAACAGAGACATGGCAGGGGGTATCACAATCCCCAACCTGCAACTCTACTACAAAGCTACTGTGATAAAAACAGCATGGTACTGGCAAAGAAACAGACCTGAGGACCAGTGGAACAGATTAGAAGATGCAGAAACAACGCCAGACACACTCAGCCATCTCATCTTCAATAAAGGAGTCAAACACCCTCACTGGAGGAAAGATAGCCTCTTTAATAAATGGTGCTGGAAAAATTGGGTTTCAACTTGCCAAAGATTAAAATTAGATCTATATCTCTCACCATGCACTAAACTAAAATCAAAATAAAGATCTAAATATTAAAATAGAAAGGCTGAACCAGTTGGAACAGTGGTTAGGTAGAACTCTTGAAGACATCAGTGTAGGAAAAGATTTTATGAACAAAACCTCAGTTGCCCATGAACTAGCATAAACAACCAACAAGTGGGATCTCTTCTTATTAAAAAGCTTCTGCACAACAAGAGAAATCACCAGCAGTGTGAAGAGACAACCCACAATGTGGGAAAAACTCTTCACCTACTCTTCCTCAGACAAAGGTCTACTATCTCGAATCTGTAAAGAACTTAAAAAGATCAGACCTCCCAAATTTAAAGACCCAATCCGAAAATGGCCATCTGAAATGAACAGACATTTCTCAGACAAGGAAGTAGAAATAGCAGATAAATACATGAAAAAATGTTCAACATCACTGGTCATTCGAGAGATGCAAATGAAAACAATGCTGAGATTCCACCTCACTCCAGAAAGAATGGCTTCTATCATGAAATCAACCAATAACAAATGCTGGTGGGGATGTGGGGAAAGAGGGACCCTGATCCACTGCTGGTGGGAGTGTAGACTGGTGCAACCACTGTAGAAATCAGGATGGAGATACCTCAGAGAACTAGGACTGGAAGTCCCATTTGACCCCACTCTTCCACTGCTGGGGATCTTCCCAAAAGAATTTAAAGAACCATACCACAGTGATATATATGCACCCATGTTCATAGGAGCACAGTTTGTAATAGCTAAAACTTGGAAACAGCCCAAATGCCCATCAACTGGAGACTGGATAAAGAAAATGCAGTGTTTTTATAAATGGAGTACTACTCAGCCATAAAAAATGAAAAATTAGAGACATTTTTAGCTAAGTGGATGCACATTGAGGCAATACTCTTAAGTGAAATAAATAGGACACACATGTATAAATACCGAATAGTTTCTCTGGTGTGAGAAACTGAAAGCCCAAATAAGGACTAAATGTATAATAGGTAATGTGAAATAGGAAGAAAAGGGGCAAAGGGGAAGGAAGTGGGAGGGCTAGGAGAAAGGACAGAAGGGAATGGGATTAATATGAGAAAATGAAAAATAGGAACAAAATCTTTGTAAATAGGGAGGACTGGAGGAATTGAAGGGAGGGCTGGACAAGGGTGAAAAATAAGAACCAAGAGAGACTATGTAAAGGTGCAAATTTCCAATGATGAATGTCATTACATTGTATACCTAAAATGTACCAATGATTAGAATGAATAATCGATAATGCAAAATAGGAAGAAAAGGTCCAAAGGGGTAGGGGTAGTGGGAGGGGCAGGAGAAAGGAAAGAAGGGAAAGGAAAACCAATGAGAAATGGAAAAAATGGAAATAAAGTCTTTGTAAGTAGGGAAGGGTGGAAAGGGGGGGCTAGGAATGGGGGAAAAATAAGAACCAAGATGCATTATGTAAAGGTACAATTCCCAATGAAAAATGTAATTGTGTTGTATATCTAAAATGTACCAATAAAAGAATTTAAGAAAAAAAAAAAAGAAAGAACCTTCTTCAGTTTGTCCATTCCTCAGAAATCAGCTAAATTTTAATCAAATGCTTTCTTGAAGTAGTAGCCAGCCACTCCTGGTAACAAACTGGGCTAGGCACCCTTCTTCTATCTATGTGAATATGGCTTTTGTATTCTAGGCTTATCATGTCTGTAATTTCCTAGGATATGATAATTAGATATGATTTGTGAATGCATAGAGCAAATCATTTCACAGAGGTTTTTTGGGGGAGGGTGGTATCGGGGATTGAACTTGGGAATTTGCGCTTGCGAGGCAGATGGCAGCACCACTGAGCTATACCCCAGCCCATTTCACACTTCTATATGCATACTATGAAAAGAAAGTTTCATTTCCATTATATCTTGGAGACTTTCATTGGTGTCAAAATATCATCAGTTCTTCATTTATACCTTTTTTTCTGCCTTGTGTTTAGAGGGTTGTGATGGTGGTGCAAACTTTGAACAGAGTAACATTTTTATAATTTGTATATCTCAATCACCTACCATATACTCAAAATTTGTTTAAAAAAGCTGTTACTTAGATTTATTTATTCCTTTTTATTAAAATCACTTATGTTTGTATCCAAGTTTTTTCACAATCTGATTGATGCACTTTTCTCTTAGCCTATTTTGCTCTTTCTTACCTATTTCATTCCATTCCATTTTGTACATAGTTATAAAGACCTTTCTATGTGAAAGTATATACATGGTCAATTACTTAAGAAGACCATACAGGGTTTATTTCCATTTAAAAATACTTTAACTTCATTTTAATTAACATTTAAAGTATTCAAACAGAATAATTTGGAGTAGAGTTTATGAGTTTTGAAAAGTACATGCAATTATGTAGCCAACACTACAATCAAGACACAGAACTGTTCTATCACTCACCAAAATGATTCCATGCTAAACCTTTGAGTCAGTACTTCCTTCCAATTACTGATCTGATTTCTATTATTTCCTCTTCTGAAACATCATATAAATGGAATCACATAGTATGTAGTCTTCTCAATGTGGTCTATTTCATTTTTCATAATGCATTTGTGATTCATCCATGTTATTTAGTATATCAATATCTTTTTTCCTTTTAATTACTGAGAAGTACTATAGTCCATCCATTCACTAATGGAAACACATGTAGGTTGTTTTTAGTTTTGATGATTATTAATAAAACTGGTAAAATATGATATACAGGCTTAGGGGTTACTATAAGTTTACATTTCCTTTCTATGCATCCTTAAACATTAAATTGTTGGAATATATAATGGTTATAATTATCTTCATAAAAAAATTCCAATTTGTTTTCTAAGTGTACTTTAAATAGTTCAAATTGTTCCACAATCTCTCTAGTACTTTAAAATGTCCGATTTTAAAAATAATAGTACCCATTGTAATAAATGTAAAAGTGTCATATAATTTTGAAAACACTGTATTTGAAGCATAATAGATAAACTGTATGGTTTTCATTTCTTGTACCCTTAGTTTCATTGTGTAGATGTATATTTCTGTTTGATACTTTTACTTCTGAAATGACTTCCTTTAACATTCCCTGTTCTGTGTGTCTCCTGATGGGAAATTCTTTGAGTGTTTGCGTGCCTTCATAGTTGGAAGAAATTATCTTTCGGTATAAAATTCTGGCTTGATTTTTTTTTTCTTTATATATTCTAAGCCTTGCCATTTTTTTTTTTTTGCTTGGACTATTTCCAAAATAAAGAGTGTTCACATCTTCGTCTTTAAGATAATTCTACTCTCAAAATTTTTTTTTCTCATCTTTATCACTGATTTTGAATAATTTTATTATGATGGTCTATGGTTAAATTCCTTTTCTGTTTTCTGGGTTTGTGTTTCTCTGAGATTCCTGGATTTATGACTATATACTTTATATCAAATTTTTAAATTTTGATTTATTTTTTCTATTCCTCTTTGCTTTCTATTAGACAACCCAGTTGCATGAATTCCAGCCCCTTTTAAGTTGGTCTATAGTTTACTGATTCTCTATTCATTTAAACAATCTTCTTTTCATATATATACGTATACAAGGGCCAGGGATTTAGCTCAGTGGCACAGCGCCTGCCTTGCAAGCTCAAGTTCCTGAGTTCAATGCCCAGTACCAAAAAAAGAAAAAAAATATACATATACATATGTATATATAAATATTTCTTTAAAGCATATATATTCTCTGAAAAAATATATTCTTTCATGTACTTACTGGCCATTTGAACTTTTTCTTTGGGGAAGTGGCTATTCAATTCATTTTCCCATTCTTTGATTGAGATGTTTGTTTAGGAGGATTAATGTTTTCAGCTCTTTCTATACTCTAGATATTAGTTCCCTTTTAGACGAGTAGCTGGAATTTTTTTTTTTTACCATTTTATAGGTTGTCTTTTCACTCTGTTGATTGCTTCCTTTGCTGTGTGAAAGCTTTTTAAAGAGATATAATCCCATTTGCTGAATTTTGGTATTATTTCTTGTGCAACTGGGGTTCTATTCAGAAAGTCTTTGCCTGTGCCTAAAAAAAACTTTATTAGTACATGTTTGTAGCACATAATGATTACATTCATCATGGGAGTTGTTATGAGTACATAACACATCTAAATTCTCTTTTTTTTCCCATTACTTTTCCTACTCCTCCCCCACCCTTATCTTCATTTTTTGGTTATTTTCCCTTTTGCAAAAGATCTATTTCCTTGTTTCCTGTTGTCTATATTTTACTTTGCTGTTTATATTTTGAGTTTCTTATATAAGAGAAATTATGTGATATTTAAGCATGTGCCTGGTTTATTTCACTTAACAGTATTTCCTCAAGTTACACACATTTTCCTACAAATGACTCATTTGACCTTCTTTATTGCAGACTAGTAGTTCATTGTATGAGACTATATGTTATACAAGAATCCCAAAATAGAAAGAGATTAAAGAGTAAAATAAAGGAGAAGAAACAGAGAGGTAGACTTTTAGGAAACAGTAAGGGGATCAAAAGAAGAGGAGAAAGCAGAAAGGAGGGAGGAGAGGGAATTGAAAATGATCAAGATCTGTACCAATTGCCCAAAACAAATATAAATAATAACATCTGTCACAAACATATCAATAAAACAAAAACTAATTAAAATTAAAGAGATATTCTATGTCTGCACTTGTTGAACACAAAGAACACACAATTCACTGTCATTATCTGTCAATTCTAACATCTGTCTCAGTTCTGGGTCAGTTTTGATAGATTGATTTTTCCATTCACTATAGGTCATGTTTTCCTGCCTTTTTGCATGCCTGGTTATATCTTATTATTTGACAGCTATAATTTTAACTTGTGACATCCTGGTATTTTATTATTATTGTAAAATTCTTGATATTTAAGTGGAACGTAGTTAAGTTACTAAGAAATATTTTAATATTTTACTAAATATTTTACTAAAACCAAAGAATTAAAGTATCAGTCTAGAACCAATGTTTCTTTGTTCACTAAGATGAAACTCTCTTCTGTGCCCTACTGAATAGCCTAGGAAGGATTATTTTATTCTAATTTAGTTGATATTGACAAGTTTCTTCTAGCCTTTTGTGAAAATCACACATTATTTCCCTAATCTTTTGAGGTAGTTGTTTATCCCCTGTCCCTTCAATCTGTACTTCGGTGTTTCTTGGCAAGAGGTCCTCTCCAGATCTGTAGATCTCAGGACTTCTTTGTGTAACTCTGTCCTCCCAGTACTTTGCCTCTGGAGCTTTAGCAACCATCAACTATTTCTCATATTTCTCTCCGGTTGGAGGCTGTTTTCTTTTAGGGTTTGGAATATGTCACTCCAAGCTCTTCTTGCCTTGATGGTTTGTGTTGAGAAGTCTGCTGTGATTCTGATGGGCTTTCCTTTGTAGGTGATTTGTTTCTTTTCTCTAACTGCTTGTAGAATTTTGTTCCTCTGTTGAGTTTCTGGAATCTTAACAATTATATGTCTATGTGTAGATTTTTTTTTGATCAAGGCTATTTGGAGTCCTATATGCCTCACTTATCTGTATGTCAAGTTCTTTTCCCCTGCTTGGGAAGTTTTCTTCCATTATTTCTGTGAAGAGTTTTTTTTATGTCATTTGCATTTCTCTCCTGTTTCTTCATTGACTCCAATCAGTTTTATGTTATTCTTCTTTGCATCATCTAGCAGCTGCTGGAATGATTTCTTGTGTTCCCTTTTAATTCTGAAATAATTTTTCTTTTCCTGGTCATTAATTGCAATCTTATCTTCTATATCTGAAATTCTGTGCTCACATTGGCTCATTCTGCTGTGTAGGCTTTCAGTGGAGTTTTTCATCTCCTGGAAATCTCTTTGCATCTGCTTTATGGATTCCATTTGTTTCCTATGTCGGGATTCCATCATGTTCCTCACCTCCTCTCTAGATTTATTAATCATGTCTTACACTAGGAGCACAATTTCTCCTGTTATCTGAGAAATTATTTCTGATTTCATTTTTTCCAGATCCCCTTTTGTTGCCAGTTCAGTGGGTCCAGGTGGTTGAGTATCACAGTGTTCCATCTCATTTCCCTTTGGGTTTGCTGTAGATGATCTGGAAGGCTGGTTTTGAGACTTATTTACGTGTTTTCTCATTTCGACTGGGCGGGGCGGCTGTTGGCGCCTGCACGGATTACCTCCTCTGAGCTGGGAGAGGTGGGACAGGGGCCGGGAGCAGAGGTAGGGATGGTGGCCCGGAAGCCCCTTCCTCTGGGCCAGGAGCAGTGGGACAGAAGGTGGCCCAAAAGCCCTTTCCTCTGGGCTGGGAGCAGCGGGAGGGATGGTGGCCAGGAAGCCCCTTCCTCTGGATCAAGAGCAGTGGGATGGCAGCTCAGAAGCCCCTACCTCTGGGCCAGGAGCGGCGGGGGACTCAGTACCGTGGTCTGGTGGTCCGCTGTCCTCTGCATCTTTGTAGTGTGGAACCAGGTGGCTGTACAGAGGAGTGGGGGAGGGGGTGTCCAGTGGATTATTGCCGGGTTGCGGTCTGATTCGGTGTATTCCACGTGACTGGGGACCACGGTAGGGTGTGCGCAAACCTGCCTGTCTGCAGCGGCCTGATTTGGCGTGTTCTGCAGGACTCATGACCTCGGTAGACGTGGGCAGACCTGCCTGTCTGGAGCAGGCTGATTCCAAGAAGTTTCTTCTTTTAACTTTGTGGGTTTTGCATAACTGGGGCAATCAAACTGGTAGAGAATTAAGGAAAGACTGTTTTTGCTCCACACAATAATATAACCACTTACTATTCACCAATGTATAAAATTTTTAATTTTTTAAGATTTTCATCTTATATTCTTTCATTATGACAGAGATCTCATTTTGGGCACACAAGCATGAAGAGGCAAGGCATTTCATTGTTATGGAATAACATTTCTGAAGAGCAAAAGGTTTTGAAATCAAAGTCTTATTTTCCCCTTAGTTCTAACAAGAAATATTCATGAAGGTTTAACAATAACTTGAAATGGAAATAGATACATTAAATGATTCTTATTTACTTTGTTTTTATTAATTTTGATTTCTCCAGTAGTTGATTTTCCATGTGAGTATTATAGCTTTAACTCTCTTCATCTAGAGTGTTTTTTTGTCTTTGCATAGGAGCTTTTCTTTCCTTTTCATGCTATTCAAAATGTTACATAGACTCTTGTTGAAAAGCAATAGACATATTATCCTTAGTATGTTTGGCATAATTTTTCTCATTAAAACACAGAATTTAGAAAACATAACCATCTGAAAATTCCAAAACTGTGAATGAAGACTGTGTAAATTACAATACAGGGAAAATAAAGCAAATTTAGAATGAATAAATGAATTCACTTGTCTCTCAGGAACGGGGAACAGAGAAAAAATAGAGCCATTTTGTTCAGAGAGTTTTAGTTACAACACTTTTATTATTTTTCAAAATGTATTAGTCTATTTTTTGTGTAATCAAACTAATGACCATTACATTTGTCATGGGAGGAAATATTTGTTGTAAGGAGGTATCCACACAGCACAGTAGATAAATGGAGATTAGAATAATTCTAGAAGAGATATGAATATACATATTTTACATATAAATACATGTACAGTGGCATCTCGGTTCACAAACTTAATTCATTACATGATTCTAGGGGGCATGGCTGCATTCATGTTTGTGTGGGGAAGATGTTCCTCACGCATCTGCGGAGTTTGAGAATGGAAGCAAAATTTTGTCAAAAGTTTCTGTTCACAAACCAAATATGTGTGTATGAGAGAGAGATGTGTGTGTGTGTGTGTGTGCTTGTGTGTGTGTGTGAATAAAAACTGAGTCCTGGTCCCAGTGGAATGAACTGATATGCTCAAGAAGAAGCAGATTGTGAGATTGTAGAAAACAAGTTAAAACCAAGATCCACAATACTGTAGTCTTCAAAATAAGATAGTTTGTAATAGCATGTCCTACATGGTGGTTAGGAGAATGGACAATGGAGCCAGACCACTCGATTTTGAATTCAATTTTACCACTTATAATCTCTGAGCATCTTTACCTCCTGGCTCTCGATGCTCTCACCTATAAAGTGGGGATGATATCTATTGCTCCCTTAGAGGTTTATTCAGTTAGTTATAACTAACTGGAAAGCACTGAGAACAGGACCTAGCATACAGTTTGTGTTCAACATATCTCAACTATTTGTTACACTTATTTCAGCAAATAATTTACATAGGGACACATGCTCTGATTGTTGTCATTTGAGACTGAATCTTAACTGTAACTTCATCAAAGACATGTCACCATGTCTTTAAATTTACTCGCTATGCCAGGGCAACACAGATACATGCAATAACATGATTTTACAATGTAAAGGGGGAAATTTTAGTCTCTATACACTTTTTATACTGAAAATGGAGATAATACAATGCTAAGAGAGGTATTAGCTATTTCTTCCATAAATGGTACTTGTTAAATTAATTTTCATCATTTTGGACATTCTTTAAAGGATTTACATAGTACATTTCTCTTTTGCTTCTTTTCTGGTATTTTGCAGAAAGTAAATGAGCCAAACTAAAGTTTCCAATGGCAACATGTGCTCCTTTATCACACAACCAGGATCTTAAGGCTAGCTGTAAAAGCTTTATAAGCTGACTAATAGAAGGGAGAAGAGAAATGGAAAGGGTTAGAATGGGAGCATTCTGCATTCATTTCACACTATGATTCCCAAGGAAGAATGGAACCATAAGAATCTCCCTTCAGACTACGGGTCAAACAGTTATGCCAATCACATTCATTGTGTTCTGCAAAGCTAGGCTTTGTCTGTGTTCACAAGTGCAGACTTCCCTTATGCTAATCAGCTCATTGGGTCTAACACCACAGTTTTCTTTCCCTGACAATTTCATTGTGATCAGTAGCATTTGTGTTATGAACAAATGAAACCAATCCACTACGGACCAAATATCAGAAAACTTTTGTTGTTATATTTACTGAATTTAAACTCCTCATGATATTATTGTTGTGTGGTCATGTGGTTGTTGTTTTAGATAGCTTAACTATAAAACTATTGGAAAATGTTTCAGGTAGGATGCAGTAATATAATAATCAGTCTGTCACCAAGTTAGCTTATCCTGCTGGACATTGTAGACTATTGTATTGTCCTTTTAAATGACATGTATCATTTAAAAAATATTCAGAATTCAGTTGAACAAATTAGTTAACACACACAGTCCAGATAGAAGAGTAAAAAAATTTTATGTAGTTCAGTGTGTAACCAAGCCATGGTACTGCTAGGAAAATTGATTCTCAACAGTGAAAGTCATCTTGTTGAAAAGGCATGAAAGGAATACATAAATATAGAGACTTTGTATAATCTAATAGTTCTACAAAGAAAACTGGTGGTAACCAACTTTATGCTTTATTTTCTTGAAGAACAATTAATATGTGCAATGAAAATCACTTCATGATTCTGATTTTAAATGGTAAAGACAGAATTAAATAACTACTGAAATTATTATGGTAGTGAATTTTTCAATTAATTTGAAGTCTCTTTAGTTATTAGTTCCTTCTTTATATTAACTCTACAGCAGAAAAAGTTTTAACCTAACAATGCACACAGTTTGGTGACATTTTAATGATTTTATCTGGGTAGAGCAGAGATCTCAATTTTTAGGAAATGGTACATTAATTTCTCATGCAGTTTTATGATCTTTCTCTGTTTCTTGACAACAAAAAATAAAAATAATCATTTTAAAGAATGAATTACTAATTTCTCATGAATCTCAGAGGATAACTCATTCTTTTGTCCTATCCTCAACTCTCCTCTGTTATTAAATTGAGTGTCATTTGTCCAAGAGTTTCATGTAACAATAATTTTTTTGCTTTTTGGGGAAAAAGCTATTGTCACTGATGTGCAGAAATGCAGCTTCAATAGGGCCCATGCTTGCTCTTGAGAGAAGATCAAATGACTCTGGGTTGTCTCTACTGGGGTCAGCACAACATCTGCTTTCCCATGTAACCCTACATCTGAGTCCCTTGGCTTTGAGGATCACAGTAAATAGTCTAAAAAAGACTGGGTGGAATAATTTGACAGTGTTTTTATTTGGACACTGAATCCATTAGGGATTGTGAAATATCTGTAGCTCTTAAAGCAATTTGGAGTATGCAGTGATTCTAAAAATATAAAAAGTTTACAAATAAGGAAAAATAGTATGAACAAAAGTCCTTCGTATTTTTTGGCTAACCTCATTTCAACCCTGATTTTCTAGACACACAAAGAAATATGAATAACATAGTGCCAGATCTCTTGTAATGAAAAGTTCAAAATGCTTAAATACAGATATGCAAAATTTGACAAACTTGACGGTTGAACCTATGGAAAGGCACATAGCAGAAATCTCCAAATATGCACCTATTGAAGTAAGGAAAAGAAAATGATTTTTTCAAAGTATCATCCATAGGCCCAAGAATAATTATGTGTAATATAGTGTGGATCATAGATTTCTGAAATAGCTACTATAGAAGTCTGAAACAGAGTTTGTAATCCTGGGGTTCCATAAATCTTAGATCGCATAGAAATGTGCTCAGAGATTTGTGTTCTATTAATAATTCTAAAATAGTTCTACATTTTATGATGTTAAAAATTAAGACAAAACTATTAAGAATAACAATTTATAATAAACATTGTCAAGAATAATAATTAATAGTTATTGTGGACTGAGTGTGGAAGGCATTTTCCAAGCACTGAACACATGTTAGCTGTCCTAAGACTCAAAAATTTATGAGATAGCTATTATTTTATCACAAAAATTTATATATGAATAGCCCAAGATACAGAAAGTATTTCTAGGCCCAAGATTCCCAATATAATAAATCTAAAATGTTATAAAAATATGTTTGTATTTTGTGTTACTTAACTCACCTTAAAATATTGCAATAAAATGTTACTATTCAGGTTAACATTTTGGCTTGCATTAATATTAATGCCATTCCCTTCTACTAGAATTGTTATAAAGAAATGAGAAAAAACGGAGGGAAATTTAATATATGATGGTTAGCTAAATTGTTAAAAATTACTAATTGTTACATAAATCTTTTAGAAGATTTCATACTAATTTGAAAAAGGGAAAGTATTGGGAATTTTTTGTTCCTCTAAACAGTAAGACAAGTGTGTAAAGTATAAAAGTCTGACTAGAGCAGTCATTATCATATTTATTATATAAACAATGACATATTCCATACTAAATTATTAACTATAATATAACATAAATTTAGTTTATCAGTTTGGGGTTTGCTTCATTTAATGTAAATGTTCATTTGGTTCATGTGGCTATAAGTAAAATATATATTCTTTTTATATTTGTATATGTTTAAATAGCTTTATACTAAAATAATTCAAAATAATAGTGTGATCTGTTCAAATTACTTCTGCTTTAAAATATTTTTCAAGTTTGTGAAATGTTCATCTAGATTGCCTCATTTCATATTAATATTTTTCTTTTTTTTCCCTTTTTTTTTTTTTTGTACCGGGGATCGAACTCAGGTCCTTGCACTTGTGAGGCAGGCGGCAGAACCACTGAGCTAAATCCCCGGCCCACACATTAATATTTTTCTAATAATCATGTATTTAACATCATTCCCTGGTTGTCTCCTATATATATAAAAATAAAAAGTAGTTGAGAATAATGGGAAGATTTGAAAGCATGATTGTAGAGTATGATTAATTAGATTTTATTTCTTCATCATCTATCTTCTAGGTCTGTGACCTTCAGAAAGCTACCTAAACTTTATGACTTTATCTCCTCATTTTCATTACAGGGCTAATACCTCATAAGATTATTGATGATGATGATTCAATTAGGTATTGTATGTGATAACGTAACATGCCTTAAAACAGAGCCCCACTGAAAGTTTATATGAAATATTTCCCCCCATCAAATTATTTCTTCTTTCCTTATTTTGATATTCATCTTTGTGGAGTATAAACAGAAATTTTCACTTCTCTTTTATTCAGAAAATCTAGCACAGAGAAATTCCTGTCAGTAAGGATAACCACTTCCACTTCAAGGATTCAAATCTACTTTATCTGCATTAGTTATCTTGAAGGGCCTCCCATCAATTCAAGAATGGCAATCATATCCCAGAAGTCTACCAGTGTATTAGCCAGGGATTTCCAGAGAAAGTGAACATACTAGATATGTATGTTTAAAAGAGAAAGCTTAAGATCTGCAATCTCAAGCTGCTGAGCCAGAAGACTCAATGGTATGTTCTGGTCAAGATGCTGGTAATCTTCACACCTCAGATAAAGTTAATGTTTTGATTTAAATCCAAAGATAGGAAAAATGCAGTATCTGAGTTCAGAGCAGTCAGACAGAATCTCTTACTTGAAGTAGATTCAACCTCTTTGTTCTATTAAGGCTTTCAAATGACTACATGAGACTTTTTCACAGTAGGAAGGGAAATTTACTTTGCGCAGTCTGTTGATTTAAACGTTCACCTCAAAGCACCCTCATGGACACATCTAAAGTAATATTTGACCAAATTGCTACACACTCCACGGCACAATCAAGTAACAACTGGAATTAACCAGCATTGTGTGCCATCAGTCTTGAGCCTTGACAAGTGTTTTTAGTCTTTATACTTAAATTGTCTGGTTCAGTCCAAAGGAACAAGTGTCTTTCCACTCATCAGAAATTTAAATTCTCTTCAAAGCACGACACTTTGATTACTCATTAGTACCCCATGAGGCCTAGAAGTTCCCATAAAATAGTCAAGTGTTCACATAATTTCTCAAAATATTATCTTCAGTTGGATATTTTGTGACAATCTGAAACTTCACAGTAATTTAAGCTATTCACGGGCTAAGTATCCTTATGTGCTTGACTAACAAAATGTCTATTTCTTATCTTTTCTAGCTCAGTGATTGGTACTCTTCTTCATTTTGTTGTTGCTATTCATAAACCTGGGAAGTCAGAATCCTCATTCTCTCTCACTTCCTGTGTTTAATAAATCATTGAGACTTTTAGACTATATTTTCCATTCACCCACTGAAGAGAGCATTCCTATGTCACTTTTCTCATTCATTTCACCTCATCTTTCACTGAATTACAATAGACTCCAAACTAGAGACCTTCCTGACTTTACCTTTATTTCTTTCCAGTCTCCACTTAGAAGGCAACAGTATAAAATTGCTACTTTAAATTCTATAAAGCCTTCCCATTATCTTTGGGATGGGCAAACTCCCTGAGACGGCAAACTTCCTATGAAGCCCCATGTTAAACTCTGGCTTATATCTAGATATCATTTAAGGGTATTGATGCAAGTGATTCCTCTTTGATGATCATAGGTCCATAAATTATGTCAGACTCATTATCAGTTTATAATTTGTATACATTTTTCTGTGTAGAGAATGGCATCATTAACTAACAATGACAATTATTTTCCTTCTTCCCTTTTACTTTTTATATGCATGGAGAAAGAATGCCAATATAATGTTGAATAGGAGCAGTGATAGTGAGCATCCTGCACCTTTGCTAATATTTACCTTTGAGATGATATTTATTAAATTTTACTAAAATGATGTAATGGTTTTTTATCAAGCTAAACAAACTCTTAATTTCTAAGCTAGTGAAAGGATTTAGTTTATTTGCTTTGTATTATTTTTAAATGCTTGCTCCAGAGGGTACAACATGAATTTTATCCTATCACAATCTAAATTCAAATACTATTACACTAATTTAAACAGTATATGATTCTTAAAACATAACAAGTCCTATATTTCCAGTTTACATAGTTCATTTGGGTTCATGTACTTTGGGTTCAGCAATTATGACTTTCCCAGGTAGAAATGTTACGATACTTATATGGTGATTTTAGGACTTCTAATGAGGGAAAGCAACGATCATGCTGCTAACATCACAAAGATATTGCCAAATATCTGTGACTAGAGGACACACTCAAGATAATGCACCATCTTGGATTGTTTCTACTAAAGTAACTAGGCGTTCAATAATATTTCTTTGCATATAAACATTGTGCAGCTTCTTGAATGGAGTCAACTGTGCTGCTTTATTACATTTCCATCTATCACAAAACCATGAAAGAACTTTGAACCATAAGTGAGTACTGTGACAACAGAATGCTGTTTGAGGACAAAGGTATTGAAAATGTCTTCTGAACTATTGGAAAACAAATTTCACTTTTCTCTTTTGGTACCATTCATGGCAGTCAGGGTGTCAACTGGATTGGCATTCGGATCATCCCAAGTGATTGGTATAACAAGCTTCTGGGTATGTCTGGGTAGGTTACAAAGCCATGGCTTTCAGGCCTGTATCTTGTTTCTCACACCTTCCTCTCTAGCACTGTTCCTTGTTCTACTTCCGAGCTACCATGAAGTAGGCATCTTTGCTCTGCCAGGACCTTCTGCCATGATGTTTCTCCCTTGAAGCCAGCTGATCATGGACTGAATCCCCTGAAATTATACAATAAATGAAATCTCTCCTCCTTTATGTTGTGGATGTTGGGTATTGTGTCCCAGGAATGGGAAAGTTGACTAATACTCATTGAACAGCATGAAAACTTCAGCTGGTAGACTGTGGTGTGCAGCAGAAACAGAAAAGAGCTTTATACAGAAAACAAATTTAAAGTAAAGCTAGTAAAATACAACCAAAGAAATCAAAGTACAATCAGATTTTACTGACAAGGAAGTAGAAAAGCTAACCCAAGTTTGATTAATTTCACTCCCACAGGGAAAAAAAAGTGAATGTACCTTAGAGAATGAAGTACTTTCAAGATTTTCCTAACATAATTCAAATTTAAGGAGAAACCTTGGGAAATATTTATTAGTCAGTAATATTCAATTCCAAGACAACACAAAAAGTATCATTTGAATACAAATTGCAATGAAGGAAAACAAACAGAGTCAATAAAAGCACAGCAGACTGCATTGGCTGAAATGAGGAGACACCTAAACAGGTCTCAAAACCAGACTTCCAGATCACCAAAGGTAACCCCAACTGGCACTGAGATGAAAAAGTCTGAAACTCAACCACCTGGACTCCCTGAACTGGCAACAAAAGAGGATCTAGAAAAAAATAAAATAAGAAATAATTTCTCAGATAACAGCAGAGATTGTGTCCAAAGTAAAAGACACGATTAATAACTCTAGAGTAGACACAGATAAAAATATAGAGGAGCTAAGAAACATGATGGAATCCCAACACAGGAAAAAAATGGAATCCATGAAACAGATGTGCAGGAGATTGAAAAGGCCACTGAAGGTGTACACAGCAGAATGAGCCAAAATGAGGACAGAATATCAGATATAAAAGACAAGATTGTGATTAGTGAACAGGAAGAAAGGTTTCTTAAAAATAGTAAGAAATCAATGAGAAATCAATCCAGCAGCTTCTAGATGATGTAAAAAAGAATAACATAAGGCTGATGAGAGTCAATGAAGAAACAGGGAATAGTTCAAACAACATAAGAAAAGAAAAAAAAACTCACAGAAGTAATTGCAGAAAAATTCCCAAGTAGGGAAAAAGAATTTGACATCCAGATAAGTGAGGCATATAGGACTCCCACTAACTATAACCAAATAAAATCTACACCTACACATATAAAAGTCAAGATTCCAGAAACCCAACAGAAGAACAAAATACAAAAAGTAGTTAGGGGCTAGGGATTTAGCTCAGTGGTTCTGCCACCTGTCTTGCAAGCACAAGGTCCAATGTTCAGTCCCCAATACCCAAGAAAAAAAAGCAGTGAAAGAAAAGAAACAAATCACATACAAAGGAAAGCCCATCAGAATCATAGCAGACTTCTCAACACAAGTCCTCAAGTCAATAAGAACCTGGAGTGAAGTGTTCCAAACCCTATAAGACAATAAGCTCCAGCAAGATTAACGTACCCTGCAAAATTATCTTTTAAAACTGATGGAGAAATAATATACTTTCATGACAAAGAACACCTGAGGAATTTCATGAATACCAAAAGAGCACTCCAAAAGATTTTAAACAATGTCCTATAAAAAGACAATGAGAATCACAACCCGTGAAGCCCAGCAGAATGAATCCATCAGGCAAGAAAGAAATTAAATGCAAAGAGGAAGAAATAGGAAAAGGTCATGACAAGCATAAGTCAATACATATCATTTATAATCATCAATGTTAATGGTCTCGATTCACCAATCAAAAGAAATACACTGGCAGAATGGGTCAAGAACCAAGATCCAACAATATGCTGCATACAAGAAACATACTTAATTCAGAAAGAAACTCATAGAATGAAAGTTAAATGGTTGAAAATAATACTCCATGTGATAGAAATCCAAAAAAAGAAAGGAGTAGCTATCCTCTTTGCAGATCAAGTGGATGTCAAACCAACATTGATTAAGAGAGACAAAGAAAGACACTACATTCTTGTAAAGGGAGCAATCCAAGAGGAAGAGATGACAATCGTAAATATATATGGACCAAATACTAGTGCAACCAACTATATAATGCTAATACTAGCAGACATGAAAAATCAAACAAGCACTAATACAACAGTAGTGGGGGACCTCAATACCTCACTGTCACAAATAGATAGATCAACTAGACAAAAAATAAACAATGAAATACTAGAACTCAATCAAAGTCTTGAACAAATGAACTTAACAGATGTTTACAGAGTGTTCCACCCCACAAAATCAGAATACACATTCTTTTCAGCTACAAATGGGTCATTCTCTAAAATAGACCACATACTTGCTCATAGAACATGTTTAAGTAACTGCAAAGCAATTGAAGTTATCCCTTGTATATTATCAGACCACAGTGCAATGAAATTGGAGATCAAGAGCAAAAGAAACCTCAAGAATTTCACAAACATATTGAAATTTAACAACATACTCCTGAACAACCAATGGGTCATGGAGGAAATTAAAGAAGTCAGATAGTTTTTACAATTAAATGACAATGCCAATACAACATGTCAGAATTCATGGAACAGAATGAAAGCAGTCTTTAAAAGGAAATTCATAGCAGTGAATACTCATATTAGAAAAACAGAGAAAGCTCAAATAAACAACCTAATGCTGAAACTGAAGCTACTAGAAAAAGAAAAGTAGGCCAAACCCAAAGCTCATACCTTGAAGAAGATTATAAAGATCAGAGCAGAAATCAATGCAATGGAGACTAAGAGAATAATACAAAAAAAAAAATTTCAATGAAGCAAAGAGTTGGTTCTTTGAAACAATAAACAATATTGACAAACCCTTAGCCAACCTTATCAAAAAAGGAAAGAAAAGCCCCAAATCCATGCAATTAGGAATGAAAAAGGTGAAATTACAATGGACGCACCAGAAATACAGAGGATCATCAATACCTATTTTATATGCCAATAAAATGGAAAACACAGAAAAATGGACAGATTTCTAAATACGTATGAATAACCAAAGATGAACGAAAAGACCTACAAATTCTAAACAAGCCAATATACATCAACAAAATTGAAAATGTAAGTAAAAACTTACCAACTAAGAAAAACATGGATACTGATGGCTTCATCACTGAATTCTACAAGAATTTAGAGAAGAACTATTGCCACTACAGTATAAAATCTTGAATGAAATAAAAAGGGAAACAATATTTCCAAATTTATTATTGGAAGCAAGCATCACCTTGATCCCAAAAGCATAGAAAGACCCAACTGAAAAAGAGAACTATAGGCCAATCTCCCTAATGAACATGGATCCAAAAATCCTCAACAAGATACTGGCAAATGGAATGCAGAAGATCATCAAAAAGATTATGCACCCTGACCACATAGGATTCATTCCAAGGATTCAGCGATGGTTCAACATATGCAAATCAATAAACTTAATACACTGTTTTAACAGAGACAAGGATGAAACCATGTGATCATCTTAACAGATGCAGGAAAAGCATTCAATAAAATCCACCATGCATTTATGATTTAAAAAACCCTACAAAAATTGGAATAGACAGTCTCTCCCTCAATCTGATAAAAGCTATTTATGAAAAACTAACAGCCAATATCATACTAAATGGTCAGAAGTTGAAATCCTCCATGATAAAATCAGGAACAAGACAAGGATGACCATTATCTCCACTCCTGTTCAATATAGTTCTGGAAACATTAGCCACAGCAATTAGATAAGACAAAGAAATAAAAGGAATAAAGATATGAAACAAAGAAGTTAAACTGTTATTATTTGCAGATGAAATGATGCTCTATATAGAAGATGCCAAGAACTACACCAAAAGTCTTCTAGACTTAATAACCAAATTCAGTAGAGTAGCTGGAAACAAGGTCAACACAAAAAGATTAGTAGCCTTCCTGTACATGAACAACAGACTCACTGAGAAAGGAAATGGAGAAAAAACTTTCACAATAGCATCCAAAAAAATGAAATACCTTGGAATCATCCTAATGAAAGAAATCATTGACCTCTATTCTGAAAACTATAGCACTCTGAAAACAAAGATCAAATAGGATATCAGAAAATGGAAAGACATCCTGTGCTCCTGGTAAGGAAGAACCAATATAGTGAAAACGGCCATGCTTCCAAAACTGCTATATAGATTCAATGCCATCTCAATTGAAATTTCAACAGCATACTTCACAGACTTTGAGAAAATAATCTAAAAATTCATGTGGAACAAGAAGAGGCTTAGAACAGCAAAAGCAATTTTAGACAACAAAGACAAGTTAGGGGATATAACAGTCCTCAACTTGAAACTATTCTGCAAACCTATTGTGATAAAAACAGCATAGTATTGGCAAAGAAACAGACCTGAGGACTGGTACAGCAGATTAGAAGATGCAGAAGCAACTCCAGACACACTCAGCCACCTCATTTTTGACAAAGGTGCCAACCAACCTCACCAGAGGAAAGATAGCCTCTTTAATAAATGGGGTTGGAAAAACTGGGTTTCAACTTGCCAAAGATTAAAACTAGAGATATATCTCTCACCATTCAATAAACAAAAATTAAAATGGATTAAAGATTTAAATATTAAAACAGAAACACTAAACCAGCTGGACGAGAGGTTAGGTAGAACTCTTGAAGACATTAGTGAAAAGATTCACACATGAACTAGCACAAAGAATCAACAAGTGGGATCTCTTCTTATTTAAAAAGCTTCTGCATAGCAAGAGAAACAACCAACAGTGTGAAGAGACAACCCATAATTTGGGGAAAAAAATTTTACCAAGTATTCCTCTGACAAAGGTCTACTATCTAGAATATGTAAAGAACATACAAAAATCAGGCTTCCCAAATTTACAGACCTAATCTAAAAATTGGCATCTGAAATGAACAGATATTTCTCAGACAAAGAAGTAGAAACATCAGGTAAACATGTGAAAAAATGTTCAAATTACTGGTCATTCAAGAGATGCAAATTAAAACATCACTGAGATTCCGCCTCACTCCAGAAAGAATGCCTGCTATCAAGAAATCAGCCAATAACAAATGCTGACAGGTTGTCTGGAAAAAGGAATTCTTCTCCACTGTAGAAATCAGTATGGAGATACCTCAAAAAACTAGGATTAAGGGTCCCATTTGACCCAGCTATTCCCCTGCTGGGTATCTTCTCAAAAGAATTAAAAGAATCATACCCCAGTGATATATGTGTACACATATTCATAGCGGCACATTTGTAATAATTAAAACTTGGAAACAGTTAAATTGCCCATCAACTGGAGACTGGATAAAGAAAATGTGGGTTTTTAATAAAATGGAGTACTACTTAGCCATAAAGAAGGAGAAACTAGAGACATTTATAGCTAAATGGATGCACATTGAGACGATACTCTTAAGTGAAATAAGCAGGACACACATGTGTATATACTGAACTCTAGTGTGAGAAACTGAAAGTGTAAATAAAGACTAAAAGATATACCAGATAATGTGAAATAGAAAGAAAAGGGGCAAGTGGGAAGGGGAAGGGGAAGTGAGAGGGGGAGGGGGAGGGGAAAGGAAAGAAGGGAATGGAATAAATATGAGATAAGGAAAAAAATGGAAACAAAGTCTTTGTAAATAGGGAAGGATGGCGGGGTTAAAGGGAGGGCAGGGGAATGGGGAAAAAAATAAGAACCAAGATAGATTATGTAAAGGTACAAATTCCCAATGGTGAATTTTATCATATTGTATGCCTAAAATGTACCAATAATCTTAATGAATAAAAAAACTGTAGACTAATAAGTGCCTTTATTCTCATTTTTTTGTCATAATAGAGAATTTAGGTACACAGTGAACTGTAATTTTTAGGTGAAAAATCTCAGTAGGCCTTACCATTACCTTCTGAACATCAGTAGTTTATCCCCATGATGGTAGAAGAAATGAATGTAGGAGATGTCGCCAGAATAAGACTTGTGGAAGGAGGATGAATACAGCAGTTATCAGCAAGCTGGCTAATATCTCCATATTGACTAACCCTCTCTGTCCTTAAATTAAGTCCTTTGGAATATTTAAGAAACAGGATTGGAAAAAATCAAGTATGAATCAATAGAATGTTTATATTGTATTTCCATTTTGTGAATTAATTCATGTTATAGAAACACATATAGCAGAATGGGTTTTACTCCAGTTTACAATTTTAAAGACAAAAAATTAAAATTATATTTTCTATTAAACTCAATTTCACAGAATTTCATCTGTGTCAGAATGGGTGCAGTGAGTGAAGCAAAGAGCAGATGTGTCCCTGAGTAATTGGCAATCACTGAGTAGTGCCTTGGCTGCCACCAGTGCTGCTGCTTTATCTATTATCTCCCCTTGTCTCTTTCCTCTCTGCTTTATCAGCTTTAGAAATAAGGCAGGACACCTAGCCATAAAGCACAATTCTGGATGATATGCCTTGGGGCCATATTATCCATGAGTTCATTAAGTAATCAGACTATTACCTTAATATATGTTAAGAATTATCTGTTAGCTTAAATTTCAATATTTCACGTCAGAGGATGGTAAACAGTAACATTCAATGTTATGGCTGTATCTATATAAAATCTACATAAGATTTGAAAAAAAAAAACCCAAAACAAAAAATTATGCTGTCTTCATGTACCTTAGAGAAACTAGAATATATTTAATAATGCCATAAAATCTAAACAAGTTTAGAAAGGCCAGTCTTTCTATCATTTGTTTTTCTTTATTAGAATCTATTAACTAATACATTAGTCATCATCTTTACTAGTCAGATTTCCAATTGCTGGGATACAATAACTGACAGTCACAATTTAAAGGAGGAAAGCTTTAATTTAGTGCAAGATATAGAGGATTCAGTCCCTGGTCTGCAGGCTGTAAGGCAGGAACATCATAGCAGAAGAAAGCTGCTCACCTCATGACAGCCAGGAATTAGAGAGGAGTGAAGAAACAGGGACAAGAATATACACTTCCAGGTCACTCCCCTACTTAGCTGTCTCCTCTGACCTCTGAAATGACATTCATTTATGACCTCACTGCTACATTGTTTATTGATGAATATAATTCCTTCATGACCCAATCAAATCCCAAAAGCCCAATGGGATGGAAACCATACCATTTTGGTCCTGAGGCCCATTAGGATCTACTAACTAATTATGAAAAGATACAATATCTATCTAATTATGAAAAAATGTATTTAGTATTTCTTCAAGAGTTGGCAAAGTCTCAACAGTTCAAGTCTAGTATCTCCATTGAGACTGAAGGTAAACTCTTAGATGTGAGCCTCTGTAAAGAATTTTTTTTATTCATCAAGTTTATTGGTAGATTTTAGGTATATAATATGATGACATTCATCATTGGGAATTTGTACCTTTACATGATATATCTTGGTTCTTATTTTTTCCCATTCCCCTGCCCTCGGGTGTTGTAAAAACATTTTCTTTTAAGATAAATACTGCCAACATACAATGGCACAAGGTAAATACTCTGAAAAGGAGGAATACAGTGATATAAAAGAATGAAACCATATCACATATAAAAACAAGAAAGAAAACAATCCTTGTCGTTCCATGTACAACACATGTGACAGGTTGTGGTGACATCTGAGCTCTAAGGGCCTCCAACAGCCTGACCTGAATGGTCTGGCCCCTTGAGGTACATAGAGTTTCTTTCTTGGTCTGGCTCCACTTACTGCTTTTGGGTTTCTTTAAAAGAAGTTTAAGATACATTCCTGGCATATTCAACTTTCTGAGGTCTTCACTGAATCTTTAGCTTCACTATCACAGCTTTGTGGACTACCCTCTCAGGGGTTCCTTGCCTGGCCTGTCAGGCTTTCATTTGAAATGTGTGTGGAAGCATCCTTGATTCCACCATTTTGCCTGCCTGAAAAATCAACACCACGTAGATGACACCAAGGTCTCCCAACGTCTCTAGCAGTAGACTGCCCTCATTTGATCACTTCTGCAACGGTTTCTCAGTGCCTGAAGTTGGGGTAGTTGACTTCAGAAACACTTCTCAATGTAGCCCTGAATGAGCATGGCACCCTGGGGCTCTTTTGTTGAAGCAAATCATTCAGAAGAGTTTACCCTTTTCTACCTTTTAGATCATAATGGTTGTGGTCTAGCCAATTTCTGAGACATCTTCAAGCCAACTTTCTTAATATCCTTTTGCAAAATTCATGGCTTATATTTATAATATAAATTTTATGGCTTATATTTTAATACTAGTACTTTCAACATTCACACTCTTTTGCCACAACTTTACAGAAACTTCCTTTGTGGCCAACCTTTGCCTCATTTGGCTCAGATTTTTGCTCCTGATTCTTATTGTCAATCTGGCTAAAGCTTTAGCATGGTAAGAGAAAAAAAACAAAGAGTGAAAAGACAACCCAAAATGTGGGAAAAATTTTTTACCATCTGTTCTTCAGACAAAGGACTACTATCTAGAATGTATAAAGAACTAAAAAAATCAGACCCCCCCCCAAATTTAAAGACCTAATTCAAAAATGGGCATTTGAAATGGAAACTGCTCAGATGAAGAAGTAGAAACAGCAAATAAATATATGAAAAAATGTTCAACATAAATGGTAATTTGTGAAATGCAAATTAAAACAACACTGGATTCCATCATGCTCCAGAAAGAATGGCTGCTATCAAGAAATCAACCAATAACACTTGCTGGCAAGGCTGTGGGGGAAGAAGGAATCCTTCTTCATTGTTGGTGGGCATGCAGACTGGTGCAACCATTGTGGAAATCAATGTGTAGGTTTCTCAAAAAACTAAAATTAGAGGTTCCATTTGACCCAGCTATTCCCCTCTCGGTATCTTTCCAAAATAATTAAAAGCATCATACCACAGTGATATATGTACAGCCATGTTTATAGTGGCACAATTTGTAATAGCTAACTCTTGGAAACAGCCCAAATGCCCATCAACCAGTGATTGGAAGGTGTGTTTTTGTTTTATTTTGCTTTTACAAAATGGAGTACTAGTCAGCCATAAAGAAAGATAAGCTAGAGACATTTATAGCTAAATGGATGCACCTAGAGACTATATTCTTAAGTGAAATAAATAGGGCACACATGTAGAAATACCAAATTGTTTCTCTGGTGTGAGAAACAAAGTCTGTATGAAGTTTAAAATATATAATAAATATTGTAAAGTAGGAAAAAAATGATAAACAGGGAAGGGGAACTGGGGGGGGAGGAAGAAAGGAAAAGAAAAAATGAGAAAAGAAAGAAATAATGAAAACAAAGCTTCTGTAAATAGGAAGGGTGGAGGATTGGAACGGAGGGAAGGGGAATGGGTAAAACATAAGAACCAAGATATGTCATGTACAGCTACAAATCCCCTATGATGAATGTGGTTATTAAATTGTACCAATAAACTTAATGAATAATATATATATTATTATTATATATTATATATTATATATATATATATCTGGCTAAAAGCAGCCAGCAGTATCCATGCCACAGTCTAAACACTGTTGTGCCCTCAAATTTACTGCACTAGATTAATTAGTTCACCACCTTTAACTTCAGCCTCGCACTAAGTCTTAAGATATGGGAAAAGTATAGATAGATTTTTTGCTAGAATATAGTATGTATGGGCACTAGTCCATTTTCCAACAGTCCTGGTTTTCATTTGAAATCTCATGAAGCCAAACTTTATTATCTACATTTTTATTAACATCCTGCTTTTCTGAGTTCTGACCAAAATTGTGCATCAAATTCTGATTATAATATTCAAGGGCTTCTCTACAAACTTTCCAAACTCCTGCAAATGTGTTCCATAGGCTTCAAAGTACTTGGTCAAGTACAGTCACAGCAATGGGCCTACTTTTCTGGTATGAATCTTCTGTATTAATCAGGTTTCCCATTGCTAGTATTATAGACAGTTAAATTAGACACAAATTAATATGCATTCAGAGAGAGACTGCGCCCTTGAGAAAGTCATTACAAGATATGAAAACATCAAAATTGTGGTTGGAGGCAAATTCAAAGAGACCCAGGGCCTCAGGATGGAGATGCAATAGCCAGGCCTCCAAATCTCCTTAGAGATATACAGTAATTTGATATTTTTACTGTAATTAGCACCACCTGGCTCAATGAACCCAGATAGGGATCAGATGCATAGGTAGGTGAGCAGAACATCTGTATCCACCCCTTACAAAAATTCCTTTGTTCTTTCTATATACCCATGCTACATGACTTCTTCCCCTATTAGATCAATATTAGCTAAGCAACCATGTTTGTAGGTTGATTGTAGTTTGACTCACCTTGTACCAATGTTGTGATTTTTACTTTTTAAATTACTCTTAAGAAAGAGCTACAGTGACAACCCAATTTTGGGATCGCTCTCATCTCTCAAGAGCTTTCTCTCAATAAACTTTTCCAATCCTTAACCTCCGAGGTCCTTGAAATTCTTTCTTTGATATTCAGGGGACAAAAACTTGGCACACCTGATATCTAACAAATTGGGAGTTATTTCCTCTTACATTGAAACAACATATCCAGCATTCTCAATTTAAAGGAAAGAATGTATAATTTAGCTTATTTTTCAGAGGATTCAGTCCACTGTCAGTATCATGATGGAAAGGCATGAGGAAGGAAAAGTTGCTCACCTCATGGCAGTGAAAGGAGGAAACTGGGGCAATAATACATCCTTCCAGTAATGTCCCCAGTGACCTGCCTCCTCTGAGCAAGTCTTACCTCCCAAGAGTACATTGATCTATGAGCTCAACAGCAGATGAATCCACAGTTGAATATTGTACCTCCTTCCAAACACATGAGACTTTTGAGGGACCTTTTAGATATAAACTATGATACCTTCTGATAGTATGTTTTCTCAATTTGTAGTTCATGAATTCCTTCATCAGATATCTTTAAGATATGTGGGAAATGGTTATAATTAGTATCTTACTTAATGGAGAATACAAGTTAAGGCAATTTTTCAAGTCTCCTTTCACCTTGAGTTACACATAGGACCCATCTTCTGCAAGAGGATCTGTCACTGGACAAGGTCCAAAGAGGTTTCTAAAGAATCTACCCCATGCATAGAATGTTTGTGAACTTAATTCATCCCATGATCCTGGTTCCTGAATTGGTCATAAACCAAATCAAATTAATCCATAAGGTTTACTATTAATAAGGTTAATCTGTTCTTACCCCTACTAACATGGTTGTAAACTGAATCAAAATTTTCCATAAGGTTCAAAGTAAGTACAGTTAATCCATTTTGAACCATGTGTATTTTAACCACAAAATATAAAATACAGCATAGTACAGTACAGTATGAAAAGAAAAAACACTCACCTGCATCCCCCTCCATGAGGACATTAGGGAGATCTCCTTCAGGGCTTTCCTCTCTTCTTTCTCTCTTAGCTGCAGGGTCAATTTTGCTGAAAAATCTGTGTAATACAACTTATTTTTTCCTATGCTGGATAACTCTCCAGAAATGAAAGACAATGTTATCATTCATCAGATTAAACATCTGTTCATTGCAGTTATGTTGAAGTGAAATCCTGGCACTCATTCCATTTTTCCATAATGGATTTTATTACATCACTGCTAACCTCCCAGTCTTCCTCTTCTCTAGTGAAATGCTCCTCAACAAGTGCCTTCTGCTGCTCACTCTAGAGTTCAAAAAGTTCTTCCATTATCAGCTCTTTCTTATGATCCTCAACAAGCTCCTCTATCTGTACTATGAACATCCAGACCCATACTCTTGCCCATGGACACAATCTCCTCTACCACTTGTGCCTGACACCCTTCAAATTCATGGTCAGTGACACGCTGTGGCCACATATTCCTCCAGGATGAGTTCAAAATCCAGTACATGACATCTTCCCAGGATTTGTCAAAGAACTTGATGCAGAGGAGGACATTGAAATATTTCAACCCTAACTCTTTCAGAGTCAAGATCATCTCTTCAATGACATTAAAACACCTACTGAAAAGAACCTTTGTGTACAGCTTCTTGAACTTGCAGATTGCTTGGTAGTCCATGGGCTGCAGAAGAGGTGTTATGTTGGGGAATCAGGGACTTGACATTTATGAAGTCATACTTAGGCATCCATATTATCCACCAAGGCTAGAGTGTGTGCCAGGGCATTGTTTATCAAAGAAAGGCATCTTTCTGGCAATTGATTATCAGGAGCATATTTCTTAACAGTGTAACATCTGAGGAGGGATGTACACCAGGTCTCACCTTACCACACCATGGCACAGCTCTGCTGGAATGTGTGGTTCCCAGAGATCCTAAATTTGTGTCAGCAAAAGAACTAAAGAAGTAGAATTTAAAATAAAAGATGATATATTTTATTTCTGTTGTTTTTAATTTTTTTATTAATTATATTGGTACATTTAAGATATACAATATAATGACTTTCATCATTGGAAATTTTCACTTATACATAATCCATCTAGGTTCTTATTTTTTCCACATTACCCTGCCCTCCCTTCAACCCCTCCAAGCCTTCCTATCTACGAAGACTTTGATTCCATTTTTTAATTTTCTCATATTAATTCCATTCCCTTCTTTCTGTTCCCCTATCCCTCCCATTTCCCCTTCCCTTTTGCACACTTCTTTCCTATTTCACATTATCTATTATACCTTTTAGTCCTTATTTACACTTTCAGTTTCTCACACTAGAGAAACTATTCGGTATTTACACATGTGTTTCTTATTTATTTCACTTAAGAGTATCTCCTCAATGTGCATCCATATGGAGATACCTTAGAGAACTAGGACTGGAAGTCCCACTTGACCCAGCTATTTCCCTGCTGGGTATCTTCCCTAAAGAATTAAAAGAATCATACCACAGTGATATATGTGCACCCATGATCATAGCAGCACAACTTGTGATAGCTAAAACTTAGAAACAACCCAATTGCCCATCAACTGGAGACTGGATAAAGAAAGTGTGGTTTTTTTAATAAAATGGAGTATTACTCAGCCATAAAGAATGAGAAACTAGAGACATTTATAGCTAAATGGATGCACATTGAGACGATACTCTTAGGTGATTTATTTTTTCTTTAATAAATTTAATTTATTTTATCCCACTTTCCCTCTCAATCCCACTCCCTTCCCTATGTATGTAACATTTGCTTACATTTTTTTCCTTCCGTTTTCACTTTTTTTCTTGCCCCTTCCTTTCTCCTTCCCTCCTCCCTTGTTCCCCTTCCCATTTAAACACTTTCTTCCCATTTCCCAACATTCATTATACATTTCAGTCCTTATTTTGATGCTCACTTTCTCACACCAGAGAAACAATGCAGTATTTAAACATGTGTGTCTGATTTATTTCACATAAGAATATCATCTCAAGGTCCACCCATTTAGCTATAAATGTCTTAAGCTCATCGTTTTTTATGGCAGAGTAGAGTAGTACTCCATTTTATAAAAAAAGGCATCTTATTTATCCATTCATCAGTTGATGGGCATTTAGGATTTAGCTACTACAAACTGTGTTGCTATAAACATGGGTGTGTATATATTGCTGTGGAATGATACTTTTAATTCTTTTGGGAAGATACCAAGAAGAGGTATAGCTGAGTTAAATGAAACTTCTAGTTTTATTTTTTTGAGAAATCTCCACACTGATTTCCACAGTGGTTGCACCAGGATACACATCCACCAACAATGAAGAAGGGTTCCTTTTCCCCCATACCCCTGTTATTGGTTGATTTCTTGTCAGCAGCCATTCTTTCTGGGGTGAGATAGAATCTCAGCATTGTTTTAATTTGCATTTCACAAATGATCATTTATGTTGAACATTTTTCATGTATTTATTTTCCATTTCTAATTCTTCATCTGAGAAACGTCTTTTCATTTTAGATGCCCATTTTTGCATTGGGTCTTTATATTTGGGAGGTCTTATTTTTTTTAGTTCTTTATATATTCTAGACAATAGATTTTATTTGAATAGCTGGTCAAAAATTTTCCCACTCTGTAGGTTGTCTCTGCACTCTGTTGGTGGTTTCTCTTGCTATGAAAAAGATTTTTAATAAGATCATGTCCCAGTTGTTAATTCCTTGTAGTATTTCCATGGGGTCTGGGTTTTGTTCATGAACTATATGTCTACTCCTATGTCCTCAAGCATTCTATCTATTCTCGCTTCCAGCAGATTTAATATTTCTGTTTTAATATTTAGATCGTTGATTCATTTTGATTTTAGGTTGGTGGATGGTAAAAGGTATTGGTCTAGTTTCAATCTTCAGCATGTGGAAAGACAGTTTTTCAAGCACCACTTATTAAAGAGGCTATCTTTGGGCTGGGGATTTAGCTCAATGGTTCCAGCACCTGCCTTTCAAGTGCAAGGTCCTGCTTTTGATCCCTGGTACCAAAAAGAAAAATCCATTATAAAGAGGTTATCTTTCTTCCAGTGAAGGTGTTTGGCCCCTTTGTCAAAAATAAGATGGTCGAGTATGTCTGGAGTTGTTTCTGCATCTTCTAATCTATTCCATTGATCTCCAGGTCTGTTCTTTTGCCAATACCATGCTATTTTTATCACTGTATCTTTTTAGTATAATTTAAAGTCTGGGATTGTGATGTCCCTTCCTTTGCCTTTGTTGTACAAAATTGCCTTTGCTATTCTAGGTCTTTTCTGGTTCCAAATGAATTTTAGGATTGATATTTCTAATTCTGTGAGATATGTTGTTGGGATTTTGATTGGTATGGCATAGAATCTGTATAACAATGTTGGAAGTATGGCCATTTTCACTATATTGGTCCCTCCTACCCAAGAACAAGGGATATCTTTCCATTTCCTGATATCCTCTTCAATCTCCTTTTTCAGAGTACTGTAGTTTTCCATGTAAAGGTCTTTTACTTCCTTTATTAGATTGATTACTAGGTATTGCTCTTTTTTTGGATGCTATTGTGAAAGAGATTATTTCTCTAACTTATCTCTCTGTGAGTCTGTTATTCGTGTACAGGAAGGCTATTGATTTTTGAGTGTTGACTTTGTATCCAGATACACCACTGAATTTGGTTATCAAATCTAAAAGTCTTTTGGTGGAGTTTTTGGGGACTTCTAGTAGAGTATCATGTCATCCACAAATAATGATAATTTAACTTCTTCCTTTCCTATCCTTATTCCTTTTATTTATTTCTCTTGTCTAATTGCTTTGGTTAGTGTTTCCAGAACTATATTGAACAACAGTAGTGACAGTGGACATCCTTGTCTTGTTCCTGACTTTACAGTGAAAGCTTTCAGTTTTTGTCCATTTAGTATGATGTTTGCTGTTGCCTTGTCATAGATGGCTTTTATCAGATTGACATAAAGACCATCTATACCAATTTTTGTAGGGTTTTTATCACAAATGGGTGTTACATTTTGTCAAATGCTTTTTCATCTATTGTGAGGATTATATAGTTTTTTTTCTTGGCTCTGTTAATGTAGTGTATTACATTTATTGATTTGCATATATTGAACCATGCCTGCATGCCTGGGATGAATCCAACTTGGTCATGTTGTATAACCTTGTTGATTTACTGCATTCTATTTGCCAGTGTCTTATTGAGAATTTTTGCTTCCGTGTTCATTAGCGAGATTGGCCTTTAATTCTCCTTTTCAGTTGGATCCGTCTCTGGTTTTGGAATCAAAGTAAAACCTGTTTCCAGGAATGAATTTGAGAGTGTTGCTTCCCTTTCAATTTCATTAAAGAGTTTGAGGGTGGTGGTATTAAATCTTTTCTAAATTTCTTGCAAAATTCAGCAGTGAATCCCTTAGGGCCAGGGATTTCCTTTGTTCATAGTTTTTTAATTGCATATTCAATTTCATTGGCTGATACTGTTTTATTTAGAATTTCTATATCTTCTTGATTCAGTTTTGGTAATTCATATGTATCTAGGAATCTGTTCATTTCTTCTCTATTTTCCATCCTATTAGAAGCAGGTTCTCAAAGTAGTTATTGATGATCTTATGGATATACATTCTTCTCAGCTGCACATGGGGCTTTCTCCAAAATAGACCATATACTAGCTCATAGAACATACTTAAGTAAATACAAAGTAATTGAAATTATCCCATGCATATTATTAGACCATAGTGAAATGAAATTGGAAGTAAACAGCAAAAGAAACCACAAGAACACATGGAAATTAAATAACACTCTCTTGAACAACCAATAGGTCACAGATGAAATTAAAGAAGAAATCAGACACTTTCCACAATTAAACAATAATGACAACACAACATACTAGGATTTATGAGACACAATGAAAGCAGTTCTACAAGGGAAATTTATAGAGGTGAATTCCCATATAAGGAAAACAGAGCAGGCTCAAATAAACAACCTAATGTTGAACCTCAAGCTTCTACAAGAACAGCAAATCAAGCCCATGGGAGGAAATTATAAAAATCAGAGCAGAAGTTAATGCAATGGAGAGTAAGAAAACAATACAAAGAATCAATGAAATGAAGAGTTGGTTCTTTGAAAGATTAAATAAAATTGACAAACCCTTGGCCAACTTTATCAAAAAAAGAAAAAAGGTTCAAATTCATGCAATTAGGAATGAAAAGGGTGAAGTCACAACAGATCCTGCAAAGACAATTTATTTTAAGGTGGAGGAAAAGGGGAAGAAAAGACATGGCAGACAGCTATTCTGGAAAAGTAGGGAGTATACTAAAGTGAAATACTCCTGTATTTCTTGTCTGCAACTACTTTTATTGAGATCTTTTTCCCATGTAGGCTCCAGGAATCTGATTGGCTGGCTCCCTGAGGTGTCTTTCATTCTAATCTTGAATTTCTTCTGGCCATGACTTTTCCTGTCCTTGAGTATGGGTTGGGATGGAAATGGTAGTTTAGGTTTAAGGATTAAGTAAAAGGGAAGTATGTGATTCTTATGTTAATCACAATACCAAGGACCTTCAGGAACCTAATTTCTTTGTCTTTCTAATTGCTGGAGTCTAGCTGCACAGGCAGAAGCTGCCTATTAATTTTTAGCAAAGCTCAGTGAGGCCTTCATCCTTCCTTTCCCCTACCTAGAGGGCTCCCTGCCCCCAAAACAGTGGGTGCAAACACCTTGTGCAGCTATTTCATGAACAACTGGTTTGTGACCCGAAGGTTTTGCATTGGCCCTCCACATGACAGGCAGTCTAGCCATGTTCACATTCTGTTCCTTGAATGCATGAGGCATCTGGGAATGATACAGTAGTAGTGGCTTAATCTTTAAATCAGTATTTGTGTTCACACACAGCAAGAGTCATCCTGTCCTTCATGAGCTTGTGTACTAGCAGTGCCTTTTCCTCCTGCATGATATAGGTTCTGTTCAGCATCTTCTTCCAGAAGAGCCTCATTTCATTGCAGTTGAACACTTATATTGAGCAACATAACCTCAGCCTTCATGATTTCTGTGAATTCTTTCTTGTAGGCTGCTGCAGCAACCTTGTCAGACCTAGAAACCTCACCATATCTTATCATACTGTGGATGCCACTTCTCTTGAAGAATTTATCAAGTCACCCTCTGCTGGCTTTAAATTAATCATGTGTTGCACATTTAGGGGGGATTTCTTGTAGTAAATCACTGTGTAATTTTCTGTTTTTTTGTAAATCGTAGCTTTAATAATGCTATCACCTGCCAGCTGCTTCTCATCCAACTATACTAACAAAAGTTTTTCCACCTCTTCCAGTACTTGTGTCCTGTACTTGGTTAGCCACATCCTTTTGCAACATCAGGTCCTTTTGATATAGGGGGAATAGATGTAACTCCCAAACCTGCTAGATATCCTAAACACAAGTTCATGTTCTCCAAAATCGAAGAATGAATTCTAGGAACAACAGAGGTTAAGAGTAGGAAAAATTTATTGAGAGAAAAATAGCTTCAGTCTAAGAGAAACAGAAGGGGGGACCAGAAAATGGATTACCCACCCACCCTGCTCCTCAAAGATGTTTTATGGAACAAAGCCATGAGGTGAGGCAGGTTCAAGTTGTGACAAAACTATAGTCACTAGTAAGATTGCAAGTACAGTCACTTAGATAATATTGATTAAATGGGGGTCCAATGGGGAAGCAAGTCACATAACAAATGTACAAAGACTTTCAGTCAGGAGTCTGTTCTGGAAGGGTTGGGTAAAGATCTCCATCACCCAGGCAGACACTTGATACCTATTTAGAATATCAATCACTGCTATTCAACCTTAGGGGAAGCACTTGGATGTGGTAGTTTCTCTTCTTTTACAATGCTGGCCTTCAGTGAATGTGTCTTGGTTGTCTTCCAGGTTGGCTCCTTCAGTGCTGGCCCTGTCTAATTGCTGAGAAGATATCTAATTAACTTACCTATTTATGATACATTGATGGCATCTTTATTCTTCAGAAGAACTGAAACTGTTGAATTCTCCATCTCATACTGTGAGGTCAGATCAGTTACACAAATATGAAGCTCATTCTTTTCTACAATTTCCTTCTTCTATTCAATGATTATTTTCTTCAAAGCCTTCCTCTTACCATTCTTGTTCTCCACTTCCTTTGCTCTGCACCTTCATTGCCTTTCTACACTTCCTTTTTAACATCATATTTGCTCTTCACTTTCTTTGGAGCCATGCTGGGTTGAATATTATTGTAGAGTACTGTATGTGTAAGGGCAGACTGAGGCAAAATTGAGACCACTGAGGCAGGCAAAATCTAAGCAACATGCATTGAGTTTATTCCAGTTTGGGTGCAGACAGGGCAAGGCTGAAAAGGTCATTGGCACTGAGAAGAGGGTATATGCAGTTGATAAAGGGAAGTTTATGTAGGAGAGAAGGCACCAGTTGAGAGAGTGGAAAATTTTAGAGTCCCCTGGGTAATAGGCCAGGTAATAGGTTGGTGGCTGATGAACAGGGCAGTGGTAGGAGCAGCAGGGCCACAGCAAATACAGCAGGTCTCTTATGGTTTTCTGAACAATCAGCTTTCTTGTAGTTAAGTAGGGAGGCTGCTGGCTACCTGTTATTTATTTTTTTAATGCTTTTATTGGTACATTTTAGGTATACAACACAATTACATTTCTCATTGGGAACTTGTACCTTTACATGATGCATCTTGGTTCTTATTTTTTCCCCATTCCTAGCCCTCCCTTCACCCCCTCCACCCTTCCCTATTTACAAAGACTTTATTTCCATTTTGTCCATTTCTCAGCATTTTTTCCTTTCCCTTCTTTCCTTTCCCATGCCCCTCCCACTACCCGTACCGCTTTGGACCTTTTCTTCCTATTTTGCTTATCGATTATTCAGTCTAATCATTGGTACATTTTAGGTATACAATATAATGACATTCATCTTTGGAAATTTGCACCTTTACATAATCTCTCTTGGTTCTTATTTTTCACCCTTGTCCAGCCCTCCCTTCAACCCCTCCATTCCTCTCTATTTACAAAGATTTTATTATTTTTCCATTTTTTCATATTAATTCCATTCCCTTCTTTCCTTTCCCCTACCCCTCCCACTTCCTTCCCCTTTGCCCCTTTTCTTCCTATTTCACATTACCTATTACACATTTTAGTCCTTATTTACACTTTCAGTTTCTCACACCAGAGAAACTATTCCATATTTATACATGTGTGTCCTATTTATTTCACTTAAGAGTAACAGCTCAATGTGCATCCATTTAGCTATAAATGTCTCTAATTTCTCATTTTTTATGACTGAGTAGTACTCCATTTTATAAAAGCACCACATTTTCTTTATCCAGTCTCCAGTTGATGGGCATTTGGGCTGTTTCCAAGTTTTAGCTATCACAAACTGTGCTCCTATGAACATGGGTGCATATATATCACTGTGGTATGATCCTTTTAATTCTTTGAGGAAGATCCCCAGCAGTGGAATAGTGGGGTCAAATGGGACTTCCAGTCCTAGTTCTTTGAGGAATCTCCATACTGATTTCCACAGTGCTTGCACCAGTCTACACTCCCACCAGCAGTGGAGCAGTGGTCCTCTTTCCCCACAGCCCCTCCAGCATTTGTTATTTGTTGATTTCATGATAGAAGCCATTCTTTCAGGAGTAAGGTAGAATCTTAGCGTTGTTTTCATTTGCATCTCTCCAATGACCAGTGATATTGAACATTTTTTCATGTATTTATTTGCTATTTCTACTTCCTTGCCTGAGAAATGTCTGTTCATTTCAGATGTCCATTTTCGGATTAGGTCTTAAAATTTGGGAGGTCTGATCTTTTTAAGTTCTTTATAGATTTGAGATAGTAGACCTTTGTCTGAGGAAAAGAAGGTGAAGATTTTTTTCCTACATTGTGGGTTGTCTCTTCGTACTGCTGGTGGTTTCTCTTGCTATGCAGAAGCTTTTTAATAGAAGAGATCCCACTTGTTGATTGTTTGTGCTAGTTCATGGGCAACTGAGGTTTTGGTAATAAACTTGTTTCCTCCACCAATGTCTTCAAGAATTCTACCTAATCTCTGTTCCAAGTGGTTCAGTGTTTCTGTTTTGATATTTAGATCTTTAATCCATTTTTATTTTAATTTAGTGCATGGTGAGAGATACAGGTCTAGTGTTAATCTTTGGCAAGTTGAAAGCCAATTTTTCCAGCACTGTTTATTAAAGAGGCTATCTTTCCTACAGTGAGGGTGTTTGGCTCCTTTATCAAAGATGAGATGGCTGAGTGTGTCTGGGGTTGTTTCTGTATCTTCTAATCTGTTCCACTGGTCCTCAGGTCTGTTTCTTTGCCAGTACCATGCTGTTTTTATCACAGTAGATTTGTGGTATAGTTGCAAGTTGGGGATTGTGATACCCCCTGCCATGTCTCTGTTACCTAGAAATGCTGTTGCTATTCTGGGTCTCTTCTTGTTCCAAATGAATTTTTGGATTGTTTTTTCAAGGTCTGTGAAGTATGCTGCTGTAATCTCAATTGGAACTGCATTGAATCTATATAGCAGTTTCGGAAGTATGGCCATTTTCACTATATTAATCTTTCCTACCCAGGAGCAGGGGATGTCTGTCCATTTTCTGATATCATCTTCAATCTCTCTTTTCAGAGTGCTATAGCTTTCAGAGAAGAGGTCTTTGATTTCTTTCATTAGGTTGATTCCTAGGTATTTCAGTTTTTTGGATGCTATTGTGAAAGGAATTATTTGCCCTATTTCTCCTTCCGTGAGTCTGTCATTGGTGTGGAGGAAAGCTATTGATTTTTGTGTGTTGACCTTGTAACCAGCTACTTGACTGAATTTGGTGATTAAGTCTAGAAGACTTTTGGTGGAGTTCTTGGTGTCTTCTATATAGAGTATCATGTCATCTGCAAATAATGACAATTTGACTTCTTCATTTCCTATCTTTATCCCTTCTCTTGTCTAATTGCTGTGGGTAATGTTTCCAAAACTATATTGAACAAGAGTGGTGATAGTGAACATCCTTTTCTTGTTCCTGATTTTAGTGTGAAGGATTTCAGTTTTTGACCATTTAGTATGATATTGGCTGTTGGTTTTTCATAGATGGCTTCTATCAGTTTGAGGTAGAGACCATCTATTCCAATTTTTTCTAGGGTTTTTATCATAAATGGATGTTGGATTTTGTCAAATGCTTTGTCTGCATCTATGGAGATAATCATATGGTTTTTGTCCTTGGTTCTATTGATATAGTGTATTACATTGATCGATTTGTGTATGTTGAACCATCCCTGCCTCCCTGGGATGAATCCCACTTCATCAGGGTGTATGATCTTCTGCATTCTGTTTGCCAGTATCTTATTAAGGATTTTTGCATCTATGTTCATTAGTGAGATTGGCCTATAGTTCTCCTTTTTGGTTGGGTCTTTCTCTGCTTTGGGGATCAAGGTGATGCTTGCTTCCAGGAATGAATTTGGGAGTATTGCTTCCCTTTCCATTTCATTGAAGAGTTTCAACAGTAGTGGCAGTAGTTCCTCTCTAAATGTCTTGTAGAATTCAGCAGTGAAGCCATCAGGGCCCGGGCTGTTTTAACTGTTAAGTTTTTATTACATTTTCAATTTTATTGTTTGATATTAGGTTGTTTAGAATTTTTAGGTCTTCTTCATTCAACTTTGGTAATTCCTGTGTACCTAGGAATCTGTCCATTTCTTGTGTTTTCCATCTTATTGGCATATATGTTCTGGAGGTAGGTATTGATGATCCTCTGGATTTCTGCTGTGTCTGTTGTCATTTCACCCTTTTCATTCCTAATTGCATGGATGTGGGCCTTTTATCCTTTTTCTGATAAGGTTGGCTAAGGGTTTGTCCATTTTGTTGATTCTTTCGCAGAACCAACTCTTGGCCTCATTGATTTTTTATATCATTCTCTTAGTCTCCATTGCATTGATTTCTCCTCTGATCTTTATAATTTCCTCCCTTGTAAGAGCTGTGGGGTTGTCCTGCTCTTCTTTTTCTAGGAGCTTGAGGTGCAGCATCAGGTTGTTAAATTGGGCTCATTCTGTTTTCCTAAAATGTGTATTCACTGCTATGAATTTCCCTCGTAAGACAGCTTTCATTGTGTCCCATAGATTCCGATATGTTGTATTGTCATTGTCATTTAATTGAAGGAACTGTCTGATTTCTTCTTTAATTTCCTCTGTGACCCATTGGTTATTCAGAAGTGTGTTGTTCAATTTCCATGTGTTTATGAAATTTTTCAAGTTTCTTTTGTTATGAATCTCCAATTTCATTGCACTATGGTCTGATAGTATACAGGGGATAACTTCAATTCCTTTGCACTTACTAAACATGTTCTATGTGTGAGTATGTGGTCTATTTTTGAGAATGACCCATGTGCAGCTGAGAAGAATGTGTATTCTGATTTTGTGGGGTGGAATACTTTGTAAACATCTGGTAAGTTCATTTATTCAAGAGTTTGATTGAGTTCTAGTATTTCATTACTTATTTTTAGTCTAGTTGATCTATCTATTTGTGACAGTGGGGTGTTGAGGTCCCCCACTACAATTGTATTAGTGCATATATGACTTTTCATGTCCGTTAGTTTTTGTTTTATATAGTTGGACCCACTAGTGTTTGGTGCATAGATATTTATGATTGTCATCTCTTCCTCTTGAATCTTCCCTTTACAAGGATATGGTGTCCTTCTTTGTCTCTCTTAATCAGTGTTGGTTTGAAATCTACTTGATCTGCAAAGAGGATAGCTACTCCTTTTTTGGGGGTTCCCATCGCATGGAGTATTTTTTTGCACCCTTTAACTTTCAGTCTATGAGTTTCCTTTTGAATTAAGTGTGTTTCTTGTATGCAGCATATTGTTGGATTTTGCTTCTTGACCCATTCTGCCAGTCTATTTCTTTTGTTTGGTGAATTGAGACCATTAACTTTGATGGTTATAACTGAAACGTATTGACTTATCATGGCCATGACTTTTTCTTTTTGTTGGGTTCTCCCTCTTTCCATTTAATTTCTTGTCATGCCAGATGGGTTCATTCTCCTTTGCTTCCTCGGGTTGTGATCCTCAATGTCTGTTCCTAGGATATTGTGTAAAATTGTTTGGAGTGCTGGTTTGGTATTCATGAAGTTCCTAAGGTGCTCTTTGTCTTGAAAGTATCTTATTTCTCCATCCATTTTGAAAGATAGTTTTGCAGGGTACATCAATCTGGGTTGGAGGCTGTTTTCTTTTAGGGCTTGGAATATGTCACTCCAAGCTCTTCTTGCCTTGATGGTTTGTATTGAGAAGTCTGCTGTGATTCTGATGGGCTTTCCTTTGTATGTGATTTGTTTCTTTTCTCTAACTGCTTGTAGAATTTTGTTCTTCTGTTGAGTTTCTGGAATCTTAACAATTATATGCCTATGTGTAGATTTTTTCCGATCAAGGCTATTTGGAGGCCTCTATGCCTCACTTATCTGTATGTCAAGTTCTTTTCCCCTGCTTGGGAAGTTTTCTGCCATCACTTCTGTGAAGTTTTTTATGTCATCTGCATTTCTTTCCTGTTTCTTCATTGACTCCAATCAGTTTTATGTTATTCTTCTTTGCATCATCTAGCAGCTGCTGGATTGATTTCTTGTGTTCCCTTTTAATTCTGAAACAATTTTTCTTTTCTTGGTCATTAATTGCAATCTTATCTTCTATATCTGAAATTCTGTTCTCACATTGGCTCATTCTGCTGTGTAGACTTTCAGTGGAGTTTTTCATCTCCTGGAAATCTCTTTGCATCTGTTTTATGGATTCCTTTTGTTTCCTATGTTGGGATTCCATCATGTTCCTTAGCTCCTCTCTAGATTTATTAATCATGTCTTGCACTAGGAGCACAATTTCTCCTATTATCTGAGAAATTATTTCTGATTTCATTTTTTCCAGATCCCCTTTTGTTGCCAGTTCAGTGGGTCCAGGTGGTTGAGTATCACAGTGTTCCATCTCATTTCCCTTTGGGGTTGCTGTAGGTGATCTGGAAGTCTGGTTTTGAGACTTCTTTATGTTTTTTCTCATTTCCACTGCTGGTGGGCAGGGAAGGTGCTGCTGGCGCCCACACAGCTCACCTCCTCTAAGCTGTGAGAGGTGGAACAGGGGCTGGGAGCAGTTGTAGGGATGGTGGCCCAAAAGCCCCTTCCTCTGGGCCAGGAGCAGCAGGATGTTTTGCAGCCCAGAAACCCCTTCCTCTGCACCAGGAGCAGTGGGATGGCAGCTCAGAAGCCCCTACCTCTGGGCCAGGAGCAGTAATACAGACAGCAGCCCAAAAGCCTTTTCTTCTGGCCTGGGAGTGGTGGGAGGGATGGTGGCCTAGAAGCCCCTTCCTCTGGACCAGGAGCAGTGGGACAGTAGCTCAGAAGCCACTATCCTTGAGCAGGAATTCTTGAAATGCTGAGAACTTGATTAGCTCCAGTACAGTGGTCTGATGGTCCGTTGTCCTCTGCATCTTTGTAGTGTGGAACCAGGTGGCTGTACAGAGAAGAGGCCAAAGGAGCAGGGGGAGGAGTTCAGTGGATTGCTGCCAGGGCATGGGCTGATTTGGTGATTTCCACGTGACTGGCGACCTCGGAACCACACGGACGTGCCTGTCTGCAGCAGGCTGATTCTGTGTTTTCCACATGACGCCTCCCTGTTATTATTATGCTCCTGTAGATGTGGGTATCAGGTCTGCTTAGGCATGGGTCCAATTTAGAGGACCTGTCTTCCCTTCCTGTTGTGTTATAAAGAAGAATAAAAAAAGGTTAAGTGTAGGGAGGTATAGATTCTCATGACTTCTTCAACCTTGACTGGAGGCTGTATGGGCATCCTGAAAGAGAGAGAGAGGGTAGGGGTTTTTTTAGGGCATATCTTGAGGTCCTTGTGATACAGCAGTGTAGTGGGCAGTCAGGAGTAGCCTGTTTGGTGGTCATGGACTGGATCTGTCTTTGGATGAAACTTGTCTAGAGTTTTAGGAGACAAGCCCCAAAGATAAGGATTATAATGACCATGTCTATGGGGCCCAGGATTGGCATGTGCCATTTCATCCAACTGTTTCTAGAAAAGGTTCAGAAGCCATTTGATTGGGCCTGTTCCTTAAGCCTGTTTGCCTGGCTCTCTAGGTTTCTTGCTGCTTCATGTATGATGCCAGATTGATTGTTATAAAAGCAGCACTCTTCTCCCAGAAGAAAACAGAGCTTGCCCCTTTCTGCTGTCTACAGGTCCAGTCCTTCTCTGTTCTGGAAAGTCACATCAGCCAAGGAGTCAAGTTCACTTTGTAAGGTCCGGATAGACTTGGACTATTATTTTAAGCTACCTTAAACTTCCTCTGACAGGGACTGGTATGTTGTGATGGATGTGGCCAGGCCTGCTACACTAGCCCCCACTCCTGTGGTGATCCACAAGCCTATTAATAGAAGGATTGATAGTGGGTCTCTGTGATTTCTGGCAAGTTTGTATGTGGGGACTTTAAAACTCTAGTTTTCCTGTGCAATATCAGTTATGGGGCTCAGGTGTACCAGAGTGCATGTCCCAGTCCAGTTAGCAGGGAGGCAGAGGTAACCTGAGGTGCTGCATAGCGAGAAGATTCCTGAGGTGACCAGGCAGAAGTGGCTGTGGATGGTAAACTGCCAAATCTGATGGCTTTTCAAAAGTGGTCCCAGTCAGGGGTGGGGTCTAATGTGGGCATGTCATTTGGCTTGCTCCCTGAGTTTTATTTTCCCACTGTAATAAGAACAGTGTGGTATGTAGGTGGAGTGTCTCCTCACTGTTGGTCAGAAAAGTGGGCAAGAGAAGGCACTGGGGAGACTGGCGTTTGTCCCAATATACTGGGAGGATGTCATGAGTTTAGATCTAGATAGGGCTCTGAGCAACCTATGCAAAAAGTGGAGGGTTTTCCTGGTGGTGCTTATCACCTGTCCTCATCTCCCTGATAGGATGGATAATCTTTTTCAACTTGAGTAAGGTATGCATAGTGGCTTTGGGATGGGTATAGTCTAATGTAAGATTGCAGTTTATTGGATCTAATTTGCCTAAGGGGATACTGGATGTCATTTGTCTGGTGATGCAGACTTGTGCCTGGAATATGAGTTGTATTTGGGTGGCTCTCAGTCCAAAGATGGATTTACAGTGGGGGAAGACCTTTTCTTTGCTTTTTAGAAGGTAGGCCTTTTTGAAGGCATGGTATGTTGGCAGGTTTGATCCTACTTGTTGGAATTCTGGTGAGTAATCAGAAAAGGTTGTGGTCCAGGCTGAATGTGGTGTGGGGGTGGCTACCTCAGAGATTGAAGAGATAGTGATGCAGAGCCAGCAATCCTGAACCAGAGTAGGATTAGCCTTGTCTAACATAGTGTGGATCAAGCCTAGGGTTTTGTTTTTGTAGGTAAAAGGGAGGGGGGAAATGTCTTGGGACAAAAGGGAGAAGAGGCAGATGAGGAGGAGCAAGGCCAAAAGGCTGGCCCAGAATGGGAGCGAATATTATAGCATGAGTTTTAGGGCACATAATGGGATGATAATTAGCCCTGTTAGAAAGAGGAGGATAAGGGCTAGGGGGCTCCTTTTTGTGTTGGCCCACATGGGTGGGGCAACTCAGGCAAGCCCTGCAGTGAATATGAGGGCTAGGGGTATGTAGGTGAACAGGAAGGGAAGATGACAATACATGTATGGTATGATCTTTAGGCAGGAGGTGCAGACAGGCAGAGGCAGAGGAAGAAGGTGAGTGTATTTTGTCAGACAGGGACTGGGTATGGGTCCATAGAGGGCAAGTTCTCCTAACCAGTAGTAGAGCAACTCCAATGTGTTGATCCAGGGATGGGGAGAGAGAAGGTATTTTATTCAACAGAGGAGGGAAACTGGTGTATTGGCCTTCACTTGGGTCTATGGGAGGTCATAGAACAGTTCTAGGATGCCAGTGAGCTGACAGAGGATGCAGGAAGATGACATTTATTTTTATGGACAGGTGTATGAGGTGGAATAGTGAGGATTGGTCTAAACTTGAGGAATGGAAAAGCAGAGTGAGGAGAAAGGTGAACAGAAGCACCTCATCTGGGGCAAAATTGCAGAGTTCCCTGGAACAGGAAGTCTTCAATTCAGAGCAGAAGAGCATTGAAGGAGTTAGACTGGAGGTGGAACCAAGTGAGGTCAAGGCAAATTTGTTTTAGGAAGTAAGTATAGTGGAGGGCTAGGTAGCAATCAGGCATTTATTCTTCTGGGATTCAGGTGAGTCAGAGGGAGATTTGGGAGACCACTTGCAATTTCCAGTGAGCTTGGGAAGCCATTGGGTCTAGGAGTGAGTCAGGGAAGTGAAGGCTCAGAAGTGAACAGTGGATCCAATAGGGAGCATCCTGCAGGTGTGTGGCTGTTGGAGTGCTGTAGATGACAGTGTGAGGATCTGTCCATTTGGGTTTTAGCAGAGGAGAGTTAAATCTTTTACAAGGACGGTCCTGTCAGCCAGGTCATCCTCATATGGATGGATATTGGGGGAGGGCAAGATGAGGTTTTCTTCCCCATGGATCTCTTGTCTGACTAATTATAGGATTGGAAGATAGTCTTCCAGGGGGCTAGTTTCTGGAGCAGTGCTTGGACCTTAGAGAAAGGAGTGGGTAATGAAGCAGCTCAAAAGGGCCATACCCAGTGGGCTCACATGGGTCTGCTCTGATTTTAAGGAGAATAATGGGGAATATGGGGACCCAGTATTTTTTTAGCTGTAAGTAGAGTTTTGTGAGTTGGGACTTGATTAGGTTATTGGCTTTTTCTACTTTTCCTGAGGATTGGGCCCTGTAGGGGGTATGAGGTTTCCAGTTTATCCCAAGGGAGTTAGAAACATCTAGGATTACTTATGCAGTAAAAACTGGCTCATTGATTGGATTGAGATGGGGCAGCTGAATTGGAGAGTGATTGACAAGATGCACTGTATATCATCTTCAGCCTTTTAAGAGGTATTAGAAAATGCCTCAACCCATCCTGTGAAGGTGTCCAGCCAGACCAGGAGATACTTGAACTTTTTAACCTATGGCATATGTGTAAAATCAATTTGCCAATCTTGAGCAGGGGCAAATCTGAAGGCCTGATGGGTTGGGTAAAGTGGGATTTGGAAGAAGCCCTGGAGGAGACCAAGTAGCAGACCAGGAAGTGTGTGCTGTTCTCCTTTAATGTAGCCTTCCAGAAGGGGGCTGACATGAGAGGTTGGAGTCAATGAATGAGAGGTTTATACTCCATATGGAAGCTACTGTATAGCAAGGAGAGAATCTGATAAGTCTTGGAGGCTGGAAGGAGAAATTTTCCTTGGTCAAGGAACCATCCCTCTGAAGCAGGGAGTGCCTGGTATTGGGAGCATTCCTCTTCAGAATAATTAGGTGTGATGCCAGTCAAAAGGAGATATTGGCCTTGTTGCATGGATGGAGTGTGACCAGAGATAGCAACTTTCTTGGAAGTCTTGGAAACTCCTGCAAAGGAGTTTCCTTTTGCCATGAGGTCTGAGGACTTTTGGTGGCACCTTACAGTTGATGACTTCAGCTTAGGGGCAGGTAGAAGGCCCTCTAGGAGGGCCTTTATCAAGTGGGAATTTATGATGGAAGACACTCTTATTGTGAGAAATTCTCTTTCCAGATTGCCACATGATTGTGAAGAATGTGGAAGGCATATATTGGGTTTGTGTATATATTAACTCAGCACCCCTTTACTAAGGTGAGCACTCAGGTTGGGGCAATGAGTTCAGCTTGTTGTGATGTGGTGTGTGGGGCTAAGGCTTGGGCTTCAACTACTGCCTCTGAAACAACAGCTGAATATATGCCCTTGCCAGGGAAGCATGTGTAGCCTTATAGGAACTCCCATCTATGAACCAGCTATGTTTGAGGTCTGACAAGGGAAGGTCTGAAATATCTGGAAAAGGGTTGAAGTGCATGTGTATGAGGGGAATACAGTCATAGGATGGGCTTTGTTTTTGTTTTGTTGATTGGGGATCAAGAAAGAGGCAGAGTTAAAGTCTGGAGAGAGGGTGACTGTTGGTATCTCTAAGAAGGGGCATAAAGCTGTAAGAGTTTGGGGGCTGAGAGCAAGTGAGAGAGATGTGAGGAAGCCATAAGGCCTGTGAGATTGCGAGGGAATGTAAAGTGTTGGGTGAGGGGTAGTGACCTATAGGGATTCTAACAGCAAGGCTGCTGCAGCTGTTGCTGCTCTTGGCAAGGTGACCATCCTTTGACAGTGGGGTCCAGCTGTTTTGATAAGAAGGCCACTGGGTGGTGGCTTGAACCCTGGCCTAAGGCTGCGGTGGCACATTACCTTTCTTCTGGGGTGTGGAGAGGAAAAGGTTGTGAAAAGTCTAAAAGAGACAGAGCTGGAGTAACATTAGGGCCTCTTTGAGTTTTTTGAAGGAGAAATGGAAGAAAGATTTGTTGTGTAAGTAGCTTGAGGGGTTATCATGGGAGAGCTTGCAGAGTGGTTTTGTGAGAATTGAAAAGCTTGGAATCCAGAGGTGAAAGTAACCCATGATTCCCAGGAAAGAGAGCAGTTGTGCTGTGGTGGGTGTAGGGATCTGGGTAATAAGATACATGTCATCTGGTGGAAGAGCTTTGATGTGGTTGTGGAGGATAACGCCCAGACAGGTGATTGAATTGGAGTGGATTTGGGCCTTTGAAGGAGAGAGTTGATATTGCCTCTCTTCTAAGAGTTGAAGGAGAGAGAGGGTGTCCTGGTGGCAAAAGTAGGCAGAAGGGCTGCAGAGGAGGAGGTCATCAACATATTGTTGCAAGTAGGAAGAGAAAGGTGGAAGGAGAAGAGGTCATCAGCTAGGGCTTGGCTGAAATAATCAGGGCTATCACAGAACCCTTGAGGCAGGGCAATCCAGGTAAGCTGCTGTGGCTGGTGGGTATCTGGATCTGTCCATGTGAAGGCAAAGAGGGGCTGTGAGTCAGGATGTAGGAGAATGGTAAAGAAATGCTTAAGGACAAAATAATGGGTGGTGGAGGAGGGGGTAGAGGAGAAAAGGGTCTAAGAGTTAGGGATTATGGGGTGGATGGGGAGAACTATCTGGCTGACAGCATGGAGGTCCTGGACCAGGCAGCATGACTGGTCAGCTTTATAAATAGCAAGGATGGGTGTGTTGAAGGGAGAGTTTGTGGGAATGAGGAGGCCATGTTTGAGGAGACATGTGATCATGGGCTTTAATCCTCTAAGGGCTTAATCTGACAGCGGGTATTGGCATTGGGCTGGGGAGGATGATTGTCCTTCTGGGAAATGTGGAGGGTGCTATGGTGTGTGGCAACAGAGGGAGTGGAAGTATCCTTAAACACATGTGTTCAGAGAGGGAGAGAAAATTGGGAGGAGGGGCTCAGAATAAAGAGGGGCAAGCAGGAGGGCAATGGGGCAGGGGTGGTGTAGGGGATAGATAAGGTGGTGGAAAGTTTAGTTAGGATGTCTCTCCTAAGGAGTGGGATGGGACAGGTGGCGATGACCAAGAAAACATGGAAGAATATGTGGTTTTGAGCTGGCAAAGAAGTGGAGGGGTCTTAAGCAGCCTAGATATGGTGTCATCAATCCACACAACAGGAAAGTTGCCAAAAGAAGCCAGTCTTGGAATGAAGGGAGGGTGGAATGAGTTGCCCCCATATTAATTAGGAATGATATGGTCTTCCCTCCCACCTTAACCTTTACCCAAAAATTGACAGTGTGATGGTCTAGGGGGCCTTTGAGACCTTCAGGGTATGTCAGTCTGAAAAGGCCCAACAGATCAGGTCTGAGAGAGAGCCAATTTGTCCTATGAGGTGCCTTAGGAGGGTATCCTCATACTAATCCTGGTTGCCATGGGACAATTCATCTTCCAGTGAGGGCCTCCACATGTGGGACAAGGCTTGGTAAGTGGTTTAGGTTTGGGACACTCTTTAGCCCAATGGCCTGATTGATGACACTTGAAATAGGGTCCTGGGGGCACAGATCTCCCCTTGGAGCCCTTGGATGGCCTGCTGGCATCCATTTGGATTTTGAGTTTCTTATGGTAGAGGTAAGTAACTGTAATTCAGAGTTGTATTGCTGGTAGGCTTCCTCATCCCGGTTGTTGTAGACCCTGAAGGCCTGGGAAATTAATTCCTGTTGGGAAGACTGAGGGCCTCCCCCCATCTTTTGGAGCCTTTTTTGAATGTCAGGAGCTGATGGAGAAATGAAGTGCATTTTGTGGATCAGATGTCCCTCTGGGCTGTCTGGACTGAAGGTGGTATACTTTCTTAGAGTGGCTGCCAGCCAAGACATAAACTGAGCTTGGTTTTCATTTTTGGATTGGGTAATTTCCTTAAATTAATCATAGTTATCTGATTTGTGGGCTGCCTTTTGTAGCCCCTGGGCAAGGCAGGTTATCATGTAATCTCTTGTCCTCTTGGCATGACAGGTGTTTTCCTAATCTCTGGTTGAAATCCCACTGGGGCCTGACTCAGGGGAAAGTTGTGGCTCCATCCTGTACCTGAGATTTGAGCCTACAGCCATCAGCAGCATAGGCCTGTGTGATGGCCCAGACATGTTCCTGCTCTTTGGCGGAGAGTGTAGAAGTGAGGATGACATTTACATCATCCCAAGTAAGGTCATCAGTTTGAGCTAAGTATTGGAACTCCTGGATGCAGATACAGGGGTCAAAGAGAAAGGAGCCAAGATGGCAAGTGACCTGGGAGAGATCAGTAAGGGAAAGGGGGATGTGAAGTTGGATGATGCCTTCTGTGCCTGCAACCTCACAGAGGGGAAGTTAGGTGGCAGGAGTTAAAGGGAAGCCAAAGCAGAGTCCAGGGTGAGTATGAGAGGGAGTGGAGAGAGAACTGGGTGTAGGGGTTGTCAAGGCAGGAATTTGGTCCAAAGACACTGAGAGAGTGTGGGGTGAGGTAGGGGAGACTGGTGGATGGATCATCAGGTAAGGGCAGGAGAGGAGAGGAAGGGAGGGTACGTGACAGAAGAGGACCAAGGAAAGAGGGAAGAGTGAAAGCTGATTCATAGTCAGTTGGGGGCAAGGAGGGAGTGCTTGGAGGTGTGGCAATGAGGAGGACTTCAGCTGGGTTACAGGAGGTACAGAGGGAGGGAAATCTGTGAACAGCAAAACATTCCTGGACATATGGGATCTCTGACCATTTTCCTAGCCAATGACAGTAATTGTCCAGGTCTCAGAGGACAGAGAAGTTGAAGGTTCTGTTTTGAGGGCATTTTTACTCATTATCCACTTTATATTATGATCAAGGCATATTAAAAAAATAATGAGATGTTTTACCTTCAGGTCAAGGGTGAGACAGACAAGCTTGAGAGTTTTAAGGACACAAGCCAGGGGAGTAGAGGAAGGGAGGTTGCCTATTATGATGCCTGACACCAGAAAGATGGGGGTTTTGGAGAAAAGGAAGGGACATCTCCAATTGATTTCTTGAAGCCAAGAGAGTGGGTGGGTGACCAAGTTGGGCATCTCTGAGATTGAGCAGCTGTCAGGCAGTCTGACTCCCAGGAATATGACCAGTGCTGCATTTGGAGCACAACTCGGACCAGGTCAGACAGAGCACTCCAGGCAAGAGGGATGGCAAAAGTAAGAGTGTCACTTACCCAACATGAGGGGGAGACCTGGACTAGCAGCAAGTCTTGTTGAGGAAGGACCGGGGGTCAGATGTGAAGAGTGACCTCAAGGGGCCCAAGTAGGGTATGGGGAGGGTGATAGGACCCTCCCAGGAGGGGATCTCAACTTCCCTGTGTGGGTCACCAGATGTAAGATCAGACTGAAGCACAATTGAGACCACCAAGGCAGGCAACATCTAAACAAAATGTGATGAGTTTATTGCAGTCTGGATGCAGATGGGCTGAAGGTGAAAAGACCGTTGGCCCCGAGAGGAAGGTGAGCTCATTTGATATGGAGGAGTTTAGGTAGGGGAGGGCTGGTTGAGAGGGTGGAGAATTTTAGGGTCCCATGGATGATGGGTCTGGGGCTGCCTGATAAACAGGGTGGTGGTAGTAGCTGAAGGGCAGCAGCTGATACAGCAAGTCTCTTGTTGTTTTTCATAGAATGCACTTTCTTGTAACTAAGTGGGGCAGCTGCTGGCTTCCTGTCATCACTGTGCTGCTGTGGATGTAGGTAGTGGGTTTTGTTAGGCAGGGGTCCAACCCGGGGGACCTCTCAGTATCACACACACACAAAGCTTCACAGCAAGTGTACACAAGTCTGTCCACAACCATGTGCTCAACTAGAAGCTATGAGCATGTGTCAGAATGGGGAATATGTTCATGAACCTAGATATTATTGTAGTTTGTTTTGCTGATTTTGTTGTGGAAAAACAATTTTTATCATATGTCAGGAAAAGATGGAAAGGGATTTATTAGAAATTTCAAGTACAGTAAGCCCTTGTCCGATGAAAAAATTCTATTCTGGGAGAATGCTTGTAAGCAAGTTTCTTTTTTGAGTCTGACAAAGTGAATCTTGTATACCTTTGACACATATATACAATATAAAGCATAAAAAATTCAAACACACACATAAAAATACTGTAAATAAATGAGTTTTACTTTTTAGCACAGTAATAGCACAGCAGCACAACTGGCAGACATATGAGCTATTTTCATGATTTGTTCTTGTCTATGAATGTTCAGAATTAGAGGTCCGTTCTGTGGAAGTTTGCACCTTAAATGTGCATAAGTTAGGGACCCACTGTATACAGTCAATGACAGGTGTGTCAAAGTTTGGGACTGAAAAAATAGTTTTTATTCATTTAATAAATGAATGGAATATAATATAATTATAATCATCACTTACAATAAATAAGTGGTGGAAATCTGTGGAATTTATGAATCTGCAGTCTTGCTTTTGGTTTAAGAAAAAAGGATGGCCCAGCCACAGGAAAATTCATTCATAGGGGAAAGCTTGTTTTATGGGGTGAAAGGAGGATTTATATAAGGTTTACAGGTTAAAGAAGACCTTTTATGAGTAAAAAGGGAATGGCTTAATGTTCTGGGAGAAGAGAAAGAAAAAAAAATTCTTTAAATTGGGCACGTGTTCTGAAGTACAGCTGTATTATCAGAATTATGTTTTTCTTTATCTTCTTTCTACCTATCTTTAGTTCATCTATCCTACCACAGATCCACCCATGAAAGTTTGGAAGAAAGCCATGAATATCACAAAGCAGAGGCACTATGTTGCCTGCTTCCCTATTTCTGCTACATGTGGGTTATGGATATTGTCAGCTTTTTCTGTTACAGCTATAGTAGAGATCCTCATGGCTCATCCACAGCATTTTAATGCCGACTCTGAAGGTGCGTGCTATCCATTTGGCTGTCATGTATCTTGGCAGAGATTGTATAATTCCCTAACTTTCTAATCATGAAAAGTAAATCAGCTTCTTTGATGGTCTAGCTTTTCAGTATTATTTGAAAGTTTTTCCTAGAAGTAAAATGTGGAGCCAGGTATGTTAACCCTCCCAACATTTTGTAAACATCCGATTATCTCTTTGAATCTCTTTCTTCAGAAAATAATCAAAGTGTTTCTGTTGTCTGCAACCTAATAGACACAAAACCTTTATTAAAGTTGCAAATACAGTGTCCCAACCCAAACCAGTTTGCTCAGGATCTTTGAAAGCTACTTTATGTATTTTTATTTTAAGCTATTTTCCTAGGACAATTTGGTGTGCAGATAAATTTGAGAACAGTTGTTATGTCAAATATTTGTGAGGATAAAAATCTGGAAGGGAACCCACCATGGGTAAGTAAGGGAAATAATGAGCTGCAGTTTACATTGATCCCTACCTCACCTAGAGCCCTTCTTCTAGAGAGCTCCTTATAAACAGCACACCATGTTGTATGCCTTGTGATTTCATTAACTTGCGCACATAAAACACACCTGAGGGCAATACTTCATATTGACCAACACACAATAGGACCTGACAAAGGTGATCTGCCAAGGAGCACACTGTATCTTGAAAAGTAAGAGTCTAATACAATAACATTCTTTTAACTAGAAGATTTCAGTGTGAGACAAGAAGCAGACAGTAGAGAGAAAAGCAGAGAGACAGGCAGGAAGAATACTGTGATGTCTCTGAAGGATTCGAAGTCATTAATTAAAAGATAACCAGTAAGTGCAGTAGCAGAGTTAATAAAATTAGGGGCAGAACATGGCTTAAATACCACAAAGCAGAATATAAAGAATAGTACATAAAGGTGAGAGAGCTCATTAATGCCTGTTGCCACACAAGGACTATTGTTTGACCCATTGCCTGGATTCTGAGGCCAGCCAAACAATTAGGAAGAATATCCCTAGTTTTTACATTACAATTACATGCTATATTATGTCAACCACATCCCTCCTTCAAGAACCCTTCTCCCAGTAGTTCTGCTCATTGGCAGCTAACATCTTTCACCTGAGTTTTTGGTCAATATTGACCACAGGTGAAGCGAGCCACCTCACCCAAAGTCATTCTTCTTGAAAACAAGCCATACTTAATGACTTAGGGCCCAGGTAGGACCATGATGCCCAACCTTCCTTATCTTCATGTGGTAAAACTGGACAATCTTCCCTGCTCCTATGGGATGGGCAGAGGTCTTTCTTATGACATGACTGAACTTCAACTTTTTAATTTCCCAGTCCTGTTTGCTTCACTCTCTCATGGTTGTTGTTCTAAAGTGTATCTCAGTAAGCATCTTGCATGTGAATTATTATTTCATATAGTCTATTTCTCAGACAATTCCACCTAGGATATATTTTCCACATACTCTCAAAGGAAATTGCAACTAACCAATAAAATATACAACTATCTCTGTCTTTTCAATCCAAAAGAAACCCCAAACAATTATTTAACAAAAACTGATCTTCAAGCTCAACTAAATATTTTAAGCACTTAACATGCTTCACCCCTGGGAACTTTCTCTCAGAGTAATTGGATTATTTCCTGGAATATTGTCAGTTTATATAATGATTTTCCTACTGAAATGCTTCTCACTTACACATGTTTATTGTTGTATCTGAATTTTACTAATTAAATTAACTACAAAATTGACTAAAATTAAGCAGTTAAATTACAAGTTCTCATAATAAATTTCAGATTCTCAAAGGAAATAAAACTTAAAAATATTCTGTTTTATATCAACTATAACTAGGGTTGTGCTTGGAAAGATGCTATCACCCTTTCCATTATTCATATATGAAGAATTGTTATCATTTTAGAATATATGAAGAAAATTCCAATAGCTGTTTGGTTTTTCTGAGCACAAAGTCAAAAGAATCAAACGTGAAATCACTATTCCACATGACAACTGAACAACAGTGAATGTACTTTTAATAGACATATTTTCTAATATTGATCTACATTTTTTCAAAAGCTAAGAAAATAATGTATCTAATGCAGACTCATCGACAAATATGACTAGTCATTGGACAATGTACAAATTGGGACATCTAAAAAAATCAATCTGGTTTTAATTAAAGATCCTGCAAAGCACAATGTGAATATAGGTTGCATACTGGCCAACCTCTCTGGAATGTACTTTGTCCAGATTCAATGTCCTTCAAAACATTTAATGTATACTTTGTTGGGAAATGCTATGGTTTTTCTTAGAAATACATTGTCAATAAGAATTGAACTGTTTCATCTGATGATTGATGCAGGATTTAACTGTAGACTATAGGGATAGAAATTTTCAAAGCTTTATTAATACTTCTGTTTTATTAGCTTTCAAATGTGTATTAACTTTCCAATATTTCTAATTCTAATAAAGCTTAGCGCATTTGGTGGTGAACATAAACTATAGTTTGTACACACAGTTGCATTAACTGTACCACTATGTTAATAGCTAAAAAGAGTTAAGACAATCTGAGAACCTATACTGGATCCTAAATAGCATGACAAAAACCTATTGTTCTAACAATGGTGTTTTTAAAAATTAAAGTTAAGGAAGTTAGGCCTTACATAAAGAAACAGGTGGGAAGTACAGAAGAGGCATATTATATTTCACACATGCATGCAAGAGAAGATACAAGTGCAAGTTATTTCATCATCAAATGTTTTTCACTGTAGTTCTGAGAATAACACCCATACAAGTGAGAAGACTACAATGAGTAATGTGGGATATTTCAATAGGCCAGGCCTAGAAGTGGTTTATATCAATTCTATGCTAAATCTGTTGGCTATATCCATTGGCTAAATCCTTTGGCTACATCCATTGGCTAAATCCATTGACTGTGATTCAGTCACGTATTATTTCTGAAAACATTTATCCACAGCTGTATTGTACCATGGAAAGAGAGAATGTTTACTTGGTGAAAAAGTAGCTTTTTTTTACATTCTTCATGAAGAAACATTCTTGTATTCTTCCATCTAAATGGAACTTAAACAATATTATAACTGCTAGAAAAAAATTATGCTTCTGTACGAATCATGAAAGAAACAAAAGAACAGGCTTAATCAAGAGGAAAAATTTACATATAGTAATGATTATATTGTTGAGCACCTGATTCATACTACAAAAGATGCTAAAATAACCATGATTTTTTTAAATTTAAAAATCTTTGATCTGAGATTTCTGTAAATGGAGAAGGAATCTTGGCAATTATAAACCAGTGGTTAATAAAGTATCACAACCACTTTAAACTATAAAATAAAGAGTTCTATTCAATGATAGAATGTGACTTTCCAGCTAGTAGAGTTTACAATTTTATAATGATTTTAGCAAATATTTATTAACCAAGTATAGCAGTTATTCATAAAGCTGGAGCTGGAATTTACAACATAAATAACAAAAGAGACACAATTGCTTCCTGAACACTCATGTTTGAAGAAAATAAATCAGACAAAGGAAAGCATGAGAAAACAATTTTCAAACATTATTCTAGAGTGAGATGTTCTGTAAAAGAATCAAGAAATGCTGTGATCTTTGAAAGAAGGACCAGTCAACAAATACTTCCTGAGAATTTGTCACCTAATTGACTCATAAGTAGGATTAAAAGGAGTTAATAAGACAAAATAAGACAAAGAAATGTTTAATCACACTGGACTATACAAATAATACCTTAGTGGAAAAATTATATATTTGGGGAAAAATTTCAAGCCCCTCAAAATATCTAGAATATAAAATATCAATCAAGAAGGATGAATGTGATAGATATGTAAGACAGCAAAATAAGAGGGTCTGCTGCGAAAAAATATTCAGATGATAAGCATGGGAGCCACTAAGGTTATTTATTAAAAGGGAAAAAATCTCAAAAAATGGAAAGATAGGATGGATAGGCAACCCTTGTAATAGATCTAAAAATGTAACTATTAAAATCTCTTTCCTAACACCACATATCAACATGTAATTATTAAAACTTGTCTTTCCTGAGAAAACTTACCTTCTAGGCAAAGTGGAGTAATAGAAACTGGACTTATCTTTCAGACCCAAGTTACTAAAAAAACAGGATAATTGGGCTATGAGGTAGCATACATCTGTAATTTCAGCACTCTCATAGGCTGAGGCAGAAGAATCACAAGTTCCAGCACAGCTTGGACAATTTAGAAATCTAGCGAGGCCTTGTCACAAACAAACAAAAAACAACAAAACAAAACAAAAAATCAAAACAAAACGTGATGGAGATATAGCTCAGTAAAAAGACCCTGGGTTCAAGTCCTAGTACCAATAAGAAAAAAGAAAGCCAAGCTAAATGTGTAAAAAATAGAAATCAATAGCAAAAGAAGCCACAGAAACTATGCAAAATATATATAAATTAAACAAGACAATCTTGAATAAGCAATGAATCACAGAAATAATTAAGAAAGAAATAAAACAGTTCTTAGAATTAAATGACAACACTAGGACAACTAGGACTTATACTAGGACTTATCTGACACAATGAAAACAATAATATGAGGGAAGTTTATAGCTGTGAATCCCTACCTCAGAAAAACAAAATGAGCCCAAAGAACTAACCTAATTATGCACCTCAAGGTTCTAGAAAAAAAAGAACAATTCAAATTCAGAGCTTGTATAAGGAAGGACATTATAAAGATCAGGGCAGAAACTAATGAAATTGCACCTAAAAATATACAAAGAACCAAAGACTCAAAGAGCTAGTTTTTTTAAAGAATAAAAAAAATAGACAAATCCTTAATCAATCTTATCAAAAAAGAAAAAAAAATGACACAAATCAATACAATTAGAAATGAAGACAGAGTTCTGCCATTTGATTCACAAGTACAAGGACCCAAGTTCTATCCCCGGTACCAAAAAAAGAAGAAGGAAAAGGAGAAGGAGAAGGAGAAGGAGAAGAAGAAGGAGAAGGAGAAGTAGGAGAAGGAGAAGGAGGAGAAGGAGGAGAAGGAGAAGGCGAAGTAGGAGAAGGAGAAGAAAGAAAAAGAAATGAAAAAGGTGAAATCACAATGGATACTGTTAAAATACAAAAAATTATTAGCATCTACTTTAGAAAGCCATATGCCAAAAAACTGGATAACTCTAAAGAAATAAACTCCTAGCTACATATAAGTTTCCAAAACTGAACTAAGAAGACTTAAAAATATTGAATAATCTAATAACAAGCAATAAAACCGAAGGAGTAGAAAAAAAATCTCCCAACTAAGAAAAGCTCAGGATAAGATGCACTCATAGCCAAATTCAGGAAAGATCTAATTCTAATATTCCTCAAAATCTTTAATGAAATTGAGAACAAAGGACCATTTCCAAAATTATCCTTGGAAGCTATCATTACCCTGATCCTGAAACCAAAATGGTTCCAACCAAAAGAGAGAATTAGAGGCCAATCTCTCTTATAAACATAGATGGAAAAATCCTCAAGTGGGTTCTAGAGAACAGAACACAAAAAACCATCAAAAAGATCATATAATGTGAACAAGTGGGCTTCACCCCAGCATGAGAGGATGGTTTAGCATACACAAAACACTAAATATAATTCATCACATAAACACAGAGTATCAGTTAGAGTTCCCTAGAGTAACTAATATAATCTTTTTCTTTTTTTAAAACATGATAGGTTTACAGTGGCTGCCTGCAGAGTGAGATATGGAAGAATGCAGGACTATCCAAATACTGGAGAGCCGAACAGTCCAGTCAAAGATAGAAGACTTGGAACTCACTGTAGAGTCCCATTGGAGTCTGTATCCAGAAGCCAGAAAGTCTACATTGGAAGTCTGAAGAGTCTGTGTGAGAAGGGTAAAGTCTCCACTAAAAGCCTGAAGACAGATGTCCAAAGGTGATGGCAACAACTGGAGCTCCTCCAAACACAGAAAAACTAATCTTCCTTCTTCTTTCTCTTTATATTCTATTCAGGCTACAAGTTTATTGGTTGTTGCCTCTCACACCCAGGGTGGGTCTTCCCTCTTCAGTAAGTCCATTGTTCAGTCACACCCAGAACTATGGTAAACCAATCAGCTAAGGATATATATATATATATATATATATATATATATATAAAATATATCTCCATATGTATATATCCATATATATATATATATAAATACATATTTGGAGTTTAAATAATTCTTCAAAATATATATTCCATTGTTACAAAAATATTTTAGTATACTTGTATATTCTAATTTGTTTTTGCTAATTTATATACACAAATCTGTAATTTGTATATGCTAATTTATACTACTTAGTTTTTCTTTATTCATTGACAAAATTTTGTGATGAAAAATAAAAATAAAAGCAAATCAAAAGGAAAATTACAATGTTTAAATTGAATGAAAAAGAAAATACAACATCTGCCAGTTCAAAATATCCAGGGTGAATGCTTATATTCTCAAATCAATGACCCTAGCTTTCATTTTAAGAAAATTGAAAAATATCAAACAAATTTCTAAGTAATTAGAAGAAACCATAAATTTAATCATAATCATTTTCATTATCATAAGTATAGGATCTTTTTCTTTATTATATCTCTAAAAAGTAACACATATTTCTTTTTCAAATTAGGAAATCTTAAAAAATCAAAGGAGAAACTAAATCATTTTAAATACCATCAATAAGATTTAACACTTAGATATACATTTTTCTAAGTATTTTTAAAACTGAAAATAAAATATAAAACATTCTATGTGGGTGTCAATGGCAGGCTATATACATCTCAGCAGATATATAGTAGATTGGAAGTTAAATCTTAAAATAATATATATATATGATGAAATTATTTTTCAAATGGTATGTATGAAAGGTGAAAAATGTTAGAAATTAAAATGGAAATGTCTAACAGAAAATTAAATTGAAATTCCAGAAGTTTGTAAAATTGTAAAACATAGCCAGAACCATTATGTGAAGAAATAAGGACTTATAAACTTCTGAGTAAAGAAAAAACATTGCCTCACATATTTGAGAATACGAGTAGTTTCAAAAGACGATAAACAAAAATAAGTTCATATCTATACACATTGTTTTTCAAAGTATAAGACACCAAAAAAATAGAAGTTATTATAAGTATCCAGAGCAAAGAGCCAAAATTTTTAAAAAAATAGGTTTTTTTATTTACTAAGATTATTATTGGTACATTTTAGGTATATAATATGATGGCATTCATCATTGTGAATTTGTACCTTTACATATATATCTTGGTTCTTATTATTTTCCCCATTCCCCTGCCCTCCCATCAACTTCTCCACCCCTCCCTATTTACAAAGACTTTGTTTCCAATTTTTCCTTTTCTCATATTTATTCCTTTCCCTTCCTCTCCCACTTCCCCTTCCCCTTCCTATTTTACATTATCTAGTATACGTTTTTATCCATATTTACACTTTCAGTTTCTCACACCAGAGAGAATATTCGGTATTTCTACATGTGTGTCCTATTTATTTCACTTAAGAATATGACCTCAATGTGCATGCATTTAATTATAAATGTCTCTAGTTTCTCATTCTTTATGGCTTGGTAGTATTTCATTTTATAAAACAAACAAACAAACAAAAAAACAACTTCTTTATCCAGCCTCCAGTTGATGGGCAATTGGGCTCTTTCAAAGTTTTAGCTATTACAGACTATGCCGCTATAAATATGGGTGCACATATATCACTGTGGTGTGATTAATTAATTCTTTTGGGAAGATACCCAAATCAGGGGAATAGCTGGGTCAAATGGGACCTCTAGTTCTAGTTTTTTGAGGTATCTCCATACTGATTTCCACAGTGGTTGCACAGTCTACACCCCCATCAGCAGTGGAGAAAAGTTCCTTTTTCCTGACAACCCCACCAGCATTTGCTATTGGTTGATATCTTGACAGCAGGCATTCTTTCTGGTGTGAGGTGGAATCTCATAGTTGTTTTCATTTGCATCTCTCAAAGGACCAGTGATGTTGAACATTTTTTCACATGTTGATTTGTTATTACTCCTTCTTTGAACATTTTTTCACATGTTGATTTGTTATTACTCCTTCTTTGTCTGAGAAAATCCTGTTCATTTCAAATGCCCATTTTTGGACTGGATCTTTACATTTTGGAGGTCTGATTTTTGAAAGTTCTTTGTATATTCTAGATAGTAGACCTTTGTCTGAGCATTGCTTGAAAACATTTTTTTCCACATTGTGGGTTGTTTCTTCACTCTGTTGGTGATTCCTCTTGCTGTGCAGGAGCTTTTTAATAAGATGAGATCCCAGCTGTTGATTCTTTATGCTAGTATACGTGCCATTGAGATTTTATTCATGAAAACTTTTCCTATACCAATGTCTTCAAGAGTTCTACCTAACGTCTCTTCCAGCCAGTTTAGTGTTTCTGTTTTAAAATTTAGATCTTTGATCCATTTTGATTTTACTTTAGTGCATTGTGAGAGATACAAGTCTAGTTTTAATTTTTTCCCAAATTAAACTCAATTTTTCCAGCACCATTTATTAGAGGCTATCTTTCCTCCAGTGGAGGTGGTGGGCTCCTTTGTCAAAGATGAGGTGGCTGAGTATGCCTGGAGTTGTTTCTGCATCTTATAATCTGTTCCACTGATCCTCAGGTCTGTTTCTTTGCCAGTACCATGCTGTTCTTATCACAGTAGCTTTGTGGTATAGTTTCAAGTTGGGGATAGTGATACCCCTACGTTGTTTTTGTTGTCTAGAATTGCTATTGTAGCTGTCTTCTTGTTCCAAATGAGTTTTTGGATTGTTTTCTCAAGTTCTGTGAAGTATGATGTTGGAATTTTAATTGGGATGGCATTGAGTATATATAGCAGTTTTGGAAGTATGGCCATTTTCACTGTATTGGTTCTTCCTACCCAAGAGCACAGGATGTCTTTCCATTTTCTGATATCCTCTTTCATCTCTTTTTTTAGAGTGCTGTAGTTTTCAGAGTAGAGGTCTTTGATTTCTTTCATTAGGATGATTCCGAGGTATTTCATTATTTTGGATGCTATTGTGAAAGGAGTTGTTTCTCCATTTCCTCTCACAGTGAGCCTGTTGTTCATGTAAAGGAAGGCTATTGATTTGTGTGTTGACCTTGTATCCAGCTACTCTACTGGATTTGGTTATTAAGTCTAGAAGATTTTTGGTACAGTTCTTGAGTTTTTCTATATAGAGTATCCTATCATCTGCAAACAATGACAATTTAACTTCTTTGTTTCATATCTTTATTCCTTTTATTTCTTTCTCTTGCCTAATTGCTGTGGCTAATGTTTGCAACACTATATTGAACAGAAATGGTGATAGTAGACCACTTGTCTTGTTCCTGGTTTTAGTGTGGAGGATTTCAGTTTTTGACCACTTAGTATAAAATTGGGTGCCAATTTTTCTTTTTTCTTTTTTTAAAATATATACATTTATTGGTACATTTTAGGTATAAAATACATTTACATTTATCATTGGGTGTTTGTACCAGAACATGATGCATCTTAGTTTTTATTTTTTCTCCCATTACTTGTTCACTCTTCACCCCCTCCACCCTTCCCTATCTGCACAGAGTTTGATTCCATTTTTTTTCTCATAATTTTTTTCTTTCCCTTCTTCCCTTTCCCCTTTCCCTTCCACCATCCCCAAACCCTTGGACCTTTTCTTATTTCAAATTATCAATTATTCATTTTAATCATTTTCATCCTTATTTACACTTTCAATTTCTCACACTAGAGAAACTATTCGGTATTTACACATGTGTATTCTATTTATTTCACTTAAGAGTATGGCCTCAATATGCATCCATTTAGGTATAAATGTCTCTAGTTTCTCATTCTTTATGGCTGAGTCATACTCCATTTTATAAAAAAACCACATCTTTTTTATCCAGTTTCCAGTTGATGGGCGCTTGGGCTGTTTCTAGCCTTTAGCTATTACAAATTGTGCCACTATAAACATAGGTGCACATATATCACTGTGGTATGATTCTTTTAATTCTTTGGGGAAGATTCCCAGTAAGGGAATAGCTGGGTCAAATGGGATCTGTAGTCCTAGTTCTTTGAGGTATCACCATACTGATTTCCACAGTGGTTGCAACAATCTACATTCCCACCAACAATGGAGAAAGCTTCCTTTCTCCCCACACCCTTGCCAGCATTTGTTATTGGTTGATTTCTTGATAGCAGCCATTCTTTGTGGGGTGAGGTGGAATCTCAATGTTGTTTTTATCTGCATCTCTCAAATGACCAGTGATGTTGAACATTTTTTCATATATTTACTTGCTGTTTTTACTTCTTTATCTGAGAAATGTCTGCTCATTTCAGTTGCCCATTTTTGAATTGGGTCTTTGAATTTTGGGGTCTGATTTTTTTCAGTTCTTTATATATTCTTGATAGTAGACCTTTGTCTGAGTTACAGCTGCTAAATATTTCTTCCCACATTGTAGGTTGTCTCTTAGCTCTGTTGGTAGTTTCTCTTGCAGTACAGAAGCTTTTTAATATGATGAGATCCCAGTTGTTGATTCTTTGTGCTAGCTCCCGTGCTACTGAAGTATTTTTCATAAAGTCTTTCCCTATGCCAATGTCATCGAGAGTTCTACCTAACTTTATCTTCCAGCAAGTTTAGTGTTTCTGATTTAATATTTAGATCTTTAATCCACTTTGATCTTAGTTTAGTGCATGGTGATAGATATGGGTTTAGTTTTAATCTCTGACAGGTTGAAATCCAGTTTTTCCAACACCATTTATTAAATAGGCTATCTTTCCTCCAATGAGGGTGATTGGCTCCTTTGTCAAAGATGAGGTGACTGAATATGTCTGGAGTTGTTTCTGCATCTTCTAATCTATTCCACTGATCCTCAGGTCTGTTCCTTTGCCAGTACCATGCTGTTTTTATCACAGTAGCTTTGTAGTATAGTTTCAAGTTGGGGATTGTGATACCCCCTGCCATGTCTCTGTTGCCTAGAATAGCTTTTGCTATTCTGAGTCTCTTCTTATTCCAAATGAATTTTTGGATTTTTTTCTCGAGGTCTATGAAGTATGCTGCTGGGATCTCAATTGGAATTGCATTGAATCTATATAGTAGTTTTGGTAGTATGGCCATTTTCAATGTTGGTTCTTCCTACCCAGGAACAAGGGATATCTTTCTATTTTCTTATATCCTCTTCAATCTCCTTCTTCACAGTGCTGTAGTTTTCAGTGTAGAGGTATTTTGCTTCCTTTGTTAGGTTGATTCCTAGATATTTCATTTTTTTAGGTGCTATTGTAAAAGGAATTATTTCCCAAATTTCTCTCTCAATGGGTCTGTTATTTGCATATAAAAAGCCTATTGCTTTTTGAGTGTTGACCTTGTATCCAGCTACTCTACTGAATCTGTCAATTAAGTCTAGAAGACTTTTGACTGAGTTTTTTGGGTCTTCTATGTAAAGTATCATATCATTGGGTGCTGATTTTTCATAGATGGTTTTTATTGGGTTGAGATAAAGCCCATGTATTCCAATTGTCTATAGCGTCTTTGTCACAAACGGGTGCCAGATTTTGTCAAATGCTTTTTTTTTAACTTATTGTTATGATCACATGGTTTTTGCTATGGTTTTGTCTCTGTTAATACACTGTATTACATTTATTGCTTTGCATATGTTAAACCATCCCTGCATCCCTAGGATGAACCCCACTTGGTCAGGATGTATGATCTTCTTGATGATCTCCTTATGATCTTGATGATCTTGTTTGTCAGTATCTTATTGAGGAATTTTGTATCTCTGTTCAATAGGGAGATTGTCCTGTAGTTCTCTTTTTCAGTTCGATCTTTCTGTACTTTTGGGATAAAGGCGATGCTTGCTTCCAGGAATGAATTTGGGAGTATTGTTTCCCTTTTAATTTCATTGAAGTTTTAAACAGTAGTGACAATAGTTCTTCTCTAAATGTCTTGTAGAATTTAGTAGTGAAGCCATCAGAACCCTAGTTTTTCTTAATTGGTAAGTTTTTAATTACATTTTCAATTTTCTTATTGTATAGTGTCTTGTTTAGAATTTTTAGGTCTTCCTTCAAGTTTGATAATTCATACGTATCTAGAAATCTGTGTATTTCTTCTTGCTGTTCCATCTTATTGATGTATAGGTTCTCAAAGTAGGTATTGATGATACTCTGATTTCTGCTGGGTCTGTTGTAATTTCACCCTTTTCATTCCTAATTGCATGGATTTGGGCCTTTTCTTTCCTTTTTTTGTTAAGGTTGGCTAAGGCTTTGTTAATTTTGTCTATACATTTGAAAGACCAACTCTTTGCTTCATTGACTTTTTTGTATCAGTCTCTCAGTCTCCATTGCATTGATTTCTGCTCTGATCTTTATAATTTCTTTCCTTGTTTAAGCTTTGGGTTTGTCCTGTTCTTCTTTTTCTGGAAGCTTGAGGTTAAATACTAGATTTTTCACTTGAGCTTGCACTGTTTTCCTAATATTAATATTCACTTCTATGAATTTCTTTTGTAAGACTGCTTTCATTGTGTTCCATGAATTCTGATATGTTGTATTAGGATTGTCATTTAATTGTAGAAATTTTCTGATCTCTTCTCTAATTTCCTCTATGACCCATTGGTTGTTCAGGAGTATGTTGTTCAACTTCCAGTTGTTTATGAAATTCTTGTGGTTTCATTTCCTATTGATCTCCAATTTTATCAAATTTTATTTTTATTTTTATTTTATCCAATTTTATTTTATTTTTGATCTGATAATATACAGGGGCTAACTTCAATTCTTTTGCATTTACTTAAAAATGTTCTATGAGCAAGTATGTGGTCTATTCTGGGGAACAACCCTTGTGCTGCTGAAAAGAAAGTGTATTCTGATTTTATGGCAGGGAGCACTTCGCAAACGTCTGTTAAGTTCATTTATTTAAGAGTTTGATTGAGTTCTAGTATTTTGTTGTTTATTTTTTCTCTAGTTGATCTATCTGTGACAGTGGATATTGAAGCCTCCCCACTACAATTATATTAGTGTTTATTTGATGTTTCATGTCAATTAATATTTGTTTTATATAGTTGGGTCCACTAGTGTTTGGTGCATATATATTTATGATTGTCATCTCTTCCTCTTGGATTATTCTCTTACAAGGATGTGGTGCCCTTCTTTGTCTCTCTTCATCAGTGTTGGTTTGAAATCCACATGATCTGCAAAGAGAATAGCTACTCCTTCTTTTTTTCAGGTTCCTGTCCCATGGAGTATTGTTTTCCACCCATTAACTTTCTGTCTATGAGTTTCTTTTTGAATTAAGTGTGTTTCTTGTATGCAGCATATTGTTGGATCTTGTTTCTTGACCCATTCTGCCAGTGTATTTCTTTTAATTGGTGAATTTAGATCATTAATATTGATGGTTATAATTGATATGTATTAACTTATCCTTGTCATGACCTTTTCCTGTTGTTGGATTCTCCCCCTTTGCATTTAATTTCTTTTCTTGCCTGATGCATTCATTCTGCTGGGCTTTGTGGGTAGTGATTTTTATTTCGTTTTCCTAGGATATTGTTTAAAATTTTTGCAGTCCCAGTTTGGTATTCATGAAATTCCTTTCTTTTGAGGTTGTTTCACTCCAGGTTATTCTTGACTTGAGGATTTGTGTTGAGAAGTATGCTGTACTTCTGATGGACTTCCCTTTGTATGTGATTTATTTCTTTTCTCTAACTGCTTGCTGTATTTTGTTCTTCTGTTGTGTTTCAGGAATCTTGACTGTTATATGCATAGGTGTAGATGTTTATGGCTAGTGGGAGTTCTATATGCCTCACTTATCTACATATTAAATTCTTTTACCCTGCTTGGAAAGTTTTCTTCCATTACTTCTGAAACAGTTTTTTATTTTGTTTGCACTATCTCCTGTTTCTTCATCAACTCTGATCAGTCTTATGTTATTCTTCTTTGCATCATATAGCAGCTGCTGGATTGATTTCTCATGGTCCCTTACTATTTTTAAGAAATCTTTCTTTTCCTGGTCACTACTTGCAATCCTGACTTCTGTATTTGATATTCTGTTCTCATATTTGCTTATTCTGTTGTGGAAACTTTCAATGGCATTTTCAATCTCCTGGATATCCATTTGTGTCTGTTTTATGTATTCCATTTGCTTCCTATGCTGGGATTCTATCACATTCTTCAGCTCCTCTACTTTTTTTTTTTTTTTTTTTTTCTGGTACCAGGGATCAAACTTGGGACCTCGTGCTTGTGAGACAGGTGGCGGCACCACTGAGCTAAATCCCTGGCCCTCTTCTACTTTTTTATCTGTGTCTGCTCTAGAGTTATTAATCATGTCTTTCACTATGTACACAATCTCTGTTGTAATCTGAGAAATTATTTTTGATTTTATTTTTTCCAGATCCTCTTTTGTTCCTCTTTTGTCAGCTCTTCCAGGAGGGTGAATTTCAGATTGTTCCATCTCATTGTCTCTTTGGGTTCCCTTCAATGATCTGAAAGCCTGTTTTTGAGTCTTATTTATGTCTTCTCATTTCAGCCAGGTTAGTCTGCTGTGCCATTGCTGAGGTGACTCTCTGTTCTCCCAGTGGGCTTCAATTCTCAACAAGTCTCAGAGAGGCCTTCTCTCTGCTACTCACCACTGCATCAATTCCTAGGTTCAGAATGATGGCCTTCTGGATCCCTACTCTGGCCTCTTGTCTAGAGAGGGGTGCTTTTGACTGGGATCTGTGCCCACTTACTGATATTATCTGAATGGGCCTCTGGCTGGGGCCTGTGTGCCTGTGAAACTGTTTTCTTGGTGGGCCTTTGGCTAGGACCTATGCACCTGTTCAGCTTTTGTCTGGGTGGGACACTGGCTGGGGCCTGAGCACCCGTGCTGCTATTGTGCAGGTTTGCTTCTGACTGGGGTGTACACTGCTAAGCCACTGGTGTCTGTGCAGTTTCCTGGCTGGGGCCTGGGTGCACTTGCTTAATTTGTTTTTTTTTTTTTTTTTTTTTTTTTGAGACAGGGTCTCAATATGTTTTTCAGACTGGATTTGTAGCTTTGTGACTCACTATGTAGCTCAGGCTGGCCTCAAACTCAGTGAAATCCATCTGCCTCATCCTCCAGAGTGCTCTGATTATAGGCATATACCACCACTCCCAGCTAGATTAGTAGTATTTAACTGAACTTCCCTATAATATAGACACCAAATGCAAGTAAAATATACAAATTTCTAAAAGAAAATTATAGACAATCTAGAATTCTACACTAAGCAATATTTATTTTCTAACAACAGAGGGACAAATAATGATATTTGAAGACAAACAAAAAGGGAAGTATCATACTCTTTTTGGAATTCTATTTAAAAATAACTTTTGAATATATTCTTTGAAAAAAATCACTCAAGTCAGAGGTGCAAGAAGGAATACAAGTTAATAATATAATAATGAATGCAGACAATATGAAAATTAAAAATAAAACAGCACCTAAAACAGCAGCAGAGTGAATGGTCTGAAGGTATTAAAAGGGCCTAGTATTCTTTGGAGGGAAGAAATATATTGATATATACTTTGATTAGTTAAGCAATCACTTAAAAATTTAAGATTAACCGCCAAAAAAAAAAAGAAAAAAAAGCTGTCAAAATAATGTGCATAATTTTAAACCATTTTAGGAGGAAAAACTGAAATGAGGAATTTCAGCCTTTAAAAAATGATTTAATGAAAAGACATTCCGAAAACCAGAACAAATAGGAAAAATAAGATAGAAGCAATTAAAATGTAAATATCTGAATTCTCTAGAAACATCCCTTCAGTCTGAAATTTAAAAAGCAACTATATATAATATGTAACTTTTTCAATTTTAAAATCCAAAATAAAGTCTCTTAGGATAAATAGCTCTTTCCATGTCTCAAACAGTTAAACTACTAGTTGCATTAAAATATCTAAAAGAAATGTCAAAAGGACCTAGGACTCTGCTGTGCTGACCAAATCTGGTCCATTTTAACACAAAATAATACAATTTTAATATTATTATATTTGTAATATTATTATATTATAATCACAGTGGTAATAAAGCTATAGTACATGTGCTACAGCAGACTGTTACCATTGATGTATTGATACATTATAACACATCACATTTTTTAAAAGAACTTCAGGAGTTCTTAACAATCGTGACGGGATGGAAATAAGGGTGCACAAATGGGGCAAAATATCTCAGTGATCCTAGATAAAGGCCTTTGATATTTTCTGTAGTTTAAAATAATTTACAATAAAAATGTGCCTGCACATTAACTACAAGGTCATACTCAACATACTCTGTAAAATACTGCTATTGTAAAAACGTGTTATAAAATAACATACATTTTTTATCATGCAGATTTTATGTAGTTTTCAGGTTGTAATAGCTTCCAGTGTTTATCTTAGCAGTAATAATGCCATTTGATCCCATTAGTTACGTTCTGCCTTTTTAATGTGACAATAATAAAACAAAACCAAGAAGACAAGGAGAAGGAATAAGAAGGGAAGAAGAGGTGGTGGGGGATGAAATTGGTTAAAATCACAACAGTGGAAAAATCCATTCTTGTTTGTGGTCCTGGCTAAGAGAACAGTTCTGTCTTCCAAGACTATTCTCTTAAATAAAACTCTAGAAAAAAGGAAAAAAAAAAATACGGCAAGCATAGAGAGTCTCTTTAAGGTGGAAAGAATGAGGACTCCCTAAGGGTAAAGAACCCCGAGTAGTAACTCTGAAGTTAGATTTCCCAGGTTTCCTCATTGCCACCCATATATTCTAGACAGACCCCTGCAAGAGTCTGCAGGCTACACATGCTAAGACATATGAGCAAAAGTTTCTCCAATATAAAACAGTTCCTGTACACCAAAGACCAGTGAACTGGTGCACAAACAGAGCAGTACAAATTTTTTTGGCAATATTCAACTAAGTCCAGCCAAACAACAGGGAGAAAATATTCCTCAAAGCCATTCCATATTTCAGGAAGGAGAAATATTTTTTTTTCAAGCACCGGGGATCTAACTTGGGTCCTTGCGCTTGTGAGGCAGGCAGCAGGGAGAAACATTTTAGTAAGGAAAGAGAAAAGTTGATCACACACGCAACACCTCTACCTGCAACAAGACTGCCTGTTGCAGATGCAAGGGTCAACACCCTTGTAGGAGCTAAACTTTCTTCCCTGTACTGGTTGAAGTGAACTCAATCTCCACTCCCACCTACTGGTAGCAATAAAAATTTAAAAAACCAAATAAGGTAGGGCTAGTCATGACTATAATTCATAGCCAACCTCATCCCTCTCATTAGGCCCAGTGAGAAGGTGAGCCTCCATCCACCTTGACCTGGCATTAAGCAGACAAGAAGTGATGGTGTGAGGTTTTTTTTCTTCTGTTGTGTGTGTGTCAGCAAGCAGAGAGGATCTGGGCTTCTGTATCCCTTAGATCACTGCCGTTGGGAATATGAAACTGTATTCTGGAAGAGCACGACTGTTTCTTAAAAAACTAAATATGTGATTACCATGTCTTAGGAATCACACTCTTGGGGAAGTAGTGAACTGAAAATTCATATTCATAATGCAGATGTTTATGTGAATTTATCTAAAAGCTTTATTTATAATAGCAACAAACTATAAGTACCCCAGATGTCCTTCAGTAGGTAAGTGACAAAATAAAATATGATGGATCTGTTCCTACAGAATAGTAGTCATTTATAAAAAGGACTGAACTAGCACTAAGTGCAATAATTTGTTTAGATCTCAAGGATATTACATTATGTGAAAAAGACAACCCCAGAAGGTTTCATATTGTATGACTCCATTTAAATGGCTTATTTGAAATGACAAATTTTAGAGATGAGAACAGATTAGCTACTTGACAGTGCTGTAATGCTTAGGGAGGCAGGGAGAGAGATTGGTTGCTGTGGCCGTAAAAATATAACATGAGCGATCTTTGTGATGAAACTGTTCTGGGTCTTGACTATTAGTAGTGACATGAATCTACATATGTGATACATGTGTGATACAACTAAACACACATGCAAATGAGTGTAAAACGGATGAAATCTGAATAAGAAGACTAGATGTCATCAATATAAATTCCTTGTTTGCCATAATACACTGTATTTATCCAAACTGTTATCATGAATGAAAAATGAATGAAGAGTTCATGGGATGTCTCTGTGCTATTTCTTGTAAATGCTTGTAATATAGAATTATATCAAATATAGAATTATCTCTATATATTCTAGAGTATTCTATATATAGAATATTATTATTATATAATTATTATATTATAGTATATAGTATATAGAATATAGACTTTTCTATAGATTATATATAATAATATAATATCTATAGATATGGGATATCTATATCTATAGATATTTATAGATTATATAATATTTATAGATAATCTATCATATATAATATATTATAGATAAGCCTCTATAGATAATATATAATATAATATATATAATAAAATATAGAATTGTCTCAAATTTTTAAAATATTTTTTAAAAATTAATAAATGAACAAAATAGACATCACATCTCAAGGTGTGATGCAAGATTGTCTTGAAAGGACAGGCCCCAGCCAGAAGCAATGGGTAATTAAATGAATGGACACTTCTCAGACAAGAAGTGGAAACCACAAATAAACATGAAAAAATGTTCAAATCACTGGTCCTTCAAGGGATTCAAATGAAAACACTGAGATTCCACCTCACTCCAGAAAGAATGGCTGCTGTAAAAAAATCAACCAATAACAAATGCTGGTGGTGTTGTGGGGGAAAAGGAACTGTTCTCCATTGTTGGTTGGAGTGTAGACTGGTGAAACCACTGTGGAAATCAGTATGGAGATACCTCAAAAAACTAGGATTAGAGGCCCCATTTGACCCAGCTAATCCCCTGCTGGGTATCTTCCCCCCAAAAATAAAAGAATCATATCACAGCAATATATGTGCACCCATGTTTATAGTGGCACAGGTTGTAATAGTTAAAGCTTGGAAACAGTTCAATTGCCCATCAACTGGAGACTGAATAAAGAAGTTGCATTTTTTAAATAAAATTGAGTATTACTCAGCCATAAAGAATGAGAAACTAGAGACATTTATAGCTAAATGCATGCACATTGAGGCCATATTCTTAAGTGAAATAACTAGGACACACATGTAGAAATACTGAATATTCTCTCTGATGTGAGGAACTGAAAGTGTAAATAAAGATAAAAATGTATAACAGATAATGTGAAATAGGAAGAAAATGTCCAAAGGGGAAGGGGAAGTTGGAGGGGTAGGGGAAAGGAAAGAAGAGAAAGGAATAAATATGAGGAAAGGAAAAAATGGAAACCAAGTCTTTGTAAATAGGGAGGGGGGAGGGGTCGAAAGGAGGGCAGATGAATGGGGAAAAAATAAGAACCAAGATATATATGTAAAGGCACAAATTCCCAATGATGAATGTCATCATATTGTATATCTAAAATGTGCCAATAAAGTTAATAAATTAAAAAAAGAATATTTGGAAACTAATTTTGTAAACTCAGCTCTCAACCCTACTTGAGATTGATTGTAATACACCTTTAAGATCTGATCCAAGGTGAGGAACTAGAGGCCAAAGGTTGGTTGCTGGCAAGGTTGTTCAGTTTCTTTAGTTCTAAGTCTTTCTAAGTGTCCATGAAATGCTACAGATGTCTGTCTTTCATCTAAAGTCTAGACAAATATCCCAGTGAGACAACAACTTGCTTTTGGTTATTAGAGCTTAACAGATAGAGAAGACTAGTGTCTATCTCTATCTGGTAAGTTTTTCAAGGGAATAATACCTATTGGATGTACTACTCTAACAAACATATAGACACAGTTTGTTGCATAGGGAGAATGCATCAATATTTCCAGTGTTTTAGAAAGAATGAATGGATGTTTGCTACGGATGCATGTGATGTAGAATTAGCAGATGGTAATTGGGCCTACCACTGAATAGTCAGCATTTAAAAGAGAAATCATACAAGATGGTAGTATACTTAGCTGCATCAAGGCAACTAAAGGTGAAAGATTCCTGGGGCAAGGGGTACCTGCCAAGCCTGCTGATGTTCCACTTTCTGTGACTGTGGGATCTACGTGCTAAGTTATTTTTTATCCTAGTAAGTTATGAATCCCCCCTTATCTTTCTCCTAAGAAACATTGTGTTTTGGGGTCATTTCTCTTTTTGTTCTTGCTCATCTTCTCTGCTCTAATCCTGTTCTATTCTGTACTGCAGGGATTTCATTTCCAAAGATCCCTTTACTCATTGTTACTTAGATCATGATATATGCCTGTTATCCCTGTGGGGAAAGAAAAAGTATACATAAAGCATATATTAAAAAGTATCATAATATATTAACAGAGGGAGCCACAAACCATTCAATGAACCCAGGAACATGGTAGTCAGATAGATTTATCTGAAATAACCAACTCATTGAGAATGAGTTTTTATCAATTTACCTAGATGAGTTAGTACAATAAGCTGACTGGCTTCTCTATGGTCTCCCAAATCCATACCTATGGTAGAAGCCAATAATGAAATTTTTAAATTAATAATTTTAATAACTAAACAGTAATGCTTTTAGTCCTTATTTTTAAAATATCAACTTGAAATGTATTTTTGAATGTGGGTAGATATACTAAATAGCAATGCCCATACATAGTACTGAAAATGTGTCAACTAACTTATCTTCATTTATCGACTAATGTAATAGACACAGTTTGTTGTTGCTATTAAAAGAGCAGCCAAAGTACCTAACAGAAGATTGGAAAAAAGTATAAAATCATGAAATTCTGGGTCAATTATGAAAAGTACTTACTGTTATCTAGAAGCTGACTTCACTATAAAAACATTAGATTTGCTTTGGATTGATCTACAGTGGTTGTTAATATACATATTAATATAGAACTTTTAGGATTTGTTTTAGACCCTGCATTATATTTGCAAACATTATTATGTCTACTTAGGTTGAGTAACATTTTACCAGTACAAGTGTAGAAATATTACCTCCTTTTACTGGAATTTACAGTCCCCTATTAAATTCTGTTAAATACTCCTTGTCTACATCGAGAAGCACTTCAGACTAAAAGGTTTCCTCCACAAACCTGGAGGCTCCCTGAAAAAAAGGGCTTGGGGGTGCTTCTCAGAGGGTGGACACTTGGCATGAAAAAGCAAAGGTGCTCTCCAAATGGTACGAACTGAAAGAAATGATTATGACATAAGGAAGAAAAAATTCTCCATAACGACAGACTCAATTTTCACCTACCTGCACAGTTAACTGGTCCTGGGGTCATATTTATCAATAATGCTATTTAGAAAAAAAATCATGAAACTGCTATTGCACCTGAGTAGTAAAATTTATATCCAATTTAGAATTAAGTTCACAATGCAAAAGGTACTTTTCAAAAACATTTGCCTCTACAGAACTGTTGGGTACCTTTTGTGGTGTCTATTCAGCTCACAATGGTCCTTATTCACCACCAATTACCTGAGTGCTCCATAGCAGAAACTTCTGTAATTCTGTTCTATAAGGTGATACTTGTAATTCCCATGTGGTAGTGCTCAACCTTATGTATTTGTTAGAATGCCTGAAATTTAAAGATCTGGATGCTCTAGTCCAACCACAGAGGTTCAAATTTAATTGAACACAATATTTCTTAAAATTTCTTAAATGCATTTAATTCATTGCCAAAGTATCTTACTGGCATGTCCTCTGAACGCGAGACCCATCAGAAATCTCAGGGAATCTGACTTAGGACAAAAGACAGAGAAAATAATTTGTTTAGTTCTATGTATTGGGTCTTATGCTCCTGGATAATACAGTCCGGAAATAGACAAGAGAAGCAAGCATATCTGAAAGGAGAGAAGAAAGCAGTAGGACCATTGAGAAGACCAGGAAGGTAAATGTAGAGGAGGGTGCTTGGACCCCTAGGAGACAGTGGCCTTTCAATCTTGAAGTGCCATGTATACTCTTTCTTTTTAACTTATTTCTTTTGCTTTTCATCCTTGAAGGAAATTGTTTTAGATACAGCACCCACAGGAGTCCTAGGTGATCCAGTTGTTCAACTCAAACTCTCTAGTTCGATAGTCTCTCAGTGTAAATGATGTTGCCACTACAAATTTCACTCATTACTTTAGCACTCATCTGGCACTTAGTAATTTATGCTGTGTTTGAAACATCTTAGGCCATTATTTAACCTTAAAGCTATGCAGATGCCGAGTGATAAAGATTAAATATTGTCCATACTCAATAGGGCAAATATATCAGGAATTTGTGGATAATATTATTTTTTGTCTATGGTTGAACGGACTACTTACTGTAAATCAAAATTTGACCACTGTTAAGAATGATGTAATTGAAATAAGTGAACAAGTAACATGAAAAGAATAACTAATACGGTTTTTTACCTAGGGGAAAAGATGTGTCTCTCCTTTCTCAATTTGCATCCCATCTTCTGACTCCCAAACCATCTCACACTGATCTCTAGAAGGTTGAAGTTTCAAGTGGATCACTAGATTGTTACTACGGAGTAAAAAAGTATCTAAGTCAATCACCTCTTAATACCAGTTTCCTCTACTGGAGAGTAAATGAGGGTCAGTGAATCTTCCTGAAAGCTAGATGCTCTATTCAACAAAATTGCAAGCTCCTTAGGACAACAACAACTTTTTCAGCTTCAGCCATTCAGTGCAGCATAGAAGTTTATTAATGAATCTACTTAAATAAATAAATGAAGATGAGTTCAGCTTTTATATACCAGTTACACATATTAAACATAAATGTCAATACCACGCCTGCACAGGAGGAAAATTGATATTTTTATATTGGTGCTTACACTAATGTTTTGATTCTATTAACATCTCTATTTCCTATGTTTAAAAATGCAATTATATAATTTATAGTTGTGAAATACTCTCTTCCAGCAATAAATGGCTTTTGTGCAGATTGTAAATTTGCTGATTCCAATGAAAACACATGGGGAAAAAAACCCTAAATTATCACCAATTTCCACCAACATAAAGAGATTTCACAGTGTTCTAATACAAGTCTTACTGACATAAACACATAATGACAGAAGACAAAAATGTGTTTGTAATGGTCACATAAACATTTCAGGATTTTATTAGAGAAAAATCATAATTTGTTAAATATTTTCAAGAATTCATTGAAATAATTCACTTGACAGAAAAAAATCCATTTCCCTTATTTTGAGAATGTTCAGAATATTCACAGAAATAGCATTTCTTCAAATGCTGCACTTTAGATTGATTAAAATGTTTTTATATTATTAAAAGATATTGTAATTTCAAAGTCACTAAAGGCGTTCTGCCAATGATAGAAATAAAAGCAAAACACTGGGTTAGAGTCACAAATCTACACACTTATAGATATGGAAGTAATATATTTTGTTCCATCAACATGTCTACTTTACATTATTCAGCACAAAGCTTTGTGAAATAAGAATCATGGGAATATAAGAATATAAAGGAAAAAGGTACAAATAACAGCTTCATAAACTGAGAAATGTACATAAATAAATCATGTATATGTGGGCAGTTTGCTTACCTGGCAAGAAACAAAATATGGAAATCTGCTTGTTAAACAATAACTACAGAGTGTGCTTTTATGATGTTTTCTCACCACAGTAATTCATATTAGAGATAGAAGCAGTTGCACGTTAAATAAAATCATTGAGCATTGTTCCCTTTGCATTGCAAAGAGCTGACTAATGTTGTTTTCAGATGCTTCCCATTAGAAAGTAAATATTCCTTCAATGCTATGCATTTCACAAAATTTAATAAAGACAAACTGTAAATAAAGTCACAGGGAGATTTCAGACATTTTTATTAGGAGATTGTTGAAAAGAAAAGGAAAATTAAATACAATACCAGTAAACGTGGTTCTCACATTGAAACCAGGCTCAAATAACTAGGCTACCATAGAAAAATTTCCAATTCTTGCATTATGATGTAAAAACAGATTTTTGTACAGGTTTTGTACAACAAAATTCGTAATAACCTTTTATCATTTTTAGAAAACTTTAAATATATAGATAAAAATAGACAATTTTCATAGGTCCTACATGAAGATGAGTATGTTCTGTTCCAGGGGCTTGCATAGAGCGCAAATGTGGTTATAATATAGAACAACTAGACATTAATATTCATAGGTTTACAAAAGCATGAAAACCGTAAAATGGGCACAATTTTACTTGTTTATGTCAAAACAAAATTTCTAACCAACCTGTTTAACTAAAAAAAGGAAAAAATTAAGTTACAGACTTACAATAACATTTCATGACTTGTAATATTTACAAACATGTTAGTAAGCGTCTTTCTTAACACATAACTGATAGCTTTTTTCTTTAATCCTTTCTAAAATTTCCTTTTATGTCAAACCAAACACTAAAGCACTCTCAAAGGTTTTGAAAGGATGTATTTTAAAACTATTTAACCTTACTTAACAGGTGACTCTATGCCAGGAGCAGAGCAATGGCTGATTCTACCACACACATAAGTTGTGAACTTTTTAAAAAATCTTTCCAAAGATGTATAATTCAAAGATTGCCACAAGTCAATCCAATTTTAAGTGTTGTAATCCTTTAAAGACTGCATATAGGGGAAAATAAAAAAAATACAACATAAGAAAGAGTAGAACTTCTTGTGCTCAAACAGCAAAAGACGGTTGTGGAAGAACTATGCTTAGGAAACCAAACTTCTACAAATCATTTACTAACAATACTTTAAATAAAAGATATTGCTCCCTTTCAAAGCAAGCTAAAATAGGAACTGTACATAAAGCATTTTAATTGAATTAAAAATGGATTTAGCTGGTTAATAGTGAGTTACATAAAAGAATTATGTTCCAGCATTACGAGGAAGACCTAACAGTACAGAAGCTTAGTGCCAGAGTATCCATAATGTTAACTTCTTAAAACCAAATAATTATTACCCAATCAAAACTATCTTAAACATTTTAAGCTAGTTTCTTAGACACTTAAGATTTTGCTGTGTTATGGTAAATAAATAATGCTATAATCATAAGATTTTAAGATGACAGAAAAATAATAAATTGTACAGTGGCTGTAGTGACTTATATCAGTCTTTAAAGGTGTAATTTCAGATATATAAAAACAAACAGAAGGTAACTTCAGCACGTAATAAGCACTGTTTGCAGCTTTACTTCCAGTTATCTGCACAAAAGTGAAAACACATACTGTAACTTTCAAAAAGACAGTGAAAATAACACATAGCCGCCCTTCCCTCTGACCAGGGTGGGAAGCACAACACATTTTAACTTTATCACTCAGGGCTACATGGTATTGGACTGATACATCAAGGATTTGTTAGGTTCTGTTTTTCAGCAACATTAACATAATATGACATTAACATATAAAAATATTTCTGGTGTATTAATTTACTGTTCAGCCACAATCCACTCTCAATAGTGCAGTTTGGGGCACTAACTAGGGATCAATATACAAATAAAAGTGGCTGAGACAGAGTTCTGATGTCACCAGATACTTAAGTCTCATTCATTAATACTGTGACTCCAGACAAATATTTACATGCCTGCATGCGTTAAAACCAGAAAGACATCTTTCTGACCAACAGGGTGACAAAACATATTTTCTAAAATTTTCATTTTCCTAAATTCTAGTATACTACTGCATACATAATACCTTCCTTGTGTTTTATGTTTATATACTGTACATGTGACCAACAGTTTGAATAAGAAGCAACATTATTATTTTGAATTCTATATACCACTACCAGTTTGGAATGAAAATGTTACATTTATATATATATATTTATATATTTTATTTTTAAGAAAAAGAGACCTTCAGCAAAACCTTTTGGCTTGTATTCAATGCTTCTTTTCAGATATGCAAAATGTTATTTCATTGGGTTGATGTCAACATCCACTTGTTGGTCTTTTGGAAAGTATGTGAAAAAAATGTTCAGGAGAAAAACCCACAATTAGAGTTTAAAATTGAATGTAACAGAATACTACTCTTCATTTTTTTTCACAATCCTCTATGCCCCTTACAAGTTTATTTCCATGCTTTCTTGCTGGTTTCAGTGGGACATAATTCTGTAAGTCTGGGTAACCATGGCTAAAAGAGTCTGTTGATGTGCTCAGATACAGAATTTTCAGAAGAGGAAAATGGTTCATTCCATTAAAAAAAGCCAGGTCTATTTTCAGACCTGCCTTTAACTCTACAAGGGTCCAGCAGCAAAGTTGCAGTTATTAACTGTAAGAAGTTTGATACTTGTACATTTACAAACATTCTTGGGTCCTTGGTGTGAACCATAGGTGAGAATCAATGGAGGAACTTTTTTTTTGTAGAATACTTAAGTGTTAAAGAAATTTAATACACAAAATTGAGGAAGTTCCCTTGAAAGGATTTTATTTTTTTCTGAACTTTCCAATGGCGAATGCCTGACTGCAAGTTCTTTACTATGACATGGGATTTCTTCAACAGGAAAGATTCAGTACATGACAGTAGTTTTCAAATACAGCCGTCCATCTAAAAATGAATAATAAAAAACAATTAATGACATAACATTTTGGGGGAAATTGTGCGCACAAAAAAATATGTAGCCTGCTACAAAGTTTGTGTTTTTATTTTACCTTCACTTGCTTAAGAAGTAACATTTTTCACATATTCTTAAAGCTAATTTCTTAATTACATTGGGTATATATGATAGAGAAGAATATAGCATTTTTAGTTCTCATACATATTTGCTATTTTGATATCAGTTCCAGAGCACTCAGAAAATAGATAAGAGTAGGTGTGTGTGTTTTACTGATATGCAAAGCTAGTTTATTTCTGTTGCATGACAATTACTTCCTCCATGCTTGCAGTACCAAATTTTCTCTGAATGCACTCAGGTGTATCTCCATCAGGAAAGACTGAACCCAAAGCTTAATTTTAGCAGTGTTGGTTAATAATGCCATGTAATGTAGCTATTGTGCACATTGGTTGCTATTTGTAGGAAAGCCACCTCATATTTCATCCCTATCAATGAACTATATAACTTTTCCTCCTGAAACGAGATTAACCCAAAAATTAAATGTTGAGTTATAAGTATGATTCAACTTTTGCCAATGAAAAAAACACTGCCATGTAAAAAATAAAAAAATAAATCAAATTTTAGACAAAATGAATACACACAATGAAAGAAGCAGAAATAAGAAATTGGAAATTAAAAATCCAAACAAAACCAAAACAAAACATAAGCCTATTCCTCAAATATAATACTCTCTAAACCTTCTGTTTTGTGGTGTGGCCTGAAGTTCTGCTATATTTGTGTAAAATATGTCTGATTCTCAAATTTTAACAGCTACAGTAGGGGACAGAGTGATAAGAAAAGGAAAGTTTTACAAACATTAAAACAAGCATATTGTTATGTGAATGCTTGCAAAATGTCTGATGGTTTCAAAAATTTAACTACAAAGGATGACCAAAATATATGGTGAATGTTTAAATTAAAAATATTTATTACAGTAAAAGACACATTGCTATGAATTTCCCTCAAAGTATCCCCTCTTGCTTCCAACACTCTGATTCTATTGTTCTTGTCACTTTCTGAAGCTGTTCTAGAAGTCTTTCAAAAATGCCTGTACAATATGTGATAGAAAATACAATGAATTCTGCTACCCAGTGCCACTCTGCCCGCCCCCCAAAAAAATCAGGCTTAGACAAAACAATTGCAGTGTGTCTTCATAAACCTTACTCACTGTATCTGGCACCATGTGACTTCTGAATCTTCCCCCAAATCAAAATGACATTGAAAGATACATGTTTTGAATTAATTCAGGACACTGAGGTAGCTGAAAACAGCTACTTACTATCACTTTTTCCTGGCTAAGTGACCCTGTCCTTCTTCTCCATTCTGTATACCTCAAGTTCCATACTGTGTTGGAATATTTAGCCTATCTAGAAAGTATCTAGATAGATATTTAGATTTATTTAATATTTAGTCTCTCTAGATATTAAATATCTAGAAAATAAGCTCTCATTCCCTCTCAACTTAATCTTCTCCTTCTTATTGAGTCTCTCTACATAAAGTGACTGACTCTTTATTCTCTAGTACACGCACTCTAAGAAGTCACTCAGTGGTAGAGCATTTGTCTCACTTTCAAGTCACCTAAAGTGAGCCTACAACATGATGACATGGTGAGACCTGTGAAAGCAGCAGCCATATATCTTTTCCCACAAGTATTAGAATGAAAATGCTTCAGCACGCTACTTTCTGTAAAAGTTTTAACAAGGGTTCAACTGTTAAATTTTTGAACAAAAAATTAACATACGAACATTAATGTAAAGTTCACCTAAATTTTTTAATTAAACTCCATTGACTTTTAAAACATATTTGTAGCAATTATTTTATAAATGTCTTTACCATGGATGGTTTATCAAATACATTTACTGTATAAAAATTATAGACATTATAGTTATGGGCTCAATATCTGATATATTATAATTCTACTTCTAATCAATTTATCTTGTATTAAATTTTGATTAATGTTCCTAACAGATGGACAAATGCATCAAACATTAAAGATGTCAGCTATGAAGTGAATTCCGACTTCCTACATTTATTTCCATAATTAAATATTAAATACTGGAGATTCTCTGTCTTAGAATGAACTAGAGGTAGAAATAGGCCACAAATAGAAAGATTCCATAAGAGTGACTTTCTCTCTTTTCATTTACACAGCCTAACTTTAAAAACAATTCTACATTATATTTTTCTCATTTATTGAAAAATACTTGTGAATAATTAAAATCTATAAGACTAAATGTTTCAATTAATTTCATATTATTCAAGAGAAGATATATTGGTTCTGTAGCTCATTGGCTTTGTGGCTTTCTAAGGTTAGGTATTTTGCACATTTTCATAGAGCTAGCAATATTAAATAATCACATAACACACCCAGTGAGCTGATAATAGGCTTCTGAATGACGGCGTTATAATTCTAACTCAGGTTTCTGCTAACAAACTAAATAATGGAATGAAAACTGAATGGCAGGAGTGCCAGAGAGTGCCAGAGAGTATATACAGTATGGACTTATAATCCAAACTGTGCCATGTTTTTATGTTATATATGGACAATGTCAATATTCTCTCCTTTCATGACTATTACAAGATCAAGAAACCATGGGACCACAGAGAAAGCCTTGGGATCACAATAAAAAGCCTTGAAAACACAAGCTGTAGAAGAAATTATTTGAATCCCTGGGGTGTTTCCATAGCTGAGGCATCATTCTTCAGAGGTTTGCAGTTTGCATGTGGAAACATAGAGGACTTATTTATACATTGTGTTTGAAGAGTTGTCCTTTGTGCATCTGACTTTACCAGATAATCTCATATCTGCCCTCCCCAACATTTCCTACACTGTCTACATGTTGTTCTGTAAATATTTTTCCTATTTGTTCTTGCTGTTAAGTAAGGTTTACAAAACAATTATTGCTTGATATCCAAATGACTGAGAGCTTTGAAATAAAAAATTGGCAATAATGGAAATAATGATTATTATCAGCACATCTAGTATTTTCTGAGCATCTAGTGCTCAACAAGCCAATAGATATTCTTAAGGCCTTTTATATATAAGGTTATTAATTCCCTCAGAGGTTGGGTATTTTGCACATTTTCAGAGTTACACATAAAGAGACTCCATAAGAAAGACTTTTTCTCTTTTCATTTACACAGCCTAACTTTAAAAACAATTCAAATTACACCAAATATAGGTGCAGTGATTTGATATTGTGTGAATACAAATTTGGGGTCCATTCCAGTACAGTGCATTTCATCTGAGAAACTGCAAAAAACACATTGTATCTGCCTTGCTTTCTGCAGTCAGTGGATCTGCTCCTTGCTCCTTGACCAGGCTTCCTTTGAATTTGCACAGCCTTAAATGAGCAACTTGAATTCTTAGAGCCCGTTTCAGAAAAAATACCTTCCTTTGACACACTGATTATTTGCTTTTGTATGGGAGGTTGATGTGACAACAAAATCATCACACTAAACTTAGTACATGGGAGGACTTAATTAAAAAGTCTTTTCTAATTAAAAGCTTTTGGGAGTAGAGGTTGAGTGCAACTATTTAAATTACAAATTCCTATTAGTTTCAAAGTTCACTGTGATTTGATGCTTACAGCTATAACTTGGTGAATAAAAAAGAATCTAGATCACCGGAGAGTTTATTATAGGCATGTAAATCATACACATTTAGGTCTAGAGATAAAATTTTTAGAGATAAAAATTCTCTGTAAAATTGGATTTCAGATTTTAATATTAAAGTTAACACCATCAAATCAGTCCCAGTGAGTATCTAAATTCTATATGTTATTTATTGCTGGGGAGAGCAAAACAAGACACTCCATAACAAAATTTCAACTTTTATGCTAATGTAATAAGTTTAATACTTTGGTTTAATGTTTTCACAAGTATTATTATATGTGGCTATTCCTAATGTTGATTACATATAAATACAGTATTTGTCTTTTCTCCATACACAAAAACTAGAGTCTTACATAATTTCACCATTCATTTTAAACACTGATCACAGTATCTAACAATTTTTTATATAAGACAATAACATATAAATCAGAACAATTTCAAATTCTTAGTTGAGTGGCACTAAAATCTAATTTATTATTTTGTGGAAATCATGTCATATTACTAACAATGCCAGTGAAAAAATATCACAAAATATTCAAATAGACAGATATACATTTTATATTTGAATAGAAGTACTTCACAAACATCTTCATGGATTTCTAATACTGTATGTCTTTTGTAAAAAGGGCTTAATAAATTGCATTTCCTATTAGAAGAAAGTAGCTTTAAGAAAAGTGGCATCAATTTGCTCAAAACTTATATCGACACCTGCAATCTAATGAAGGTTGCTATTTTCATAAAACAGTTACATGCCTCACATGTCTCACTACTCTAGAGCTGAGGAAAATGTGAACACAGCAGAGGATAAACATATAAGATCATACATCTACAAAGTTTAGTATTTACTTAAAGTAGATGAGGTTATTATAAAATATGGTAGCCCTGAACCTCTCTCAACATAACGTCTTAGTTATTTGAAATAAAGGAAATCAAAACAAGTGATGAAAACAAATGTTAATGATTCATGTGATATTTGATAAGACAACAAAAGGAAGTCAAAATAAAAGCAAACAAACAGGAACAGATGGGAAGGATCTTTGTCAAGTCATAATCTCTCTTCTAAAATCCCCAAAGGAAGAAGCTAATTAAAGAAAATATTGTTTCTTGCTTTTTTATAATTTTATATTTAGAGTTAGAACATTCTGCTACAGCTAAAGCAAAGAAGCAGAGACACAAAGTCTGCACTGAACATGAGAAATATTTTAAAAGAGATTGATATTCAGCAAAATTCTATTTATGAGGATGCCGAATAAACATCACTTCTTCTAATGAAATACAGACACATAGATAATAACAGTATAGTGATTTCCAGACATTCGAATGCCATTATTTTTAAGGCTCTGTACAAATGCAATTAAAAAGTAAAAACTGAGAAAGCTGCAGCAAATTTTGATTTTTTTGATTAAAGGGTATACCTGGGAAACCTGAAGCCTACAGAGCTGAGTCAGTCAGAGAGGATTAGACCCTAGATCCCTTTTGTATGTTTTCTCCATAAGCACCTGGTGCTGTTCTATAGAATGATGTGGACAAGTACTAGAACATCATGTCCACAAGATCCAAATATACTAGTACAAGAAGTAGGTAATAGATTATCTAATAGAGCAGTATGGCACATTAATGAATGGATAAGATAATATTTATTGCAAGGTTGTATAAGTGCTTTTCCCCCCTGGGGATTGAATGTAAGGCCTTGTGCTATTTGTCTGCCCAGTAGGGAGTGAGTAACTTGATGTTTAATGTAAAAAAGACTTTGTGACACACTCTACCACTAAGCTATACCCCCAGTCCTGAAGTAAAGTTCTTGATTGTGGCTAACAATGAAGACAAAAATGTTTACATTAATCACTGGTTTTAGATTGCTTTTAAGTTCTTTTTCAAGGAGAAAGTGTATGAGAGAACACAGGCTCAGTTAAAATACATTCTGAGAATTAGAAAGTCATCCAGTGCTGTACTCTACAGGTTGATAAGGATATTTACTACCTTTTTTTTTTTTTTTGGTACCGGGAATCAAACTCGGGACCTTGTGCTTGCGAGGCAGGTGGTGGAACCACTGAGCTAAATCCCCGTCCCCTGACTACCTTTTTAAACAAAGACAATTAAAGTGAAATTATCATTTTTTAATATAAGGATCTGCACTAGAATCCAGGTGAGGACAATTTTGCCAGGAGAAATTTGAACCTTGAAAATTTGAAGTAGGTGGAACTAAACTTTGGAAATTACAGACCTAGCAAGGATTTTCTCTGGCCAAGCTGAAATGATCACATTTTCTTTCTAAATGAAAAATTAAACAGAAGGACCAGCAATGAAAGTGGAACTAAAGAATGTGGAGAGAAGACACCTGGGGATCTACAGATGGAGATGGTTAATTGGAGCTTGCTTACAGTTATTTAGTCAATTGAAGACCTTGGCAAAATACTTTTCCAATGTGGCTAGATTAGTTTAGAGTATTACCATTCCTCCAGCAAGTGATATTCTTGTCAGTATCTTAAAGAAGAGGCCCTTTGTATGAATTGCATGGTCAACTATGTTGATATTTTCTGTGTGCAAAGAGAAATTTACTTCCGAAAGATGATCCTACTTTATTGGGTACTAAAGGTATTTTATTTAGTACAAAATAATCTTCTGCAATTGGGGTGAAAATGTGGACCTTACAGTTCTATACACTCATAGGTATTCAATGACTGAATATTCTTAAAACCATGATTACATAAATAATAAATAATAAAACAAATAAAGATAATAAATAATAATAAAACAAAGGATTACCATCATCAGTCTACTATGTTAATGCAACAGAGAACAGGCAATTCTGTGTTTAGTGTTAAGAAAGCCCATTTGATAAAATGTTGTAGTCATGAATTATTTGCCTAAATTTATACAGACAGAGTTTGGATATCATATACTTGGAACATAAATGTTGCTGCAACCACTTTTCACAGGAACCCAACTGTTATCTCTTTCAAGTTGCTTTCACTACACTGACAAATGAAATGCTTTACTGTTCTAGAGATATTGTTAAAATCTGGCTATCATCTCCTTTAAGTCAGATAACATACCACATGACCTTGCACATTTCTAGTACCTTGAACATATCTGAAAGTGCACACGAAAATATATGCAATAAATTATTAAAATTAGTATCACGAAATGAGGGAAAGGTGGACACATCTGCCTCTGTATATTGTACCTTGAGAAGAACACAAACTCACTGGGGTAGTATACTGAACCTAATCATGAGATGCAAAACAAAAAACATTCTATTTTTTAAAGGACAAAATTCTTCACAAATGTATGTTTTATAAATTATAAGGGTAAGGAAATGCTTATGATTAAATAGATTACAGACAAATAGCAAATAAATATAACACATGATCCTAATTTGGATTCAGTAATGAAGGACAACGTGCTAAAAAGGACATTATTGGGTGAAGTGAAAAAATTGGAATATGGATGGCAGATTACATAAAAATATTGTGTTGATGAAATATTTACTGAGCTGATAAATAGACTGTATTTTGTGTAAGTACATCTTACTGTTACCAAATGCTCGCTGAAATAAGTATGGATAAGTATTATAAGCAAGTGGTCATTATTAAGTATATATCTTACTTGAAAATATTTCAGAAAATATTAGAGAACATGGTAAAGCATGTAGGGGCAAAATACTAATAACAGATGAACCTTGGTAAAAGATATATGACAGTTTTTAATATTGTTCTTGAACTTCTAAGTTTTTATTTTTGGAAATACAAATTTTTAAAAGTAAAGTAGTTTGTCTCAGTTAAATAAAATTTCAATATATCAGCAATATCAGATGTTTATTAATAACTAGTTGAAAATTTGTATTCTCTATCTACATATTCTGTTTCACTGATTATGTGAACAATATTTTCATGATAAATATTTCCTGTTTAGCAAGAAGGCTTCTGAGAAGTCTTATTCAAGTATTAGGTAGTAAATAAATGGTTAGTGATTTTCTTAATAGATTTCTCCACAGAAGTAGGTTCAGATTCATGAAACTTACTGGACTGAGCATATGAGCATAAGCTAGATTCTGGTCTATAGGTCCATCATGTTTTAATGGTAAATTTATAACTGTAAAGTTTATGAAGTCTGCTTAACTATTACCTGTTACTTAGGATCTTATATGTTAATGTGCATTTGTTGCTACTACAAAGTTAGTCCTCCATTTAACTGTGATTGAAACAAATTTTACATTATCCTTTAAAAGTTACTTTACCAAAACAAAAACAAACAGTACAGCACAAACCTCTTTAAAGTTTTGTTTTCTTTCTGTAGATAAAGAAAAATTATAGTGCTGCTTTGGTAAAGTGTGTGTGTGTGTGTGTGTGTGTGTGTGTGTGTGTGTGTGTGTCTAATTAGGCATTCATTAGTAAGAAGTTAGAAACCATCAGAGTGGTTAATGTACCAGCAAGTGGGAATGGGGTGCTTTGCACTTAGGTTACCTTGTCTTGATTGGAAGGTGAGACCTTCCAATTTCAGCAAAGTAAAACACAATGAAATCTCTTACTTTCTCCTTTCTTCTATGCTTTTCTGGGAAAAAGAAAACTAAGAAGCAGGGATATAAGGAAATACTCATTTGGAGGTACACTTGAACTTGAGTGATAAATGGACAATTTATTATGTTTAATCAAAACAGAGCATAGATGAAAAATGATTCCTTGTTTTATAAAAATAAGATGCTACAGAAGGGAAACAGGGATCTTTCAAATCAAACTTTTGTATCCTGTTGGAACTGCAAAAGAAAGGCAAAATCCTGTAAATAAATTGAGTTTTCAGAATAAATTCATGTGTTATCTTTGGGAAAGAACCAAAGGTAGAAATTAGCAAGACAGCTCTTGGCATAGCCAATGATTTTCTTCTAAGTTTGAAGGAAAAACCCATCATCATCATTAAAAAAAAAGGTTTAGCATTTTCTGCTTTTTTCTATTTTCTATAGCATGTCTAATTTGATGATTTTAATAAAGGTTATATTTGTTTGGGGATGTAATTGTGAGTGAATAAATCTAAATCTCTAGGTCCTTGTTTAACATATTTATACAATGCTGAATGGAAATGCCAGTCTAGGGATAAACTTGACAAATGATAAGCAAACTTCAATGAAAGATATATTTTTCAATAAATATAACTTTAATGAAATAAATGACATTTTTATGGAGGAATAGCTTTCTTTGTATCTTATCTAATGGAATAATCAAATGTTTAGACCATGAGTGGGTGAGAACAATCATGTCCAATATGTGCTAGAGAAGAGATATAAGTTCCTCCCTCCATTCAACTTTAGAGATAACACAAAAGAAATCAGCTCAGAGAAGTATAGTTGTATTAGAGAACATACTAGCAAATAAACATGAAAGCATGTTAACAGAAATACTATCTCTAAAGAAAGAATATGAAGGGCCGGGGATTTAGCTCAGTGGTTTCTCTGCCTGTTGCGCAAGCATAAGGACCCGAGTTTGATCCCTGGTACCAAAAAAAAAAAAAAAAAAAAAAAGAAAGAAAGAAAGAAAGAAAGAATATGAGAATGTGTGAGGTCTTTGTCCAGAAATGCAGACTAGAGAAAGCAGAGTGAAGCAGGCAAGTTTTATCAGCCAATGATTAGGTTGAATTCAAGTATTGATATGGGCTTCTGGTACAATTTTATATATATTTCTGAGTCCATTAAGTATTTGAACTATCTAATACTCCTTGTACCAATTCTGTTATCAAGTAACTTGATCATTTTATTTTCTGCAGAGCTTTCTGTACTAAACATCCTCTAAAACTGCTAGAAGTGGTGGTGCATTCCTGTAATCCTAGCACTCTGGAGGCTGAGGTAGGAGGATTGCCATGAATTAAAGGCCAGCCTGAACTACATAGCAAGACTCTGCCTCAAAAAAAAAAAAAAAAAAAGGTCACAAATGCCTCTGCCCTCCTACATTCACGTCCTTATGTTATCTCTTTAAAGTCTGACCTATACCTAGTGACTCACTTTTAATGAAATGAATATGGCAAAAGCAATGGAATATCTCTTCCAAGATGAAGATATAAAATGACTGTAACTTCCACATTGCTGGCTCATAACACTTTCTCTAGATCTGTTTACTTCTTTAACCTGAGGAAGCAGGCTTCTAGAACACAGGAAAAACTGATAACCCAACTCGAGGCCATGCAAACTCATCAAGCCAAATGCTCCCCCACGAGTCCTCCTAGAAGTCTGCCTGCCTTTTGGAGAAATGGAAAAATCAACCTGAATGTTCCAAGAAAAATATTTCTCATGTTATGCAAAACCAAACCAACCAAATTCTGATTTAATAATATTCAATAAAATATTCTAAATCACAAAATATTTAATTTTACACTTAAATATTTTTGTCATATACAAACACACACATGTTTTCCTTTAGTAAGTAGAATCAGATATACTTCCATTTCCTAGGATGTTTTGAATCTGTTGAGAAGAAAAATAGTTTCCTTAAAAGTTGCAATATTATTTCATGATATGTGTTGACCTTCACAGAAATTTTTAAAAAGTGCAACAGTGTAATCATTAGATTAAACGTTCTCAGATTAATAATGATCTTATCAGGTCACTTAAGACATTGTGACAAAAGATCCTAGGCAATTGTAGATCCTTGCTGTTGAAGTTTTTACAATTCAGTAAACCACCAAAATGGAAAAGAGAAAAGATATGTTCTAGACCTGTCCATAAAAATTATCTAAAAGGGCATTACATCTATGAAAAAAAAGGACAATCCTCAAAGCTTTTGATTCAGTGGTGGTTATTGGCTGGGATCAATCTTGCAATTTTTAAACTGTTGTTTTCAAAACAACATACTACATGTTTTCTAAAGAAAGGGACTTAATTCTTTGCAAATTAATCATGAAAATATCAACAAACTAACCACAGAAATAACAAATGTAAGAAAATAAATGTTTTCTAAAGTGGAAAGTGATAAAAAAAGACAAAATGCACTATCAGAAAAATGTGTAATGTTAATGAATAATTTTCCATTTTACAAATTGTCTCTGTCTCTAGAAATAAAGAATTTCAGGAAACATCTGAGCACTTTGGACTTTTACATAAGTTCCTCTTTGTTCTTAGCATATATTAGGTTCTGTGAGATTGCCAGATTTCTTTAACAGGATCTCAAAAAATAAACACACTTTACAACTAAACATTTAAAGTATATTATAATAAATGTGCATATATTTAGAAAGAAGATAAATGCTGATAATGTATATTTCATGCCCACTGTGAAATTCTGCCCTGGGTCATGGTAACATAGGCCAATATTTCCATTAAAATTAATAGCCTGTGGCTGTGGTTACTGTCAGTATTGCCTTATTTTTCCATCAATAGCAATTGTGACATGAATAAAATTAACTATGTCACCATGTAGATCATTATATCTTGAAGTAAGGTTAGATTTCAAAGAGCATTATGAATTTAAGGAACTCATCTAGGCTATGTCAAAACCACTTAATAATAAAATCTTTATTTTCCTACAATAGGGACTCCATACTATTCTTTAAAGAGATAATTCATAGTTGCATTCTGATAATACCAAATTATTCAAACAAAATTGCCTATTTACAATCTTAAAATACTTGACACCCTACCTCCACTTCAACTGGACAGACTGCAGCTCCATTTCTTCTTATGAAAATACACTTGCATAGTTACAATAATATTAACCTCTAAGTCTTGGGTAACAAATCTTGTCCATACCATATCTTTAATGAAGAGTACCGTATCTGCACGAAGAGTTCACAACATTTTAGGCACTGTTAATGGGTCCAATTCTTGTTTGTTTCTTTAGCAGCTCAGGACTCAGTTGAAAACTTGCTAAATGTTTCATTCCTAAACAAATAGCTGATGCATCTATTACCAAATGCCTCATATACTGAGAAATCATGGTGTTCCTAAAGCTTAAAATACAGTGTAAGACTAGCATGATTTTAGCATAAAACAGTTTGTTGTGATAATTCAGAACACTGTTACATGAAAAATTTCCCCTTTACTTACCAAGTCTAAACAAAAGTATAATTTGTACTTTCTTTTCATCAAAATAAGAATGCATTATGCTGTTGAAATGATTGCAAAGAATGTCTATGTATCAAAGAGAAAAGCTTACAATGGAAGTAAATTATTGCTGCTTTTTTGTTTATGGCTCTATTCAGGGTAGTTTGATTACTTGAAAGGACTGATATGCAACATATTGCCATACAAAACAATATCATAAAAAATACATGTCTCTTAATGCAAGAGTTGAATTGACAGTTTGTCATAGATAAAATCTGCAGAATCAACAGAGATGCAAAATAAATAAGCCAAAATATGAATTATCTAACATGCTACTATGTATTTTTATCATACACTATTCTAATTTAATGTACATAAGCTACCACTAAATTGTTTGATTTCAATTTTATTACACTCACTTTCATGGACAAAATTCAATCCAGCCTTTCTATTTTAAAAAGTCACATTATGCTTGCTTTATTTCTTTTTAAATATCAGTTAATTTATTACATATAAATACAGTGCAAAATGTTACAAAATGTATTAACTCATTTGAACATACTTTGCTTCTTACTGTTGCGTTTGTTGCTATGATCTTTTCTTTTGTGTAAGGAGACATTAGGCAGTGGCTTGATAATACCAAGATTTTACAAACAGATTCTGTTTTCAGTGTATAGGATCTCATCAGCTTTGGGTCCCAAATTGTACCTTTTGTCTGGACCTCATATTCACTTTCCAGCTCCATGTCCCCATAGGTGCTTACTGGGTCTAAATACTCCATCATCACATCACACTCAGTAACTAAGAGCCCAAACTCATCCACTCCAGCTAGATCTCTTTCCCAGATTACCAATTATAGTTACCAACCCCTGTTTTGATTTTCATTTTGAGTCCTACAATTTGATTTACACTTCATATTTCAACTGTGCCTTTCCATTCTATGCCTTTCCTGGATCACATCAAAAGATGAATCTTCATTTCTGAAGTATATAATGTTATTCTCCTATATGAATACTGTCTATGTGATGTTTACATTATTTAGGATATAGTATATTGGTTTCAGACCAAGTTTTTTTTAAAACAAATATTATTTAGGAGTCTGTCCATGCTATCCTCAGAAACAACTCTAACATTTATTTTTCTTCTGTTTGCAAAACTTACATAAAATATATTGATAGTATGGCCCTTCTTAGAAGATCTAGACTTACAGATCATGGCTCAAGTGACTCTCCACTTAACCAGAATAAACTGCTTTGTTTGTCCTATGAAAGCTCTTTATGTACATTTCAGAAGCGCTGGATCACAATAATTACTTTATAAAAAGAGAATGACAGAATTTTTACATCTTTCTGGAAAAACATTTCAAAATTCCAGATTTTATCTATAAATTAATTTTAGGTTTCAAATGCATGCTGCCAACAGTGAGTTTTTATAAGCAATAAAGCTGAAAATGAGTTCTTCTGGAAAAATTTAAAAATATGAATATAGACAATTTTTATACAGTATACTAACATTTAAAAATAGATATGCATGTTCATGATAGTTATACTTTAAATTGTTAAAAATTATTCCTGTTTCATGTGATAAAGTCTAATGCATACATATTTCATATTTTTATACAAATAACAAAAGTTCCTATCACTCTTGCAAAACACCTTTTATTAGAATTCTTTATTTTTTGTGTCTTAGTAAATTTTGAATTATTTAAAAAAGATACCATATGTTTTACATCTTTTTCTTGCCCTAGCACTTAGATGTATAGGAATTTTGATAAAGTGAACTGACTATAACAAATACTTCATAAAGAATTAGTTACAAATTTTCCAAAGTTTATCTCACAAAATATTGTTTAATTTTAATGCAAGATTTTTGTAGTCTAAAATAAAAAGATTTTCATAGTCTGTAAATTACTAAATATGAATTTTGGGAATTTAAGAGGACATATATAAGGAAAATGTAATACTAACTTTTCATACAAAGCCATTTTAAACTTTATTCTCCTAAACCCTTCATAGGATGATTCTCAGAGCGGTACACTGGTACGTCTGGAAGTCATGTGAAGGAGCATATTCATCTATGTTTTTTTCCCATTTCACACCTCAATGAAGGCTTTACAGGTCTATGGTATTTATAGACATATTGGGAAGAGAGCCCAGGTGACATTTAGGTGAAAGAAATCAGAATAGCGATTCTAAGGCTTCTTTTTGTTGTTGTTGTTTTGTTTTGTTTTGTTTTGTTTTGAGACAGGATCTCACTATGTAGTTCAGGCTGGCCTTGAACTCACTATGTAGCCCCGATTAACTTCAAACTCAAGGTGATCCTCCTGCCTCAGTCTCCCTAGTGCTAGGATTACAAGCATGTACCACCATACCTGGCCCTAAGGTTGCATTATAAATTAAAATCCTGATTTTGTAACTTCCAGAGCTTTCCTTTATAAGGTATCATTGTTTTGCATTATTAGCTTAACCACATGAAAATGAATACTTCCAGATAGTGATATTCAAAGGGAGAAATGAAAAACACCATAGAAGAAACTAAAACTAGAATTTAAAAATTAAAATTAAATTTTAAAATTCAAATGGAATATTATATAAAGTGGAAGAGTCAAAACAACTGTGAAAAAAAGAACAAAGCAGGGGCATTGTACTACTTGATTTCAAACTATATATAATACAAAGCTGTAGAAATTAACACAGTGTGGTACTGGCAAAAAAAATTAGACACACTGATCAATGAAACAGAATACAGAGCTGCAAAATGAACTAATAGATGTACTGTGTGCCAAGAATATTCAATGGAAAAGGACAGGTTCTTTAATTAATGTTGTTGAGAAGACTGTACGTTCATGTGCAAAAGAATTAAATGGGACCTGTATTTCAAGTATATTCAAAAATACAAAAAATAGTGAGTACTTAAACAAGAGATAAGTATTTGTAAAATCAGTAAAAGACAACATAAGGGAACTACCTGCCATTACTACGTGAAATGAAATTTGGAGTTGAACCCAAAAGGGTAGGCAACAAAAGAAACAAACAAAAACCAGGTGAGGTTTTGTCAAACTGAAAAGCTTCTGCATTATAAGGGAAACAATGTATTATACAAAGACAATTTATAGATTAAACGAAAATATTTGCAAGCTATATTCCACTGAGGGGTTTGTATCCAAACTATATTAGGATCTCAAACAACTTATTAGCAAGAAAACAAACAACTATAAATTTTTTTTAAATGGGGAAGGGACCTGAATAGACATAGTAAAAGAAAGTAGGCAGCCAATAAATACATGAAAAAATACCCAACACTGCTAATCATTAGGAAAATATAAACTAAAACCACAATGAGATATCAACTTACACCAGTCAGAATGGCTTTCATTGAAAATTTAAAAAACATAATATTTGAGTATGTGCAGAAAAGGGAATGCTTCAACACTGTCATTGTAGCCATTATGGGAAATTCTATGGAAATTTTTCAAAAAACTAGAAATAGAATCACCGTATATCCAGCAATCACACGAATAGGTATTTACCGAAAAGATTTGAATTCAGTTTACCCACCATGTTCGTTGTAGCATTAGTCACAACAGCCAAGTTACAGAATCAACTTTAGTGCCTATCAGTAGATAAATGGATTCAGAAATCTTAAATACAATAGAATATTATTCAGGCTTAAAAAGAAGAAAACTGCCATTTATGATGACATAGCTGGAACTGAACTGGAGAACACTGTGCCAAGTAAAATAAGGCACAGAAAAACAAACACAATATTGTATTTTCTCACATATATGGAATGTAAAACAATTGAACTCATGGAAGTAGAGTAGAGAGGTAGAGAGAGTAGAGTTTGAGGGGAATGGGAGTTCATAGTAAAAGAATACAATCTCTCAAGACAAGAAGAACGTGAGTTTTTAAGTTCTACTGCAGAGTATGGTGAATATAGTTAACAACAGATTATTGTATACTGAAAAATGGCCCAAATACTACATTTCTAATACTCTTATTCTAAAAATTGTAAAGTACTTGAGGTTATGGATATGTTAACAGGTTTATTTATTCTGTATTATATTCTTAGAATCTCACTCTAAAATATTATTCAAAATAAGCCAAAAAAGAACTGCACTTGAGATGGAACTGGTCAATTAGTTACCAATCTAAATATTTACACATTAATTTAGGAAATCAATTCATATGTGCTTACCAGAAACAAAAACTAGGAATCTATTTAAATTGGTATAAGTAAATGAGTAACCTAAAATATTCACCAAATGTTTCTATGTTGATTTATAAACACTTATCCACTATTTTCATAACATTTTCACTGAGTACATAAATATTATTAATATATTTAGAATTTTGGAGTTGACACTTTTGTGGAGGATGTGAAATTATGACATGAGTGAATAGAATAAAAACTGAATGTAATTCCCAGGTTTCTATTGAAATGGGATGTGCTCCATCATTTTATCACGGTAGTTCGTATTCTTTGGTGTCTTTACATGTCCTATGAATGCATGTTAGTTGGTGTTGATGGATAATCCCATGATTTTCATTTCAACTTCTTTTTGAGACCCAGTAAGGACTTTTCTATCTAGTCTGAACCCAGATTAATTCAGCTTAATGAGGCCACCTGCTTTCCTTTGTTCTATTCATTGATATATAAGGAAACATTGAGTTGCAGGCAAAATTTTGTCTGTACTGTAAAATTTCATTGTAAAACTAGGTAAAATACCTACATATAATGGAATAAAATGAAGAAAATCTTTCTGATAATCACCTCTTGACTTTGATTCCAGTAACTTTAAAAAAGTAAGTGTCCTTGTTACATATCTCAATGGAATCTTAGCCAGAAGAGATATTAAGAGTAATACAATATTTATTCCAAAAGATCGGCCATACCAGGTGACATTTACTCCATGAACATTGACATGTGACATTTACTCCATTTCAAATTTTATCTACCACATTTACTTCAGTTTTTTCATTCACTGAGACTTTAATGCATGTTTTTGTTTGACAGGACACATTCAGGATTAATTATTCTTAGAGAAATATAAGCTTATCAGCTATAAAACATAATTAACTTTTAGACATCTGCAATTTTTATAATGTTTTATGTTATGATAATTTAAGGATAATAATTTTAATCTATAAAATAAAACATAGGTCATTTTTATTTTTTGTAATATTCATACAACTGAAGTGGCTAGCAAAATGGGATTAATCTAAAGGAAAAGAGTAATTAAATGGAAGATGTGGGCAGGTGGCTTTCAAAATGTTATCACTAAAATATATCTGAATTCAAAGCAGTTAGGTGTAGAAGTTATTGCATTCATTGAAAAAAGTTTTGTGACCTTTCCTTTATTTGTGAATGCAGTGCTATTTTCAATTTGGTTTTTATCTTGATATACTACACTGTATTACTAGTTGCTTTTGACTCAGAGGTCTTTTATTTGTTTTGCTTTTATCAGAGAACATGAGTAAATCTACATCTTATTCAAGGATTCACAATGTTTTAGAAAATGTATAATTTTACACAGAACATGTACTTCTGAGTTGCTTTAGAAAAGGAATATGACACCATAGGGCTGATGCTCCCACTTGGGCACCAGTTGGCTGGAATCCAGGGCCATCTGTTGGGATAGAAGAGGAATGTGCTTTCCATCCTTGTATTTACTATTTCCTTACTTTCAAAATTTCTCTTCATTCCCACCCCTTTAGGGATAATCAGGCCTATAATGCACAATTTCCTAAAACTGCTGGAGAAATTTATTAAAATCAGTCAAAAACTATAATAACATAGAGATAAGCCTAAATCTATTAGTCAGTACAAAGCATTAAAAATTGGAATTATTAATACAACTTTGTATTTTATCATGAGATGTAAATTACTAGTCCTTAATTCTGCTATGATCACTTCATAACCTTTCACATGTAAATGAAGAACCATAGTATAGAATTAAAGTTAAACACAGCACACCTGAATATGTATGGGAATAATTTATGTTCTAAAATCTCCCCATCCAGCACTCTCTCTCCCAGGGAGAAATAAAGAATGAGAATCAGATCCAATAATTTGTAGCCATCATTCATCGTTTTATAGGTGTAATTAGTAGGCTTAAGTGGAACTATGTTTAGAGATTTACTATCTCAGGAGTGTAATTTTGTATGAATTAGAAAAGTATGTAGCTATACTATATGAAAATACAAATCATGTTAAGAAAAATTTGCCAAAATATAATAAAATTAAGAAGCTGAAACATTTCCATCTAAAATGTGAGTCAAAATTACTAATTTATGTTTTATTTAACTTTGAAAGTGATACATAATCTTAAATAATATATAGTTGTAAATTAATATCTTAAAATATGGTGTTTAAATTGACATAAATACTGAAATTCATACCATGTCATGAATTTGCTAAATGCTCTAGAAAATCTGGTGAATGTAATTTTCATTTTCCAGATTAAATACTGTTTAAATGAAAAATAAAATGAGTTACAAAGAGGAAAGACATTCATTGGCCTAGGAGAATTTTTTTAAAAACTCATTCTTAATATGTTTATATTTTACCAAATATAAATATTATTGTACTATTAGTACAACAAATTTATGCATAACTGGAAAAAAGCACACATTAATCAGTATGTAGCTTCTACTAGTCACCATTCTGAATTCTTTACACATATTAATTTAATCCACATACCTGATCTACAAGGTAGATATTATTTCTATTGTCTGAATTGCACAAATTAGGAATCCAAAAAATTAAAGAAATTAAGTTACACACTTTGTATCATACAAACAAGAAACAGCAGCATGAGAATTTTAACTCTGGAATTCTGGATCCAAAGTCTATATGTATACGTACACAGGTATCATGGTGTGTGGGCATCATGTGGGTTTGTGTGTGTGAGTTTGTGAGCATACTCATAAAAAATAAGTAAATGTAAATGTAGACTAGGTAATATGAAATAGGAAGAAAAGGGGCAAAGGGGAAGGAAGTGGGATGGCTAGGGGAAAGGATAGAAGGGAATGGGATTAATATGAGAAAATGAAAAAATAGGAACAAAATCTTTGTAAATAGGGAGGACTGGAGGGGTTGAAGGGAGGGCTGGGCAAGGGTGAAAAATAAGAACCAAGAGAGATTATGTAAAGGTGCAAATTTCCAATGATGAATGTCATTATATTGTATACCTACAATGTACCAATGATTAGAATGAATAATCGATAATGTAAAATAGGAAGAAAAGGTGCAAAGGGGTAGTGGTAGTGGGAGGGACAGGGGAAAGGAATGAAGGGAAAGGAAAAATGATGAGAAATGGAAAAAATGGAAATAAAGTCTTTGTAGATAGGGAAGGGTGGAGGGCGTGAAGGGAGGGCTAGGAATGGGGAGAAAATAAGAACCAAGATGCATTATGTAAAGGTACAATTCCCAATGAGAAATGTAATTGTGTTGTATACCTACAATGTACCTATAAAAGAACTTAATGAAAAAATAAATAAAAATAAAATAAATAAGTAGATGTTCTTGAAATCCTGATAGAATTTTTAAAAATCAGTAATAGGGCCGGGATTTAGCTCAGTGACTCTGCGCCTGCCTCACAAGTATAAGGTCCTGAGTTCGATCCCCAATATGGGAAAAAAAAATTAATAATATCACAGATCTTAGAAATTAAAGAGGCATAATATAAATGAATTGTATTGTTGACACTAAACTATCATTCTCAATCCAATAATACTTTCCTAGCACCGAATCATATTAATATTAATTTTAATTCTTTTGAAATCACTTATTTAAATGAATTATAATATTAATCCCAAAACTGCTTAGGCACTTACAACTTATTTATTAATTATCCTATAAACTAGTGGATGTGTTTTAGTTTATTTTAGAGAAAAGTAAAAATTTTTTAACTTTAAGGAAAACCTATTGAGAAAATGCAAATTGAGAGTGGAAGCAGAGACAGGAAAAAAAAACAACCCTCTGCCTAAAGAAAAGGCCTTTTTACTAAAGATGAGTTCCACAAGACACCCAAAGTCAATTTAATTGATTTTTATCACATTACTAAACTTTACATGGAAAGGACTACATATTTGCATTTTTAATCTTAATCCTTATAAATTTATGACATCCTCTTTATCCAGTTGTTAGACCAGATAAAGTTAAATGTTAAGTGTTAATTTAGCTATTCATAGCCACTTCATAAATTATAATGAGATAAAAAGATCACTGTCAGTAGGAAGCAATGTATATGGAGAAAACGGGACTCAGAGTTCCTGAATTGACTGAGTCTATGTAATTTATATCACGTGCCTCAGTTTCTTCAAATATAAAATGAGCTTTTCATAAAGATCACCAAAACAAAGTTTTTAAAGCTGTGCATACCTTAAACTGCCTTAGAAATGTTAGTTCATATTCTTCTTTGTTGTATCCTGAAACATTTCTGCATCAAAAAGAATGAATCCATTAAGAGATCACCATTTCCTTTCCATTTTTTAAAATTCTAGGCTGTCCTCACATTCTTCCTTAGTTCTCTTGAATGCATATGACTGGCACTTGAGAATTTGGATTTCACCCCTGCCAAGGCAAGTCTCTTGGTTTTCACTATGATTTTTTTAGTATGTGAGAGCAATTTTTCAGCAAACAGATCTAGAACAAAGTTGAAACCATATAATTTCTGCCAGGAAACACTGTCAGTCAATGTACAATTTGTTAATAATGACTACTGGATTTTTGTGGTTCAATTTCTTTGAACCAACTAAAAGAGTTTGAACTAATTAACCACTTCCCAAATAATTAAACATACTGATTTTTTTCACTCATACCTTCTAATTGCCCAGTATTTCAACCATAAAAAATAACATTGCCATGGAACGAAATGATCAGGCCTTTATAAAGCTTATTTTTAAAACTAAATAGCTGTATTCACTTACCAACTGCTTTGCCATCTTTGAGAAAGTGAAGTTGAACTCCCTTTTTTTTAAAGTGTTGCTGTTGTTAAAATGATACTGAAAGCTAAATAATGTGTTTGTTTTTCAGCTGTTGTAAGTCTAAAGAGATTTTTTGAATACTTCAATTATAAAAACATTTAAAACATACAAACTTGTGCAATTTTTATTTTAATGAAGATGAGAAGTTCATTAAAGAAGATAAATATTTCATTAGATCTTAAATAAAACAAAAGAGATTTTTTGGCTTCTCTCAGCACAAAATTCCTTTGAAAGATTAATTAATACATGCAAATTATGCAAATTAGACCCATGCAAATATTTTATGAAGACAATTAAGGGAACCATTAATTACTGCTTTTTTTGCTTCAGTGAGATTCATTCATTTAATTTTAATTTCACTTTAACTGTTTTGATGTATAATCTTGCAGCTAAGAACTTTATCTTTCCTGGTGGGTCACTTAAACTTATAAATTTCATCAAGTGAGCACACAGAAATCTGTAAAGCTATTCTCAAGACTATGTTTAGTATCAAGAGAAATATTTGACACAATGCACTCCCACAAACAGGGAAACTGGAAGGGAATGTGAGCTCATTCTTGGACAAGGTTCAACTGCTGGAAAAGCAATTAATTTGCTTTGGCTGTGCTAATATAGGGGAATTAGAAAGTGTGACACAAGACAAATAGAAATAATTAGTCCTCCAAAATGATGTTCTCATTAATATGGTTCGAACAGTAGAAATAAAAAAAAAAAACATTATTGTGGCATGTCTGGATTCTATCCCTAACCCTGGGAGGTAGAATAGTTCACCATAAGCATTCTTATATTTATTGTCTAAATGATGATGCTTTAATTTTTTTAAATGAAAATTCATATCAAAAAGTGGTATATGTCTCAAATGTCTAAACATATACATTCTATCAGAATTGAAAATGTACTTTCCATAATCATGTACTGTACTTGTGGACTGATTTTTTTTATTTTGATTATAAAAATCCTGTACTTTAATGAACAAAATTAAACATGAAAGTACATTTTCTGTAACTTAAATATTCAGATTATTCTTATTGCTCTTAAAATACAATATTTTTCAGAAAAAAATGTAAAATTCTATTTATGCACCATCTTAAAGAAACTACTCTGTTTCTTAACAGTTCTCTTACATAAACAGGCTACTTTTGCTAAGAGTAGTTAGAAGAAGATGAATCAGACTTTGAGAATATGAACCACTAGAGTTAATTCTAATCTACTTTACTAAATATAATCTTCTTCAGCTTTGGTAGACATTATACACATTTTCCTACTAATGCAATCTTCAATGAGCAAGTTAATTGGATATAATGCCCATCAATTTTTTTCCCTTGATAATAAAAGTGAAAAAAAAATCCAAGCAAAAACTTATTATTAATTACTTTTCCTTAAATATGAAGATAATATACTGTCTAAAATTAATATATTGACTATAAAAAAAACTTCCTAAACTATTTGGAATGAATAGTAAAAATATATATAATGGATAAAAATACATATGAAATTAAAATGACAGAGGTTTATTTGCAGCTCACCATTGATACTTTGGTACTACTATGAAAAGATGTAATTGGACATATATCACCACTTGTATCTGTTGAGCCTTTAAATGTTCTTTACAATAGATCTAGAAACCAAATTATCTGTCTTCCAAAAGTAACTTGATTTTAGTCAGTATTTAATTTTAAAATTTTTCAGGTTTCTTTTCAATATTCAAACTATCCACAAAGATGTATGTAATGCCTTCCAAATTAGGATCGCTTATGAATTTCATTGATATACCTTGATTAACCACTATTTGACCTTGATAATTATGATATGAAATCAAAATGGATCAACCATTATCTTTAGTGTCCCCTTCTAATATGTTTCTCAATTTCCGTTCATAACACTTCTTTGGTTGTAGGTCTTCAGACAATATTCAAGCAAATCACAAATATATTCATGAACAAGCCAATTTAATTCAATTATGCAATTTTATCTATATTAATAAAACATTGTTAAATTTTGTATTAATAATGCTTGGTTTCAGTAATTAATAGCAATTTAGCTGCACAATGTCCATTTTCCCCTTTCTAAACTTCCAATTCCAAACCATTGTCTCTGATATTTCCAGATAAAATTAATTTCTATATCCTCTAAATTCTCCTAGTGTTGATCTTCTATCACATATTTTTACTAGGAAAAATGGTATCAAATACATTACAAAATAAGACCTATCATTTTGTTTTCATTTACTATCTAGTATTTGGAGAACGGCATGAGAATTGAAATAATATCACAGAAACATCATGACAATGTCACAGTACAACACAGACACTATAATGACCACCATCATGCTTTTTTAAAAAAGAAGAACCAGAAATTTCAAAAGAAAGCAGTATGGAAACAATACCTTGAAATAATTTTATATAATAATAATTAGAATGAAATATGTTATTACTATTTTTGGAGCTCCATACTTAATGCCTACCATATCTAATTTCATGTATAATTGTTATAAATTATGAAGAAACCATATAAAACAAAAGTCTACAGAGGCCTTCAGTATTTGGAGTTTAAGCATATCCAGTAACATTCAAATGCAATATTTATAAGAATAAACATGTTTACACTGAAAGAATGAGAAAAGATTATAAAATTTCATAAAATAATGAAATTCATGAATATCTCTAGAGCTTCCTATCTAATAAGTCTGATTTCTAGTTGAATGAGTAGTTAACAATGACCCATGATAACTATAGAATGATAGTCTACTTATTAGACTACAATCAATATCACCTTTTGTGCAACTTAATCAATGCTATCTTAAATTGATTAGCTGTACTGAAATGCTGCCAAACACCAGAAACCAGTGCCAAGGGAATTAAAGCATATTTATTATCATTGTGTTTTGCTCAGAGTAATATAATTCTAAAATTATATTTTAAGATCAAGAAAAACAGTTTCAGGTAATCCCTATGGTGATTACTTATTCCTAAGTGACTAGACAAAAGTCAAGCTGGCAGCCCAAAATATAGTTTTAAATCCTATACTTTTGTTTTATTGATTTACTTCTTTTCTCTAATTAAAAACATTTTAAATATGGAAAAATTGGTTTAGGTAACTAAAACTATTCTTGTAAAATCTCCACAAATATGTTAGTATGGAACTAATTCAATAGTGCATAATAAACAAAGACCAATTTTCCAATGAAGGAAATGTAAATTATATATTAGAGCAATAATAGCTTTAGTGTTTACCAGTTGCCAGGCTCTGTAGTAATTATGTTAATTCATGATAATAAAATTTAATATTAACAGCTAAAACTTAACTGTGTATGTACCATTGCCCAGTACATATTAAGTGTTTTACATGAATTATAGTATTTAATCTTTAATGTTCACCACACTCCTCCAAGTTTAATCAATTGCACAAGGAAAGAAATGGAAAAATTTTTAAAAGATTTGAATCCAGACCAGGCCCTTAGCTTTTCTTAAGTCCTAGGTTCTGTAGAAATGCCTAAAGAATCCCAATTTATGCATGAAATGTAGAAGTTTGTTTTTAAGTATTAGAAATGGAAATGTGCTGAAACCAATTCTATGACAATAAAACCTGAGTAAGACTTTCATAAAGATCTTAAAAGTGCTAAGGTTAAGTCAGGTTTGATTTAACAATATTAATTTAAGTCTTGGCATGTCATTTAGCAAGTTTTATTCAAACTTTCACTTCAAAAGAAAAAAGGGCTTCTTCAAGTGACATACACTAAACAATTTGGATTTGTTGCTGAGGTTTTAAATTCCTTGTGAGTTCATTACATGCTACTTTGTGGGGATGAAGTTGAATATTTAATCTAAATATGATTAATTTCTTAATTTTTCTTATTGCTACTTTATTTTCTTTGCTTTAAATGAGGCTGTCCTCAGCGTCTGGAAGTGTCTGTAAACACAGTATAGGCATGATGGTTGAAGAAAAAAAAACAAGTAAAATAAGTAAAAACAAAACCCCCACATTTTTCCAAGGACAAATAATTTCTACTACACATCACTTGGCCTTTTCAAGTTATTCACAGACAATGTGTTGAGGACCTAAAATGAGTGAGTGACACAGCTGACAGTGGTTTCACTATAAGAGAGACACAGAAGTCCAGACGCCAAGGTCTGGAGGAAAGAACATAATCATCGGGGTCAGAAATCTAGATTCAAATGCCAACAATCCAACTAACAGTATGACAGTGAGGGGTTTCATTAAACACTCTTAGCTTAAGTTACCTTGCCTTTACATTAGAATACTGTATTATACAAGAAAGGAGGAAAGGCTCATTGGTTCCTAATACTTTTCTCTATTTTAATAAGAGAAAACTTCCACTTAATACGTAATACTCTGAGGTCTAAACGAAAGAAATGTCATCCTAGGAAATTCACTGACTACTAGAACATTTAATTCATCAAAAGAAGCTTGATCAAAGATATAGATTCCTTTCGTAAAATGAATGAAATATGATATTTTGCAGCTCTCAGTTATGAATCAAAATAATAATAATGATGATGATATATTTTCAAGGAGAGGGGAGGACATCATTTAAAAATCCTAATCTAAAAGCACTCAGGAAGAAAATAAGGTGATGTGGAAAAAAGTGAACTACATTACAGTCCTAACTCTGATACACTTTTAGTATGACTTTTAATAGGTCATCTACCCGCATTAAGCTTCAGTTTCCTCTTTGGCACAATAAAGAGAATTAATTTACCTTAATGACCTATCGGAATACAAATGTAGTAAGAACAGAGAAGTGTGTTTAGTATATCACTGATGTTGAATAAATATTTTTTGAATGAATGAATAATTTTAAAATTAAATTCAGCTTGTATCTTCAATCCAGGGAAGAGAAAAAAGCTTTTTAAATTGGAAAGAAAAAGATTGTGTAGGCAAGTATTTTATGTCTTTTTATTGAAGGAATATTTGGTTTTCTATGATCTAAAACCAGTTAAAAAAAGAATGAAAAGCAAAATAATTTTAATTATGGGCACTGGATGTACATAAGACATGTACTTTCCAGTGAAGTCAAGATTTTGCAAGCATAACTTGTAGATAACCTATGATGTTAGAGGCATTATGGTTCACATTCTTATTGATTTTAACAACAATTTAGGGGTTCAAAAGAATAGGTTTTAACTTACAAAGTAAAAGCAAAATGCTACTGTTTTGAAAGTAAACTTTCAAGATTTTTCAGAAGTTTTATAAAAGACATAATCTCACACCAATATCTACCATGTCATGGTAGAATCTGTACATTAACCTTTTGTAATTATAACAAACAAATCAGAAAAGAAGCATGATGTTCCTGTATATTAAGTAAAAGAAAAGCATGTTATTTTGTAATTAGGATAGAAAAAACTAAGTAGTAAATGTGGTTATTAGATGTTAAAATAAATATGATTGTAAAATTAAAAATCAGGACATAAATAGGGCATATTTAGAATGCAATCTTAGGTGCAATGTGCAAAGAATAAAATGGTATTAGAAATGCACACAAAGAAGAATAAACATGCACAGTTAATTCAGCTAACGAATATGAACATTAATTCTGCCACCATTTATAATTCTGACTTTCCTAGCAGAATCATCTCATTTTTATTTCCTTCCATCAGTTTCTCCAACTGAGAAATGTTGAATAAGGACTTCCATATCCACAAGATCTAACATAGGTCCTAATTTATCATCTAATCTCCTCCTTCAAGGAACTCATAGCAAGTATCATTATGTGCCAAATACCCTCCCAGACAATAGGGTAGTTGTAGTGAACCTATGGCATGTATGGTATTTGATTTCCTTTTAAGGCAGAAAATGTTAATGTATGAGCTGTTTTTTCTAAAGTAAAACCCCAGTATTCAGGTTGAAATGCAGTGTTGACATATTGCAATAAATGAGTTTTGGGTTGCAGTTTGGGCACTCGTCTCTAAAAGGTTCGCCATCACTGCAATAAGGTCACAGTCATGAACCAAGCAGGATGGCTCTTGTTCTGCCCAACTACCTTGAGAGAAGCAAACACTGAATAAGGAGCCCCAGGTGCATAGGTGGAGTTGGTCCTAAGGGGCACATAGCGCCTCAGTGGAAGTTAACTGTTCTAAAGGTGATAACTTTTAAGCTGGGATTTCAAAGGTGCATAATTAAAGGCCAGGAAGTGGGGACGGATGTCCCTGGTAGACAGGAAAAGAAGGGAGACCTTCAGGAAAACATCAGGAACAGAAATTCCAGCATGACAGGAGCAGAGAGACTGAAGGGGAAGAGCTGTGATTGAGTGTAGAGCATGAGGGAGCGAAGGAGGGAAATGTCAAGTTCAGTTCTTCCTTCATCATATGGACATTGGACTGGACCTGATGAGGTTACTGTGGGAAAGAAATACTGGAGAAAGTTAGCCTTGTGGAGAGACTACTTTTTTTTATGCTCTGAACTTTGAGATCACTGTGTGGCAACCACACAGAAAGTCATATATTATTATCTGGAGCTGCTAAGGGATGTTTAAATGATCTGGACAGATATTTTTATACAATTATCAAAATACATGTACAAGAAATCATTTAAGTAGATAATGTTGCCTAGGGAGAGGGAAGAAAATAAGACTAGGATTTAACTGAAGAAATCATCACATTTTAGAGCTGGTAACATACAGAGTGCGCGTGCATTTTTGTACCTAGAGGCTGCTTAAGAAGATATTTACAGACCAGGCCAAAAAAACTGCTCAATGAATCCTTCCTATATATTCAAACTATCCTAGAAAAAAGTATAAAGTAGGATAAGTTTTTCACACCTCAACACAAATCATGATATACGTATCTGTTAAGACTCACAACAAAGAGTTGATTGTCATATGATTCAGAGACCCCCCGCAAAAAGTTGTTTTCTATTATAGTTTTTGGATGATTATTCCATGTTTACAATAGCTTCATCAAACCCATGATTTTGACTTAATCATTAGAAATATTAACAATGAAGAATTTATCCCTATGAACCATGAAATGATTGGTCTTACTTATGAAGAAAAGTTAAATTATTTAAGGCCTTTATTCTTCAAGAGTATTTTCTAAACCACTCAGGTTTCCTCTTTTCCACCACTTTAAATAATTCTATGGAAACTGTGATATAAAATAGTGATACTGGCAATGATGCAACATTTAGTCTAACCTGAGCTACTTATATGAAGGTAATTAGTTGGCACTTGAACAGCATTTAAGTGCCCAGCTTTTAAGGGATTACCTCTTGGGCCAACTGTGGCATTTACTTATTGCTAAATATTAAAAATAAGTGGTAATCATGAAATTATATGGTCATTTTTTTCTTTGAGCTTATTTTGGAATGGAGAATAATAGTTAAAGTAGGGTTGGGAGTAAAAAAAGAATATAAAGAGGATAACGATCGCACTTGGGACCCAGGGAGAGACAGTGCAGGAGGCCAGAAGCTGTTAGCATCACTTTTGCATCAAGCAGCAGTAGGCTCATGTGGCTCCCCAAATGCAAAATTAGTGGTGAGTTTTGGCTCTCTTTTATCTGCCTTTCCCATTCTGTGCTTAGATAGAATTTCACTAAAGACACTCCTGTTTCTTTGATAGCTTCCCTTCACAGTTAATTTTATTCTTACCTTGCAATTGTTATCACTTTAGTACAATAATAGAAAAAAGATTTAAAGGGCAACACCAGTAACAAAAGATCTCTTTGCTCTATTGTTTTAAAAGTTCTGTAATAGTGCACCTAAATGAAACACTTTTTAAAGAAACTAACAGCTACAAACATCCATATAGTGTTTTTTTGTAAGTACATTTGAAGAAAAATCATATTACCTAACCAAAATAAATATTTGCAAAGTATTTTATTGAAGATTGTGCATTTTGAACAATACAACAATTAGCAAGCTGTTTGAATGAATATTTTTGTATCATAATTTAAAAAAATCCCATAATAGTTTAGTTTTGGGTTTGAATTACTAAGAATAATTCTTGTACAAATGTTTTATTTCTCTAATCATAAGGTTATTTTGGCAGCTTTACTATGTCACTCAACTGAGCATTCTGGATAGCAAACAAAGTAATTTTTGATAAGTTTCTTTTTTCAGACTAAGTAAATCACAGCAATAGAAATTTAAAATTTTCAATATTTCAACCTCATACAAATAAGACTTTATCCATATTAAATTTGGGTATTTATGAATTTTATACCTTAAAATGAAAATCATCATACTTTATTAATTACTCAAATGTTGCTAACAGTGAATTTATGTCATACATATTATGTGAATTATGAAAAAATCATTATTTAATCATTCTTAATATTAACAATGAATTTTTCATTTATATGCAAGAATATATTACCTATAATTTCATCTAGGCTGAGCTTGAACTTACAGATTTTTTATACAGAAGTTAATTCATATATCCTAATTATACAGAGGCTCATGTGCTTTCTCAGGCTACTTCAACATTATCTAAATTGGTACACAAATAGTTCCTGCTATAAAAACTGGGGTTTATATTAATTACCGTTGGCCTTATTGAGGCTATCAAATCAACCCTAATAATCTGGACAAAATTTGTGTTAATAGTAACTTGTTCAGGTGTCTATGTAACAGAATTCTTTGATGGTTTTGAAATCCATAATGTTTTAAAAATTTAGATCTTTTTATATCTACAATTGCATTAATTTTTTCCAAGGAGATATCTCATAATAACAAAGTTCAAGTCTGAGTATTTAAAAACTAATTATTATGACCTCAAGTAAAATAAATATAGGCAAAAAATGTAACATTGTATCCCTGAGGATGTCTCTTCAAGTTCTCTGATGGTTACTTATTGCAAATATGGTACTAAACAAAAGCGTATTTCCTTTATATTAAGGTAAGAATAACATTTTTGGAGCTAGGTAATACAATTAATGTCATACAGCATCCTAAAAGTGATTGAGCTTAAAATGCAAAATAAAAGCAATTAGGAGGATTATAGCAGTTAATCATTTTAGGCTTCCCTTTTAAGAATCATCTCCATTGAAAAAAGAAAACAAATGCTCTTGTTCCTCTTTAGTATTCATGCTGTTAGACTGAGTTTCTTGTCTAGATGTTTCATTATAAATTCTACCTTCTGATTTTGTTCTTTCCTAGTAGTGTGGTCCTGATAATATACATAGTTAACTCTTCTGAGTGGTTAATTAAATTCCCTTTAGTATTCTATATATGATTTTTCTAGCATATTTGTGTTATTAAAATGTATATAATGGCATGCAGGCATTTGGAAATCCACGAAGGAACTGAATAATCTATTTTATTGTTAACATTCAATGAGTACATATTGCATGTGTCTTGGATTAACTGTCACAAAGTGACTAGTTAGAGATTTTTAAATTTTAACAAATACATATTTATTTAATCCATTATTTTATTTATGTAGTATAGAATAGATAAACCCTTTCTGCATTAGATTAGGCTCTAAACATTCAATAAAGCACATTTACTATGTCCCAGATTAATTCATACATTGTTTAAAATTAATTATTCCTTTTTAATTGCATTGTATAAACAGAAATGACCTGTTAATTTAAAGAAAATCTATCAGCACAAAATGAATTCACTCATATAAACAAGCAAGATGAACTTGACCTTGTTTGAACTTGTTTTGATGTGGCCCAGATGGTAGGCTACATGCTTGAATAGCAGGCTAAAGCAGAGGAAAAACTCATATAGCAAGATCTAGATTTATAGCCTTCTGCAAATTCCTACCTTGTATTGTCCTTTCAGCATCTGTTCTGCCGCCACTGCGGTCAGCTTCTATCTCTGGGGTCAGAGAGTCTAAAAGCACAGAAAGGTAAGAGTGACATATATGTCATTTGATACCTATTGTCCTTTAAAAAAAAGAGCAACCTGTTACTCTTGTGCTGAATTAAAATCACATAAATCTTTGTCATCTTTTAAAGGTTGAACAGAAACACTAGTCATAGGAATTTTCAGAAGATTTAAGTAGATAAACAAGTCACATAATACTGTCCTCAAGATAGGATAGGAGTGGAACTTCTTCAATTAATATTTTGTCATGTTTTTGGTAGAAAAAAGATTTGGTTAAGCATAAAGTAATGCCAGATGCTAGGGTAAAGTAATAAAATAGAAATACTTATGAAATAAAATATTTCCCCTAACACATTCTTTCCACCATGCTTTCAGCCACAAGCATCGCTGAGTGAATCACATTCACAGAAATATACAAAACCACAAACACATGTCTAAATTGTCCTTTGAGTATTCAAAATGAAAGCCAATAATATTTAAATATACACTTTCTTACCATTTAAAACTCTGAGACTCTCTGTTGAAGCTGCCTGTTTTAGTGTCTGCTCTGCTTGCTCACGCCGTTTTGTCTCAAATTCAAGTGCTTCTTGCAATTTTCTTTTTGCCTTCTTCTCCTTTTTTAGCCTCTTTTGAACTATGGCTAGAAAAAAATGTATCATCGTTCGTTTTTAAAAGTTCTGTAATGTTACTAATTTACAAATGGTCAATATTTTTATCTGTTTTTATTTTCTTGCTGGATTGAATCTTCCTCCACACTGAAAGTTCAAAAAACCCCACATTTACTTAAAATAATTCCTAATAAAATGTCTAAAGAAGCCAATTTTTATTTTAGTCTTGAATCATTACTAGACAGCTTTTAATTGTCACAGGTACAGATAACTTTAATGGGAAGCTAGTCTTAGTAAATATTTATATTCATTGATAAGTGAATACTAATTAAATGAATTTTGTGGCTTATCTGTTTTTGAATCAGAATAGTTCGAATAGTTCAAAACATTAGAAGCGGGCTGGGGATTTAGCTCAGTGGTTCTGCCACCTGCCTCGAAAGTGCAAGGTCCAGAGTTCGATCACTGGTACCAAAAAAAAAAAAAAAAAGCAAAACCAAAACAGAAAAAAACACAAAAATATTAGAAGCAGGTCTCCTACCTCCTTATGAGGCATTTCCTCTACAAATATTTGTTTAAAAATCATGTTACCACAGCTAGATTTTTAATAATTTTGTTCTGAAATTTTAGGAAATGCAATAAATATTTTTGTATATAACAGTAAAATGGCTCTAATTATAATTAAGATAGGTAAGTAGTAATTTGTTTGGATGAAGCTATTATAATTTTCTCAGAGAGTAATTTCTTCATAGCAAGTTATGAAGAATTATTACCTTTTCACTCTGCAGGAATCTAGTGGAATGTAGAACCTCAATGCTAATAATAATATGCTACTGATAATAATAGTGTGCTTTTTATGTAAAAAAGTAGATTACGATACAGAATGATTATGATATATTTTTCTCTTACCAACAATTTATTGATATATGTGTAATCAGTAAATAATAAATAAATGTACTTTTAAAATGCATATTAACTGTACTATCAGAATAGTAATTGTTTTAAATTTCTCTCCATATAAATATATATCATAACTACTCAGCATATGGGAAAGATGCATGTTTTTCTTTGAAATCATCTTTTTTGACAATTAATAAATATTGTGCATATTAACATGACAAAATCACTGTGAGAAAATTCACTGATATGTCATGAAATGTAATTATTCCAATTTTACTGTTTGATGTCTTACTATTATTAAAGAACAATAACCCTTCATTTAACAAAATATTTAGTTAAAATATAAATTAAGGAACTAATGGCTGAAATAAGTAGTCTAGTTTTAATTTCTACATATCCTGTTTGTGCCATTAGTAATTTGTTTAGATGACAGCCCATTAACTTGTTGAGTTTATTGTTCTTATATCATATATTTTACAAACTTTTAAAATCAAAATGAAATTTGACTAGTCTTATAAGAAAAAAATTATCAAAGTTGATTCCAAATAAATGCTAATTTCCTTTATCTAATGGTGTAAATATCACGTACTTAACAAAATTACTTGCCTACTATGCCCCTTTCCAAAGATGATACTATTAATAAGTCTCTTTGAAAAGAAATAGTTCATTTTGAAATATTTATTTGAATGATACTCTCTTCCTGGCACTAAAAGATCAATATCCAGCACCTTGCAATTGACCACTCACTGTGTCTCCCTGGGTGACTGAACCAAATGGGATTGTCACATTCTGTCTTCAGGGTACTACTTTGCCTCAGTAGACACATCCATTATAGATAAGTAGTGATAATTATTATCTTTAATTTACTGTTCATAATTAATTAAATGGGAAGTTCACGGTGTGATCTGTGAATGTTTTGCCCTCTAGTGGTTAAAGGAATAAAGTAGAATGTAAAACCTGCCAAGAAGTTGGAAACCAGTAAAATTCTGAGGGTCTTCCAAGTATTCACAAAGTTACATAGGAATTCAAGAGCATACACATAAACCTTGTGCATAAGACTTCTCCAGGTTAGAACAAAATCAAGACATGAGTATCTCATAGAAAATGGCTCCACAGATTAAACTCTTTGATCAAACTTTCTTATTCACTTAGAACACATCCATTGTTAGTGTTTATTTTGCTTTATTTTAGTATCTAAAGGAATGTGAAGGTACATCATTTAGATTTGTATTATATATGTGTAATGACATATTATCAAATAAACTTTATCCCAGGAATGCTCTAGCTGTTGTCGCATAGTAACTAGTAAAATGAACTACTAAGTCCTACTTGTTTTACAAGCAACACAGACACAATGATCTTTAAATAAACACGTCAAACATGTAAAAGGAGAATATATAAAGCCTTAATTGAATACTCCTTAGATTGAAAAAAAAAAGGAATTCTCCCCTTTCTGTAGAATACTTGGGAGAATCTTACAGCTTAAGCAAATGTAAATATCCTTCAAATTCATACATAAACATACAAATATGAATGACCTTGAAAATCATCTATAGATGGACAGTACAGTGTGTTAAAAGACACAATTCACAGATCAATAATATCATTAGTTTTTCCCAATAAGAATTCATATGGGTTTCTACTCTGTGTACTTGACCTTGTTGAATGAAAATGAGTCTTTCAGAAAGAAAATTATACAAACACTTAACTGTAGTCATTTGTTCAGATATTCATCAGTCTTCAATTTCAGTTGATAAATATCTTACTAAGCCTGCTTTGCTTGAATAATCAGAACTTTCTACTTTAGCTTCATGACTTCAACTCTGGTTTTTCAAAGGGCAATTGTGAATGCACATGAAAGTTTTTTCATGTCTGTCATCTTATCTGAGCATATTCTTATTTTAAAGATTATGGATTTGCTAAACCCTATAGGCAATGAAAATGATGTGATCAATGATATAATGGCTATATGTCAACCATTGAATAGAAATAGAAGAGCAAACATGTACTTTGGAGATAAAGAAATGCCAGCCCAGGATTCAAATTCTGCTGTAAACTTTAGTTGAGGGTAAATTAACCAAAAAGCTGCAGTCTCAAAGGGAATCACCACAGAAGTATATGATTATGTTGACTATTTTACTTAAAATATTAAACTTATTTAGAAGTTCACAAATACCTCTGTTCTTTTGTTCCATAGCCAGCTGCTTCTCAAGAGTTTCCCTTAGTTCTCTTTCCCTTAAAAAATCCATCTTTAGCTCTGTTTTCTCCAGTTGGACCTGTTTTTCTTGAGCTCTGGCATTATCTATGGCAACTTTCAAAAGCCCCTGTACAAAGAAAGTATTCAGAATGGCAATATTTTGGTGCAACGCACATTATTGTCATCACTTCAAATCATTTTAAAAGAAAAGTACACACTTATCAAATTCTTTAATTCTTACCTACTCACCCAGCACTCATTAGGATAAATACTATAAGCTACAGAATTTTTAAATCTAATTAACTATTATAGAAAGACAAATACTTATGGCATGCAGGTACCATTGCTTCTAATTAGAACATCTAGATCCAAACCTAAATGGGGGCAGTACATTAACATGTCTAAAAATTAAGAACTGAGAAGAAAATTAGGTAGACATGTTTCCACAAGGAGATCTCTTCCACAAGCAGTCATGCATCCCTACAGATCCTGGCACTCTCCCTAGTCTCTCAGACCTAGTTCTCCCGCTCCCTAGCAAGATTACACTGACTGAAATGATCTTTTCTATGCTTCTATGTTCAACAATTTGTTTCTACCACAGGGAATTTGTTCCTCTCCTGAATGTTTTTCCTTCAGATCACATTCTTTATTTCTTCTTTGCTCAAAGTTACTGTTGAAGAGAGGCTCTTACCACCCAATTTGGAATAGCTCTCCAAGTGTATCTTGTTACTCCCTCCTTAAAATTCGTCATTGCATTTATCATTATATAATACTATCAGGTATTTATTTACTGATTATGTTGTGTCTGTTCCACAAAAAGGTAAGTTCTCTGAGTTAGAGAATTGTCTCATTTTTAGCATTATTTCCCCAAGGCCCAGAGAATGCCTAGAATATAGTAAATTTTAAAAATTCATAAATAGTAATTATAATAATGGCATATTTTCAGATATATAGAAAATTCAGTGGATCCAAAACATAGTGACTGTGTAGTGCATTAGTTTTTAAAAGTCATTATAATGGTTGTAATAATCTGAGAATAACTTTTAGGAAGTTCTTTGACAGCATAATTTCCAAAAGCATATAGTAAAAACAAAATGTATCTATTCACACAACTGATTAAGGAGATAGATACATAAAATTTGACTCATTGTATATGTTTTTAAATGACAATATTTTAAGATTTTTGCAAACAAGATTATGAAAATCTGTTGAACATAAGCTAAGATGCTTAGGACCAAAGTTACTAGTAAAAAATAGAGATAAAATTCTATTTTTACCAATTCCACAATGCAAAATGATATTTGAAGTAGAAAGTATTTTGCCTTTGTGAATATTACAGACTGAAATTTTCAACTGAAATTATAAATGGGATGGAAGTGGATGCTGTTTATAGGTATACTTGAAGATGAGATCCCTTTGCAAAAGTCAACATGAGAACACGAGCAGTGTGAATCAGGAATTTCTACTCCAGCTTGACCGGAAAACCCTACAGAGAGGAAGTCTTACTTAAGCCTACCAATGTAGCTTTGACCATTGTCATAAGCCATTTTTATTCTCTTTCCAAGCACATATAAATTATTTCATATTTGCTAAGCCTGACCCTGAACTTTCTGGTATACGTTTTGTGTTATGAAACAAGCTGGAGAAGGATTTTTATGTAGCAGCTTTCCCCTCCCCACTCTTTTGTTGTTTAACAATAAAGCATAGCTGCTAAGGAAACTGCCATCTTAACTAAATTCAGAAACATTCCTGTATGTTTCTTCTTCATCAGGAACAAACAATTAGTAACAAATGAAAGAGATCATTACATCAAGTGCCCTTTTAGATCACCCCAATTAAAATTTTAGTTTAGCTGTATTTTAATTCTAAGATACCAAATTCTAATTTTCTGCTCTGATTGCTCTTGTTGACTTATCTTTGAAAGATGTACTCTCTGTGCAATGTCTAGAGATTATTTAGCAAGATGCCAATGTTGGCACCACTTAATGTGTTGATTGGTTGTACTATCAGTAGCTGTTTAAAATAAATTACTATTAAACTATTATTGTCCTTGGCTGACAAAACACGATATTTTGGTGTTCTTTAAATATGAAACAATCGTTATGAATAAACATGTTGAATAATGTTAAACTGCTGAATTTGTGTAATTTTATATTAATATTCCTTTGTAAAGAATGAAGTTGCTAAGAGCATTTATGTTTACTGGTTCCTATTGTTAGAGTTGCTGCTAATGTGGTTCATGGCAATACATTACCTATTCCTGCTGATTATGTCTGAAAAATATTAACTTTTAGTATCCAATACCCACTAGGGAGTACTTATAAGCTATATAAAATTAAATTCAATTTTTAGACTTTAAATCAGTGCACATCAGTAGGAGTCCAGTGTGAACAAAAATCTGCACTATCGCCAAACTGATGCATATGCAAAAGTATGTTATTGCCAGTGACAGTTCTGCTGCAAAAAATACAGAAAACCGATTAAATTTCAAAGCAGCAGGGGGCTGGGGAAAGCAATAGCAAGTAGTGTTGGCAACATGTACAAATCATTAGGACACCATTTTAACCATCCGTGATAATAATATTTTCATATTTGTGTAACTTCTGTAGAATTTGCAGGTAGATGGTGTGCAAGAGATCACACTAAATGCTGGGTCTCATTTGGACATGGAGTACCTTGTAAAATGCTGTGACAACAATGAGAATTGCATAGAAGACTTAAAATATGATTTTTTTTCTCCAAGAGAAGTTCAGTTCTCAGAATGTGGATAGAAATATATTTTAAATATATCTCAATGAACAGAAACAATGGTTTATTAGCCTTAAGTTTGTTTTCCATAAGTGAGAAGGGATGATTGTCATAATATACAAATATTTTTGTTTTTTAAAATGGTCTATCTTGTAAACTAAATTATTTTCATAGAATGTGATAATTTTTTTAAAAAAGGTACTTCAATTCATACTAGCAATGTTTCAACTATATTGCTTAGAAAGTAAAAAAAAAGTGCATAAGAATACTTCAAGCAATACTGGCATAAAAGAAGTAAGATTTCTTAACATATAAAATAATAAAAGAGGAAAAGCTTACTTTGCTGATGTTCATATTTGATGCAAATTGAAAATGGCATCCTAATGATTCTTCAGCATGAATTTTGTCATGGAAGTTTGACATATAAAGAAACTTATCATATGATTCAAACTTCCATGACAAAATTTGCGCTGAAGAATTTTTCTTCTGATGAGTGCTTCATGAAAGTCTTTAGTACTCAGCCATTGTATCACCCCCGCAAAAAAATAAAAAACCTAGGTCCAGAAAAATAAGATGACTAAAACCGCAGACTAGAGAAGTGATTAAGCCTACATCTGCACCACAGCAACTTCATCTTTAGTTTTCATTTTTAATAATATTTCCCTATCTCTTTGGAGAATGAGAAGGAATTGTTTCCCTTGGAACCTGGAGTTTTGTAGATTAAAAAAAATGACAGTATCAACTGGTGTATTGTCACAGAAGTTCTTATAACAAAAGAACTGTACTCAATTGAGTTTATGGTCATTGTTTTTCAAAGGTGATCAATGACAGACTCCCTGTAGAAAAAGCATTTTCAAGGATAAACCCATCTTTTGATTCACATAGTTATGAGTGGTAGAATGGCAACATGGACTATGAAACCAGACTTCCTCTGAAATCCAGACTGTACCAGTACTGTGTGACCATATCTGCCTCTGTATTATTCAATGGAAAATGGATAATCTAATCCAATGTATAGACTGGTAAAGAAGATTCAGTCTAAAAGGAACATAAGTACTGTAGATACTGACACATTAAAACTATTCCTTAAGTATTCACACTTCTATTATCATGGAATACAATACAAATTTAAAAATACAGTAGGTAGATATTCAGGATTTAAAGAAATTATTGCTCTTCACAGTAAACTATATTTAGAATTCTGGTATATATTTTGATTTTTTATGGTCTTTTCAAAATTGGTAATGGGAATAAAAAAGAGAAAAAGTTCATTAAATAATTATGATTGATAATAAAAATGTAGAATGTAATACTAACATATTTGATTTTAGCCTACTCATATTTTGAAACCAATGGCTTACTGGGGAGGGATTGAAAAATTTTCTCTTGTTCTTTTGTCTATATCTATTTCAAGAAAACTATAAATTAATAATTTGAATGAATAAATTATTAATTTCTATTAAAATTTATTATAAATACTGTACAATTACTGGCTATGCCATTAAAATGTAAAGTAGGATAAAAAGACTATTTCAGTCTCTTTTTTTGGTACTGGGGATCGAACTTGGGACCTTGCGCTTGTGAGCCAGGCGGCTGGACCACTGAGCTAAATCCCCAGCCCTAGAATATTTCAGTCTTAATATTCAGTTAATTTATTTTTCATTTTATTTCTTCCAATATAGAAATAAAAATACTTCCTAGATAGCATAAATGGATCATGTCTATTTATTAAACCATAGTGAATTAATCTGAAACTACCCTTTTGTATGGTTAGTGTTTCCTTTTTTGGCTTTATTACTCTATGAAGAAAAACTGTAGTGAACCAACCCCTTATTAGACACCTTACAGCAAAGATTCTAATGTCATCCCTAGTTAAATTTTATATTGTGCTCTTTTTCTAAATTTCCATTTTTACTTGTCTATTATTATTTTAGTACCTGTAAGCCATTTAAAATTATTTTTTAAAAAGACGTAAAAAAAAGCACATAATTTGCTTCCCATCCTATGTTCCAATAGACCCATGTAATTTATGGCATGAAAACTCTAATTGAGAACAGTGGGTAGAATCTTTTGAGTGTGTTATAGTGGTAGCCAATTTCTGAACGTGTCTTATCCAGCTAATTAACACAAAAAAATTGTCTCAAGCCACAATGAAAGATTACTCCTAATGAAAAAAAATCAAATAAATTTCCACGTAAAATTTTTTTAAAGTTTTAAAAACAAAAACTAAAATATACTCATAATTATAACTAATGTAAAATTATTATCCCTCGCTGTAGATATCTTTATATATTATCAGTTTTAATTTCTAAAAGTTTCAAGTGACAAGCCAGAGCAGGAGAGAGAGAGAGAGAGAGAAAGTTATTGTAATCCAACGCAGACAAGTACCTACAAGTGTATCTTGACTTAGTACAACTGTCTTACATGTTTTATGTTTTTTGATCTATTAGTCTGATTTTTAATATTATAATTATTTTATAAGTTCTTATCAGTTAAATAATCTGATTCTGGCAAAATAAACGGGGAATGGAGGGAAGGGAGAAAAATTAAAATGTGTTATGCACATGTACCAAATTCACACAGTGAATGTAATCATTTTGTACTGTAAGCATGTACTAATGAAAGTCAAAATTAAAAATAAAAAAGTGGCTCCCCAATTTATATATATAAATATGGTATTTCTCTACAGATCTTTTAAAACACAAAGAAATTACATTTACAAAAATTCAGTTTTTATATATGCCTCATGGGGGGAATATCTCTAGTAATGCTAACAAATTTTATAATTCAGAATTGTCAAATTATAGTATATCATGAAATGTAATTCTTTACTATTAGAACAATATACTTTAAATACATTAATTTGAAGGGTTTTTGCCATTGAGTCTAATTAAAAATAAAGTGTTTTTAAAGGAAATATGGAGCTTTAAACTTATTACTCAACAAGTGTGTTACTATTTGACAGAGAATGCAGAGAACCCTATTACATATAATTGAAGCTGCAGAGGAAATTGAGGTAGGCAGACTGTAATTACTCAAATTAGAATTTAGACAGCAACCACATTTATACTGTATGCCTAATAAGCCAGAGTCAGGACTGTTTAAATATTCTATACCATTCCAAGGATATTACCATAACTCAATAAAAGTGGCAATAATAAGAATTAGCATCCATGACCTTTTGTAAAGTGATGTGAAAACATTACTGACCACAATCTGTATGTATGTCTTTGTGTGTATATACATGCATGTACACATGCATTTGTGTGCATATATATTTATACCTGAGCATGGGGCTCACAGATTTTTATTTTACCTTATGTGTGCTTATGTGCATGCATGTAGACATGTGTGTATATATATGTGTGTGTGTGTGTATCTTAAATGTACAAATATAAATATATAATGCTGAAACCCATGTACACACAGGTGTGAAATTGAAGTGAACAATTTTTAATGTAGGATTCTTATCTAAGGTGTTCTAGCTTTATCAGATCAAGATCCCTATAATTTGAGACTAAAAATAGTTTACCTCATGAACTCTTAGTAAAATATATCCTCAAAGCCAACCATTAAAGAGTATAACAGATTTAAGGGAACTTTAATAAGTAAATTGTTTAAAATATGCGCATTTTAAAGCTAGTGTTTTAATCTCTTTCTGTCTTTCTGTCTCTCTCTTCCTCCATCTTCCCTCCCTTTACCCCTTATTCTCTCCCTCCCTTCCTTCTTTTCTATCTGTACAGTACTGGAGATTAAACCCAAGGACTTTTCGTTAAGCTACATCTTGAAACTTTTAAAAATTTTTATATTTTTAAATTTTAATTTTTTTGAGACAGGGTCTTGCTAAGTAGCCCAGTTGCTCAGCCTGGACACTAATATGTGATCCTTCTCCTTCTGTCTCCATATAGTAAATCACATGAATTGAAACAGTTAAATTTCTCCCATTAGTAAACAATAAAGGTGAGTGTCACTGTGACCAGCCTTTTACTCCTATTTTTTTTTCCTTTTTTTGGTACCGGAGATCTAACTTGGGACCTTGCACTTGAGAGGCAGGTGCCAGAACCACTGAGCTAAATCCTGGGGCCCTATTACTATTTTATTTATTTATTTATTATTTATTATTTTTTATTTTTATTTTTTTGGTACCTGGGATTGAACTTGGGACCTTGCACTCTCGAGGCAGCCGCTGGAGCCACTGAGCTAAATCCCCGGCCCTATTCCTATTTTTTTTTAAAGAAATTTGAAATGCTATGGCTAGCATTTCTATTCTAATCAAACGTGGCATAGAGTGGAGTAACAATATTCTCAAACGATCAGTTTGTGACTTAGAGACGTGGCAGTTACAAGGGGTCCAAAGTTCCAAATATAAACCTACTCTTCAGATAAATGTGCTGTTTTACCAGAAAGGCTTTTTAAAGCTGAAATTGAACTTAAATTCTCACTAGGCTGGTTAAAGGGATTTTAGTTAGTGAAGATACATATAGCTAGCCTTTTCTTTGTTTTATATGGCATTGTAAAATGAATTATTTCCCTACTTTTCAGAACTTAAATTCAAAATGATGAGACATATTTTTGAAAGTATTTAATTCAAAAAAGAAAAAAATCACTGAAGTTTCACTTCATAGAAAACAATGACAGGGGTGAAATTTAGGGAAAAATGTTTTATTTTCATTTCAAGTTATAATCAATTATTTGGGCATAATTCAGTTCAGGGTGCCATGATGAGTAGTTTCAATCACTAAGATATAAAACCTTAATGTTGAATACAGTTCTGGAAACTCTAATTACATTATTATTAAAAATGCCATATTAATGGATGAGAAGGTATGTTACATTAAAGGCCTTCTGTTATGTCCTTGGAGAGGTAAATAAAATTAATTACATTTCTATTGGGAAAAAGTTTAGTATGATAAGAAATGTGTTCAGAAAAATATCACTCAGGAAGTGGGCTGAAGTGAAAAAATTTTATAAAGAAACTTATGAATACAGTGTGTGTGTGCTCATCCCTACTACTGGCTACCCCAAATATGGACAAGTGGATGACAAAATCTCCATCTGGGATCCACATGATCACTTCATGTGTGGGCAAGAAAATTATGCTTTGTCCTATCCCAAACCCTCTTATTATCTTGGCTCCATGCTCTATGTTATTGTTAACTGTAAGTATTTTTGATTCATAATGTACTGTACGTAAAGTATACATCCTGAAGACCACATAGGAAATCCGTGGAAACTTTTGCATAGCTTTTTGAAGTCTGTTCTTTGAAGAAACTCTATTAATTGAAACAAACTTATTTATGCAGCAAGAGATTTTTTTTGGATTCTTTTATATTGCACATATTTTAAATGACTAAACATCATTTCCTCATTGGAAGGCTAGCAGTTTAAAAATATCTAAATATTTATTAGAACTGGTGTGCCGTCATTTAGTAAATCAGACAAACTTGTAACAGTTAAGTTTGTCCCATTCATAGGCAATAAAGGGAGCTTTTAGGCAGAATGTGTTTTTAAATGCCCATGTAATTTTCATCTAAGTTTCATTATGATTTAATATACATATCTAAGTATTGCTAAGCCAATTTGAATAGTGTAGCAAGTTTAAAACTTTAATTTCTGGGGGAAAAAAGCTTAATAGCTGGTTCAGTCTACCTTATGAATGGATTAAATGGAATTGGATGAACTTTGGAAAGAAAATCCACATCTGAGTATTGCATGTTCCTCTCTTCCAGAATGTAAATAGGCCTACCTGTATATTAGTCAGGAGGGTCTCTATGGAAGACAATCCATCAGGAAACAGAAAAGGAGATGGAAAACCTGGAGGCAGTGGTTGTCCATGCCCAGTTAGAGAAAGTTTGTCAAGGCCATCTCTTGCGGTTGGTGTAGAAAGCGGGGTCTCATCTGTATGTGATTGAAACAAAAATATAGAACAAGTTACGCTTGTCTGTTTTTATTAGACCTCAGTAATGGCTTCCCTAGTGGTTTCCAGAACATTTATTGCAAATTGGTTCCTGCTATCAGGAGAAAATGCTTTCTGCTGAATTTTCTTTAATGAAAAAGCTGTGGAGATACAACAAGATAACATTAATGAGTAACTTTATAAGCCTTTTAAATGCAGTCTCTAATGAGACTGAGTTTACAGTGCCATAGAATCTTTTTTAAACAAATATTATCTCATATATAGTTGTGATAATATATTCAGGCTGACTTTATGGGCACCTTCCCAATTATCTCTTTTTAGTTTGTTCTCTTTGGATTGACAAAAGAGTATTTCTAGAGATTTATATAAGAGAAATGCTTTGTATGTCAGGATTTTTCTTAGTTAATCCTTTTTATATCAATGATTTCTTCAAGTATATTCTGAAGAAAGTTAGAAAAAAATCTACAATTAAAATCTTTCATTTCACACTGGAAAAGAAAAACTAGAATCCAAATATATTCTTTCTAAACTATGACTGAATTACTCAGTATCATTAAAGATCTAATTCTTTTTAACTTAAGAATTTTTAACTGTCATATTGAAAAACTATAGTTTTTATACATGAAAAAGAGGTTTGAAGAAAAAGTAACAAAATAACTTCCATAACAATATTTAGAAAATCAAATTTAAAAACCCTCTTAGATTAGTCTTTACTTTGTTGGTTGAATATTCTTCAATATTTTAGCAATTTTAACAAAAGACCTGAATAGAGGTTCATTATTCTCACTGTGAAGTATTTTTGTTCAATTCTTTATTATTTTACCATTTTTATAGCTTTTAACTAAATAAATACAAGTTATGGCTTATTTTAGTTTATTATAATCACAGAGAAAAATTGATGCAGGGCAGAATTCTCAGTTTTATAAATATTTTCATATTTTACCCAGGAAATTTAATCAGAGCAATATCATAGTCCTGATAGTATCTCTCAATTTTGCAAGTGGCTAAAAACTTCAGAACAGTTGTCTTATGCTCATAATTTGATTCCACTCTCCTGCTCAATCATTCTTTTATTTTTCATTACAATACCCAACCACAAAGCACATTTTCCAACTACCTCTCTCTGGGGCAGAAATATTATGGAAGCCACCACACTTCCCTGTCTCTCACTAATGTCAGAGCAAGTTAAATTCATCTTCCCTCATCTTTCCACATTTCTAGTTAACGAACTACGAGGGAAGAAAGGGCGAAGAGGGAAAGAACAGACACAAGGCATCCTGGTAACTGTGCTCCCCTAACACTCGCTCCTGTGCAGTTTCTCCTCCCACTCTCTCCTCAGTTAGCTTACTGACATGATCTGAGGCAGGAGGTACTCAAAAAAGAAACAGAGTTAGCAACAAAAGAAGGGCTCATAGAGTTGTTATTGTTTTTAGGCACACTTGTCATTAGGGTTGAAGAAAGACTGCAGTGGTAGAGGTACCTCCTGGCTAATGTGACCAAGGTGCTCTTGGACACTAGTTACCCAGCTGTCATAAATTACTTTTCCAGACCACGGCTGCTAGTGTTTTCTCATAATAGCTTTGAAAAAAAAAAGCTTGTTAAACATCTATGTGCATGTGAAATTGTTTAAGAATAGAGAGCAATATTTTTTGATCAGCATCACCTTAGTTGTCACATACGAAAGAAAATGTGGCTTAATAGATCATGGGAATAGTAATTGCTTGTCTCTTAAAGAAAAGGAAAGAACCAGATGACCACCTGAGGTTGCTTTCAGCCATAGCATCTATGACTCCATAATTTTTAAAGACTATCCAAGAAAAAAATGAATCAATGTACATATACATATGTACACATATATGCACGCATGTTTGATTATAAGTCCCACCATCCCATGACAATTTGATTTAACTGCAATGCATTTGTGTTAGACTACACTTGGTTGTTATGTTAATTAAGTCAGTAAATCACATTATATCCACATTTATGTAGTCAATATATGCTTAAAATAAATATTATGCTAGATATTAGATACAGAATGTAAAAAACACAACCTGGCAGCTTTAAGAGCTCATGTAGACTACAGTGAGCAATTGTTAACCAGGTCATTTTTGTACTTAGCAAAATGTTTTACCTTCGAACATATTCCTTTAGATACAGTTTATGCAGTAAAGGGTTAAAATTGTTCTGAGTAGATGTATGTGTAGGTGTGTGAGTGTGCTTGAACATATGCATATTTTTTATGTTACTGCTTCAATGGGACATTGGTCCTATGGTTCCAGCTACATAAGAAGGAACTATCACTGGGTACAAATGTGTTTAATTCATTCATTCATCTATCATTTTACACAGTAGAAATACTACATAAGGCCACTGTAATTCAATATATAGGTAACATATAATCAAATTTACAGGAGAATACTACTTAAAACGAGGATTCTTAAGATCAATGCACATCTTTTAAAAAAAGACAAATGAACTAATTAAAGTTCAAACAAACCAAAAATATTCCTTTGGACATCAATACTCTATTATCTGAGAAAAACTAGTCATTTTGGGGCTATTAAAATCATAGGAAGCGTCTTTCAGTTCCTCCAACAAAGACTAAAGTTGAGAACTCAGTTCTTCCTTTTTAAATAAAATTGATATTTGATATTTTAAATGCTTAAAGAAGATTAAGGTAAAACTTCGTGAGGTCAGAAATTGTGGCAGTTTTGATATCACATAATCTCCACTGATTTCAAATTATGAATAATTATGAAGCACAAATTCGCAAAATATCTTATTTTAATTTGTCCTACCTGTACATTTTTTTTAACCTGTACATATTTTTAAAGTTAATCTTTAAAAGAAAGTTTCCTCAGCCCAACATAGTAGCACGTGCCTGTAATCCCAGCACTTGGGAGGGTGAGGGCAGGAGGACTGCTACCAGCTTTTTGGCCAGCCTGGGCTACATAGTGAGTTCCAGCACTGACTGAAATACACAACGAGACCCTATCTAAATAAATAAATAAATAAAATTTAAAAATGGATAGTAAGTTGGGTCATCAGATAGTTTGGTTTTGGAATTATTGTATCATTTGTCAATATAATGTTTGGTTTTGATATTTTATTTTAAATAATTTTAGACTAACTCTACAAAGTTGCAAGAGTTGTACAAGAAATTCCTTTATGTTCCTGTTGTGAGCTGAATGTTGACCATCAAAATATATGTCCATGTCTAATTACTAGAATCTGGGAATGTTAAATTTTTGGGGAAAAAAAGGCTTTTCACAGGTATAGTTAAGAATCTTCACATTAGGAAATCATTTACCTTAGGATTTATTCATTCACAAGTGTTCTTGTAAGACAAAGGCAGAGGGAGATTTGAAAAGATAAGATGCTCAGAAAAGAAAGAGACAAACTGCAGCCATAAATACTAGATTACTGCAGCCAGAATTAGGCAATATAGATAGACAGCTGCAAACACTAGAAGAGGCAAGCTAATGTTACTACTCTAGAGTTGTTATTCTTAAACACCTACAAAGAGCAGTTACTAATTTTGGCAGATTCTCGTGTTTAATTCAGTTACAGGGAAATACATTGGTTTTCTAAAGAAAAATTTTACTTTTTAACTAAAAAAATTACTGATTAGCATCATAATAATTATATCATAAAATATATTGACAGTTATAACAACATATACTCAATTAGAATAATAGATCACAAAGGAAAGTATTAATGAAAGAAATATATTTTTCAATTCTAAAATGATAAAGATGAAAAAGTGATATTTTATTATTTTATTCTTCTCATCACAGCATCTCATAATTCTACTCATATTTTAAGTTACTTTTTAATGAGTGACCATCAGTAAGATCGATGCCTCTGTAAGACAAGCTTTTTTCCCCCCTCCAATCTTATCACACATAACAATTTAGCAGGATATCCTAAGGAACAATGATGTTTAAAAACATAATAGGCCTCTACTTTTAAAATGTTTTCTTTCCTGTTAATAAAATCAAACTCAGTTGTTATTTTCAAAACTAATCCCTTTGGGTTTGGGTTATATATTCTTTCAAGTGTGTGAGTGTGTGTGTGTGTGTGTGTGTGTGTGTGTTGATTTTTAATGTCTTTTATTACATTGTAAATTCCAAGTAAAAAAATACTCATTTTTAGATAGCTCTTCATTTTAAGGGGATTCATATGTATTCATCTCGATGTGAAAATCTCCAAATTTCCCCTTCACAAGAGATTTTTGAACACGTATGGAGTGAAAAAAACTGGCAAAAATTCTGGAGAATATGGTAATTGTAATTTGAAAGTGAATAATTCTTCATAAAAAGATGAATGTTTCTTGGTTGTTTTAATACATCTCCATTCTAAATATGCAGAAAGATACATTTATTTATTTTTCATAAACTCATCAGCCAAGTTTTCAATTGGAGTAGAAGCATGAATAATCAACCAATTAAGAATTGGCATTTAGAAAAAAATGTGAAAACTATATCCAGACATAAGACACAGATACTTAAATTGAGCTCAGTTGTGATTTCAATACTGGTTCATTCCTACTTTATGCACACCACTCTGGATTTAATTTGGCAAGAGAACTGAAAATAAAGTTGTATGACCTGAGACTAGAATGTAATCTTAAGTCTGAAAATACCACATCATTTTTTTCTATTTTCACCTGAGCAGATAACAAATTCTGAAACATCACATTAAAATTCACACACATGATTTTGACATGCTTCCCAAAGTGTATGAAATATGTAGAAGTGTCATACAATAAGACTTATTTCCCATATTTAATGTTAAGCCTATTTTTTCAAATTATGAATTTAAAATTATTACAGAAACTTTAACAAAATTGGCATCATAATCTTAGATGTCATACACCTATGACAATATAAAGAGCAAACAATGCTAGATTCAGGAACTGCACTCTCCTCAGGGCTCTATATGGGTCTAGAAAATTTTAGAGCAACAAAGCTATCTCTTTATATGAGACTTACCTGGCTTATTTATTAAAAAGAAAAGTACTATCCAGACTATATAACAAACTCAAAAAGATTAAACCTCCCAAATTTAAAGATTCAACTCAAATCTGGGCATATGAAATGAACAGACACTTCTCAGATGAAGAAGTACAAATGGCCAATAAATACATGCAAAAATGTTCAACATCACTAGCAATTCAAGTAATGCAACTTAGAACAACACTGAGATTCCATTTCACTCCCCCCAAAAATGGCTACCCTCAAGAAATGAACCAATGACAAATGCTGGTGAGGCTGGGGGGGAACAAGGAACCCTTCTTCATTGTTAGTGGGAATATAAACTAGTACAGACACTATGGAAATGTGTATGGAGATTCCTCAAAAAACTAGAAATTCTGAACCAGGTATCCACCTTCTAGGTATCTTTCTGAAAAGAGTTAAAGTTATCATACTACAATGAAATGTGTTCATAGCAGCAAAATTTATAACAGCTAAATCTTGTAAATAGCCCATATGCCCATAAACAGATGAATGGTCAAAGAAAATGTGGTATTTATATACAATGGAGTACTACTCTGGAATAAAGAAAGACAAACTTGAGACACTGTAGAAAAATGGATGCACCTTGAGACCATAATGTTAAGTGAAATAAATCAATCACACACCTTTAAATATGACCTTGTTTCTCTTATGAGAGAAACTTGAAGTATGAATAAAGACAAAAATAAAAGACAGCTCTTAGGAAGTAGATATTTAAGGGGAACAAGAGATGGAGAGTAGGAGGAGGAAAGGGAGGAAAAGGGGATTTTAAAAGAAGAGTTGAAGAAAAAAAAATTGGAAATAAAACTTTTGCCAGAAGGAGCAGTGAGGGGAGGGAAAAGGAAAAAAGAATTAAGATGTGTTATGTATATGTACCAACTGCCCTCACTAGATGTAATCATTATGTATTGCAAGCATGTATCAATAAAAATAAACAAAGATTATTATAAATTCAAAATTTTAATTTAAATCAATCAGATTATGTGTGAAAGTATTTTGACATTTTACAATAAAAAAATGAAATATATTAAATATAAACTATGAACAATTGAATGATTAACCAAATCTCTTCCACATTTCATTTGGGAAACTTGGTTTTAATGTGACACTGAGGAAATCTTTCTTGTTTGTGATATACCTGTGGTTTCTATATTATTTCTCTCTGACAAGGCTTCTTATAAAAATGTATCATGTTGTTAACAGAATTATTTCTCTATACTGCAGTTGCTCTATATAAACTAAACCTGACTTAGTCTGGTGAAGAGTTAGCAGTAACTATGCTGGAAAGAAATTGAGTGAGGGCCACAGGGTGTAAACTAGTGCATCAATTTCTCTTTAAGCAGCAGGAACTAGAGGAAATTTTTTACTAAAAAAAGTATAGATTTCATAGAAAGAGACTTGGAAGTACATTAAAAACACTTAAAAGGCTTTGTGGATGCACATCAAGCAGTACTAGCACTTTGGATTTGGAGTTTGGATGAAAAAAGGAAAACCTTACAAAAGGTCTACATTTGCAGATGCTGGAGGTTTGCTAAAAAACACAAATCCCATAAGTTTACTTAATGTAATCCATAAAATATTCATTGCATACTTATATACAACCACCATCTGGATGGTTCACCTTTAATATGCTCATGAAAGTTAGGGACCTCTCCTTAGATGAGGAGAGAACATATTTAAAATTTCAGCTACTTCACATGGAGCAAGCTCTTCCTAATTTCTGTTGAAAGACTATGTGAATGAGATAAAGGAGGCAAAAGGTGGAAGAATGTACAAATGAGAAGTTTCTGTCTCAAAGTTATACCATATGCATCATAGTAAAACTAAAAATATCTTCTACTTGAAAACCACTCTCGAGTACAAGAGATATTACCTCTTTCACAGATATTATCTTGAATTAGAGAGAAACTCTAGAAAAAGGTGTGTGTGTGTGTGTGTTTGTGTGTATCTTATTGAGGATGGAACCTAGGATTTTTATTTACATGGAGCTACATCCTCAGCCTCTAGCCTTCTTAGTTTTAATTTTGAGACAGGGTCTCACTAATTCAGTAAATTACCTAGCCTGAGCTAGAACTTGCAGTCCTCCTGCCTTAGCCTCCTAGAGTGCTAGGATTACAGGTGTGGACCATTATATACATCTATGAAGATTTTTTTTTAAGTATGCACTTATATTCTCAATAAAGTTATGTGCCAAAAGAATGATTTAAATGGCACCCAGTGGTTACTCAGAAAAAAGGAAATAATATTTAAGTGGCATGAATTCAGAGATAGAAGAAAAATATTTTCATAACAAGAGATGGGCAATGAATTTTGGGAAAGACTAAAGCAGGGGGAAGCTGCGAGGTTGTATGAAGAAAGCAAGCAGGGATAATAGCTCAAGGAAATCAGGAACTCTAATGTTTTGAATAAATGGTATTTTAATTGGAAAAGCATATTTTGCCATTATTCTCAAAAGACAGTTTTCAATTTCCAGCTATTCTGCATATGTATTTCAGAGATCTCTGCATGAAGAAAATTCTGTGATGAAGCAGTATACTAATATTTCTAAACTTAGCCCTGACACAAACTCATCTGAGAAGAAAGAAGTTAAGAACTACTCAGATATTTACACATGTAAATATCACTTGAGTATGGCCTCAATGTGCATCCATTTAGCTATAAATGTCTCTATTTTCTCATTTTTATGGCTGAGTAGTACTCCATTTATTAAAAAAGAGAAACCACCTCTTCTTTATCCAGTCACCAGTCAATGGGCATTTGGGTTGTTTCCAAGATTTAGCTATTACAAACTGTGCTACTATAAACATGGGTGTGGGGGCCGGGGATTTCGCTCAGTGGTTTCTCTGCCTGCTGCGCAAGTGCAAGGACCCGAGTTCGATCCCCGGTACCAAAAAAAAAAAAAAAAAAAAAAAAAAAGCATGGGTGTGCATATGTCACATAAACTTAATGAATTTTAAAAAACAACTACTCAGAAATTTGTGTACACATTTTTTGACTCTTGTTTTTTTTTTTTTTTGGTATTGGGGATTGAACTCGGGATCTTGGGCTTGTGAGGCAAGCGGTGGAACCACTGAGCTAAAATCCCTTGGCCCTGTGTACACAGTTTTTATTCCTTCCACAACTTGGAATTTCTTGTCAAAGATGGAATGGAATTTAGCACTAAACACACACACACACACACACACACACACAACCAATCTAACTTTCAAACATTTTGGGTAGTTTTCACCTCTGCTTGTCTCTAAAGATAATAAATGTTTAAGAGAGAGCTGGCATAGCTTATGTTGAAAAGATCTACTTAATTGACCTTTCTGTCTTTTCCATGACCCTGTAGGTTTAGCCTTAGTGCTGATCCTGCAAGTGAATATAGGAAAGCATTTATTGAAAGGTGCATAACAGACATGGTTATATTTCCTAGGCTGATGTTTTGCATATCTGCACAGTAGGGCCATTAAGGGTTCTAAGAGCACAACGGAAACAATCATAACATTTGTTTTTAGATGACTGACTCAGGACATGTACACCAGGCTTTATATAGAAACTGTTTTTGTTTTATTAAGGGACTGTTTGCCTGTTAGTGATAACATCATTAAAAATAAATGAAAGGGGGCTGGTAAAATGCTTCCCAAAAGCAGAAACCTAATTAAAGGTGATATGCCTGCTATGAAGCTTTTTTCGGGACTCGGAAATAGAACAAGGTTAGTTCTTTCTCATTTTATAAGGCCCAAAGAAGACCTCACAGTAAAACATCATTTCTGATCTAATTTTCTATTTCTGTGTACTTTAATAATCTACTTTACAGTCTGTGCTTGCCCATAGAAAGTGAACTAGTTTTGTTCCTACAGACAGCTTCTTCATCGTGTCATGCCACATAAAAAAGAAAATCTGATGGTTCAGCTCAAACAAAAAATGCACTCTCCTTTAAAAACAAATTGTAGAGGTTGTAGTATGTGCAACAGTGCTTGAATAATGCACACATAAACATTTTGTAACCCTTAAAGTCCACTTGTGAAAGCTTGAGTTGATGGTTAAAAAAAAAACAAAAAAAAAACAACTCCAAATCATAGTTTATAATTTCAGAAAAAAAAGCCAACTCTTTCATTTTCAGGGGTGGAGTTACTCTAATTTCATGGATGGTGGAAAAAGCAGGAAACTGCATTCCCTTGATAACTCTGCCCTTATTGTGCTGTGACCTTGGCCAATTTACTTAAATTTACATCTGCCAAAAAACGAGTTTCTGAAATGTGCTTTGAGATTTCTTCAGGGGAGAGAGGAGTGACACATAATCCAAGGCCTTTTCAAAATTAATACTGTTGTAAAAGTAAAGCAAAAATGAGGAGAAATACTGAGCACTGTCATAGGATGTTAAAGTTCAATAATCTTGGTCTTTTTTGTGTGTGTGTGTGTGTTTTTTTGTCACCACTGCATCGTTCTAATTCATTTAGGAATTTTCAAACAAAATATGAGTCCTACTGATAAGTGAATAAAACAGAACACCTCCCAAATGATTCCTCTGAAACATAAAATAGCTCTGGTGTACTGGATTATTTAAACTCTGATTTGCCCAGGAGTTTCTGTCTAAAATTTTCATGGAATTTAAAAAATTATGAGATGCCTTTGGAAGTCACTTGTTCTAAATTCTTCAGTTAGTAAGTAAATTAAGAATTGACTCAGAACTTTTCAAACTCAAGTTTGTAGATTCTCATGTATTTTCCATTAAATGAAATAGTGTCTAGCAAAAGAAAGTACAGGGAAGAACATTTCGGAATGACTCTGGAAATAAACATACACATATGCAGATATGCTAATTAGCAAAATGTGAAGCCTGACCAGATATTTAATAAGTGCTCTGGGAATTTAGATTATCTGATAAAGATAATGTGTTTGCTATTTAAGGAAATGTGTCCCTATCTTTAAAGATACATACTGAAAATACACAAAGTAAAATAAACAATAAAAGTATAAAGATAAACAAAACACAACAAAAAAAGTAAGTGTAAAGATGAAAGATAAAAAATTGAATGTTTGTGATTTTTTCAAAATTATTGGTGTGGGGAAAGAGGAGAGAGAGCGTAGAAGAATCAGGAAACAAGATTGGTCTTAAGTAGATCACTGTTAAAGCTGAATGGTGGCCATGGGGGTTGATGTTCTAATTTTATATATGTTTGAAATTTTAGATAATGAAAAACAGAAAAGTGATGCTACTCAGTAAGGATTCTATGAAGTCATTCGTCTTTGAAAGAGCCAGCAGCACTAATATGATGATGATCATCATCATGACCAAAAATGCTAGCACAGATTGACCACTTCCTACGGGTACAAAGCAATGTTCTAAGCATTTTTCATGCATTGACTCATTTAATCCTCACCACAATTCTGTTAGATTGTTACTACTGTTATCCTTATTTTACACGAGTAGCTAGAGTTAGAAAAAAAGTTAATTAACTTGTGACAATAACTCAGCTAGCAAAGACAATATCCTGGATTTGGAGCCAGATAGCCTTGCTTCACAGCCTTTATTCTTTAAACACCCAGGAAGTAAAAATGCAAAATATATACGTGCATTTTAAAAATGTATAGTATATGTGTGTTCAGATATGAAAAGAAATATATACTCACAAATTTATCTTAGAGTACAAAAATGTGGAGATATTCAATTTCACTCCTCATTCTTATTTAAAGCTGGGCTTACTCCCTGAAATCTAGCCAATGGACTTCTTAAATAGTCAAGATCCCCTCAAATCGTCTAATTCCACTGATACCTGTGGTCATTCGTTTCTTAAGCAAAGGTACCTATCCCAGAAATGGAGCTCCACCATTTTCCTTATATGGAACTAGAAAACTCCAACCATGTGTATCATACACATTTAACATCCATTCGAACATTAAGTAGTCTATGCAGAGTATCCTCTAAAGATTTCTCCACTATATAGTTTTAACAAATGCCACTCTATCAACAATGTTTGTTTGTACTTCCCTGTGAGAGATAGCGATCAGAGCATCACTTTTAAATTGGTACCTGCATTTGATAGGTTAAAAAAGTAAGGCCCACTTAAAATTTTTTAAAAGAAAAAACTATATAACTATTGGCCAAGACATTCACGAAAGAGACTTACCTACTTTTCAATTAAACCCTTGATATTGCCATAAATTATCTTCTCCATTTGTGTCAGTTTAGTGTCTCCAGTATTTCCTTGCCCTATAGTCCTAGCTACGAACTTGCTGCATTTTCTAGCACAGAAAATTCATTGAGCTTTTCAGATCATTCTCCTCCATGTCAGACCTCACTTTCTCCCCGGACGTTTTGTCACCCTAGTCCTGGAAGTTTCTGTAGCGCTTTCGTGCTGCTCTGCTTTGATAGCAAGCAACAGGCTGAGGGTATACTGCCCCAAGCTAGACGTCAGCTTGTTGGTCTGAAAGAATTAATTTATGTAAGTCTGATAATTTGCTAAGTATAATGACTCATTCAAGCCACAGGTGTGCTTTAATAAATCCTTCACTTCCACCTCTCCTTGCCACAATCTCTCCAGATAGCAGCTGGGTATGTGAATGAGAAAATTCTCCTGAGGTGAAATCCAGTAACTCTACACCTCAGCTGCCCTGGCTTGAAACAACTACATTTTTCCCATCCCATCCATAACAACTTACCAGAACTATTTCAAACAATCTAATTCATTGAAAATATTATTTAACAAATTCATTTACATGTTTGTTTCCTTCAGAGTTTTTGATATAGAAACTGTGAGGGAAAGAACTCTCCCTCTTGTTCCCTGGTGTCACCTCAGTGTCTAGCAAGTAATATATTTTTATTACTGATTGATTGCATAGCTCATATAATTTATTTCCAAAAGTAGTTAATTTATTAAGCTCTTTCTTTGTTCTTATTGTAGAATAGATCATTTCCAGCTAGGCTTCGTTTACATTTCAAATTTGTTAAATTCGAATGAAGATAAGGTATATAATAAAGAATGGTTTTGTTTTCAGTTTCTAGTTTAGAAATGTGAATCCAGCATATAAAATTGCTTATGATAGATAAAATTCAAATTTTAAAATGTCAAATTTTTTAAATTAAATATATTTATTCCCACCATGTGCAGAAAAGGACTAGCAAGTCTATGCTTATGATACTAAGATTTAATTCATCTATCAAAAATTACTGTTGGTTGCTTTGAACAATAGTAGATTCACCATGACAGGATGTTCCTGCAAAGTTAATAAGCATCTCATCAGGAATATTAGTGAAACTATTCCCTAGAAATTGACAAGAGGTTAAATTAAGTGACCTTTATATCCCTTTTACCTATTGAGAGTTTATGACTTTTTCCTTTCAAACTAACTGCTTTATAACATAGTAATATAAAAATGCAAAGGAGAGCACTAATTTTTAGGATTTAGGGAAATATAAAAAGTTAAGAGTGTATGTTTATGTCATTGTCAGCATTCTTCCCTTGGTGAAAAGGGGATTCTTAAATGGCACAGCTGCTATTTTGCAATTCTCAGTGCATAAAACATAATGCAAATTCTTTAGTCCTTACTATAAATAAGTTTTTAGAAACCTACCTTCCAATTTATAGCCATTCATTCAATGTAGCACAGAAACAAATGATGTCAGATGGGTAAAATTATAGTTACTAGATTTTTAATGTGTTATATCTATGACAACAATATCGATTGGCTCAAAAATTTAATACAGAAATGAGAAATCTTGCTTAAATTTTTCTTTATCATACATTTAAAATTTTAATTTTTACTTTGATAATTGTTTGAAGTTTTAAAATTGCTTTAAAATTAAAATTAAATAAACCATCCAGCTATTTTTTTTCATTGCAGTGATTTCTGTTGTTTTCTGGTTTGCATTCTATGTTTCTAACATGCATGTCCCATATACATTTTGATGATTTTTTAATCATGAAGAATTTATGCATTCAAGGTAGAAACTACAGTATCAATGAAGAGTTTCACTTGGAAAGCCAGAGGAAGTAAGGAAGGTCAGTGTGGGTAAGAATTAGTGAGCGGCCAGAACTTTGTGAGCTCATGTGAGGCCCTGCTGGGAGGGTGCAGTTCATGATGTCTGGGAGCAGGTTGTCCATGACTGATTATCTTGCAGAAATGGCAGTTCTAGTCTCATGACATTGTAGAACTGTTTCAACTTTATGTGACTTGCTTATGCCCATGGTATGTTCAATTCATATCATGCTACATTATTACCTCACCCAATATTTTCCTATATATATGCTTTGCCCCTTCCCATTTAAATAATAACTCTTTAAGATTCATCTCTGTATTTCTGGCAATTGTGTTCTCTGCACCTTGAATGGTGACTGGCATTTACTAGGTTCTCAGTATGTGTAAAGTAAATCAATACATTTCTAAAGAGTACTTCAGAGTGAGATGAATACATGTAGAAGACTATTTTTGTGCATTTAGTTTTCTTTTACAGAGAAATGAAAGTTTAGAAACTTATCTGTCAAAGAATCATCTTAACGGTATATTAAGAAGGATTTAGATATATTACTATAGATGAAATAACCTAATAAGATCTAATGTATTTGAAAAATTTCAAAGAAACTATAATATGTGTGTGTAACTAACTGTACACACATATACATAGCTTCATTAAGTACATAGGTACAGACAAGTATATAGGCATGCCTATCTACTATATTTAGTCAATTCAGTAACTATTCCTTGTTTGAATTATTAATTTACTTTAAATACTACCACTAGAAGCTTTAGGCAAATAAATAACAAGTTCATTATTTCAGGCACTAAAAGATCTTTCATTGCTTATTCTTTCTCTTTGTATAGCTTGATTTCACAAGAATGTTAACACCAGATAAGACCTTGAAGCTTTATTTTTATTTCTATTGTCTATTGCATTCATTTTTAATCTATTGACTCTAAGATTAACAAATTGTAAGTAGCATACATATTAAAATACAATTTCATAATGACAACACTGATGAGAAATTTGAGAACAATTAAAATATTCTCTCTTATTAGGAAGTGATTTATACTGTAAAAAAACAAACATACACATTTTTTCTATACTTACTTGATAAAAAGAAAAAAACTCATATTGCCCTTTAATGTTATTTTACATTAGACAAATTTAGTGCCTAGCATAACAACAGCCTAAAAAATGTCATGATATACTTGAAGAAGCTGTTATATTCTTCACTAACAAAATTATTTTCACAACTGCTAAATTTAATCATAAATTTGATTAGGGACTTTTAATGAAACCAAATTAACCCAGAAATATGAATATATTTTGTTCTGCCAAGTGGTTCAGTTGACAAATTAGAAAAATTAGAAATTGCTCATTCTAGAAATATTCATGGATAAATAACAAATGCAACACCATACAATGTACAATAAGCACTCTAACAAAGATAAGACAAGAATATGAGAGCAAGTAAAGACATGCTTGGATTTGCTGGAAGAGGAAAATAAATCTAAGTCCAGAATGAAGGATAGTCAGGATTCAATCTAATGGCACGGTTAAGGCCTTAATATATAGGGATAGAAAATACCTTTTGGAAATAAAATCATGTAGCATCTCTCAAACTTATTATAGTTTGGATCTTAAATATCCTTCATAAGGCCATGTGTTGAAGGCTTGGTCATCAGCCTGTGGAACTACTGGGAGCTTGGAGAACTTTTAAGAAGTAGGGCCTAGTAGAAGGGAGTTAGGTTGATGGGAGGGTGTAGTTGAAGGGGATACTAGATACTGGTCCCCTCTTTCTCTTTGTTTCATGACATTCTGCTTCTCTACTGCCCAAAATGATAGGGTCAAGCTATTATGGACTAAACTCTCTCACACTGTGAGCCAAAATAAACCATTCCTCCATATAACTTGATTATCTTATACATTTTGTCAATGACAGAGTGGCCACTAATACTGATATGTCAACTTTATTGATTTACAAAGAATGTAGCAAATTAGTAAAGCATAAACCTGGGTGTGTCTGTGGGGGTCATGAAAGAGTGATCTTGGGTACTATATATGGTTCCTTACCCTTCCTTCTCTGTCACTGCCTCACTTTTCTGCTTCCTGACCCCCATGAACTACACCCTTCAGCCATGAAATTTCGGCTTTGGAGCCTGCCTACGTATATTGAATCTCCCGAAACCTTGAGCTAAACTAAACTTGTTCTCCTTTAAGTTGTAGGTATCCAGTATTGGGACTCAGTGATGGGAAAGTTGACTAATACAGAAAATTGGTCAGAGAAGTGGAGTAGTTCTTGTGACTATACTGGACCACGAGGTTTAAAAGCCTTTGGAAAATGTTTGTGGAGGAGTATAGAAAAATTTGGAGAGACAACTAGAGAAGCATTTGAATGTAGCAAATAGAGCCAGATGGGTGAGTCTGGTCAGATCTCAGAAGATCGAAATGTTGATAAAAATGTAGATAGTAAAATCCAGGCTCAGGAGTTTGTAGCTGAGAACAAGGACTCTTTTGTAGTCAGACTAGAGGTTATAGATGTTACATTTGTGTCATAAATATACATAAATGTTACAAATATACGTGCCTATATTTTGTCCATGTTCTAAGACTGTAAGAGATAGAGTAAGGGTATGGATGGATTATTATGGCAAAGGAAATTTCAAGACACCCCGACATTCAGGCTGTGGCCCAGATACTTTTGGCTGCTTTTTAGCTACATTTATAATGAGAAGAGGAGGCAAAAAGCAGAGCAGAAAAATTAGAAAAATGTAAATTTTGGCTGAGTCAGAACGCTGTGTAAAATTGGAATCAAAGGTATGGTTGCTAAAGACATTAGCAATATTAAAAAGAAATCAAATACTTTGGACAGGGAGGATCAGTAGAAAGATGCATTGAGAATATCTCAGGAATCAGCAAGACTCCACCACTGCAGATTCAAGGATGTAAAAGTATAGAACTTTCCTTCAAGAAGAGAGCTTCTAGGTTGCCTGCTTGAGATTGGTCTTTTAGAGAATCGGTTCTCTGAGATTCATCTCATTACACCAAGCCATCCAAGCACTCAGAGGCTGTTCAGCCATGGCCTAGGGGTCCCAGTTATTGCTGCAGCTGGCAGCTTTCCTTCAATTGTCCACATGATGCTGATTTTATCAGCATGCATAATATAAGAGTAGTGGGGCAGGAAAGCTTCCATGTGAATTTCAAAAGAAGGCCTGGAAGGCCATGTAAGGAACACCTGTCAGGGCAGTGCTTGAAGCTGAGAGAATAAAATCAAAGGTGCAGTGGAGAGCCCGGCAAGTCAGAGATGCCAGGAACATGGAACATCTGTAGAGGAAAGCTGAAGCCAGCACAAAAAAGAGGTTGTATGGGCTGCAACTGTTAAGGCCATAGGGATGGCCCACTTATCCTCTCTGGGACTTACATTTTACCACTGTATGTCCTGGATGCTATATATGGAGCTATAGGACTTAAAGTTTGCCCTCCTGGGTTTTGGTCTTGTCTTTTCTATATCCCTATTCTACCCTTTTGGAATGGGAGTGTTCACCCTGTGCCATTCTACCTTGAAATTATGTAACTTTTAAAAAATTTTCTATAGAAGTTCATAGCTAAGAGTCGTCCTTCAGTCTCAGAAGAGATTTGGACTTTTGAAAATTTGTGGAACTATTGAGACTCTGGGGAAGAAATTATTGCATTTCTGGTTGTACGTGGGACAATTAGGTGGAATACTGAACTTGCTATTGTCTTTCTTTGGAGATTAAATATGATTTAAGGAGATCTGTTTGGGTATCAAGTTGACAAGAGATGGATTGTGACAGTTAATCTTCATATATCAACATCATTTGATTAAGAAATGGCAGCAGATTAATAAAGCACAATCCTGGATGTGTCTGGGTGGGTTTTGAAGGAGTGGCCTTAAGGACTATATATGATCCTTCTCCTTTCCTCTGTGACACAATTCCCCTGCTCTACTTCCTGGCCACCATGAACTAAACAGCTTTCTTCCACCACTACCTCCTGCCGTGAGGTTTCTACCTTGGAGCCTGTCTATATATTCTGTACCTCATCCAACAGAGAATTAAATTAAACTTTTTCTTCTGAAATGGTGAGTGTCAGGTATTATGTCTCAGTGGCAGGAAAACTGAATACAGATGTAACCCTAACACAAACCTTATATCAAACTCTCCCTACACTTAAAACTTAGTCATTCAAATGTTAATATTTGTAATTCTCTACCATCTGTTTAGAGTTATCAAAGGTAAAAAACCTTATGTATAAATGTTCGTAGGATTTTTCATCCTATTATTCCTACACTTTCCTGAAAGGCACAGTGAGTGAGTCCAGACTCAAAGGAGGATCCTATAAAAGCCTATAAAAGGGATTACCATATTGTTTTCTAAGAAATTACTTTAAGCAATCATTTTAGAATCTTCAATATCATTATTGGAGTTTCTTATACTCTGCGTGAAATATGCCTTTATCCATTTTTTTAAAGATTGTAAATGCATTAGCATGTTTTCTCATTGATTAACTCTCTTGTCTCTGGGCCAGCAATTTCAGCTGTGTTTTGTGCAAATATCTTAGAACATAACTAATGTGAACAAAATACATTTCAAATGCCAAATGTTTTCTTCTCATCCCTTCATCTATTGGGACTTCCGTTCCATCTCCTGGTGACTACTTCACTATATTTTCTCTTTGAAAGAATGAAAGCAAAAGAATGGCTTATACTTCTTGATATCATTTCATATGCAGAGAAGATATCATTAAAGAGAGAATGTGAAAATATTTGAAATTTATTACTTAATTTTGAGTTTCTTTCCATTTTCTACACCTAAGTATACGTAGAATAAAACGGAAACTAGTTTTGCAAATCTTCAACTACTATTGTTGCTATTTCTCTCACAGATACTACTATCTTTGAAATTCTAAGAGTTTGGATTTGTTAAGGTTTTCTTCTTACATACATGTTTATCAAAGCATCCCTTCTCAATGTTCCTATGACTCTCACCTTTCTTTCAGCTGTCACTGTACACACACCAAGGTGTTGAGTTGAAGGTTAGTAACATACCTAAGGTGAATTGCTTTTCTTTTTTTAAATTTTTATATTTTTGGTACCGGGGATCGAACTTGGGACCTTGCGCTTGAGAGGCAGGCACCGAAACCACTGAGCTAAATATCCCTGGCCAGGTGAATTGCTTTTTACTGGTTTCTTTGCTATTTCTCCTAACTCCACACTTTAATAAATTATAAAATTTCATTGCATGTTCTTTATTCATTATGTTTCATTCTCAACTTTTTAGCATAATTGTCAAAGAAGCCGAGATGCTGAAATACACAATCTCCTTCTTTACTATTCTCACCACCTTCTGAAAGTAAGAATATAATGTGCTGGTTACAGTTAAACTCACAGTCTGACATGGAAGAGTCCACAAGTAAAGGGTGGGTAGGTTGGGTAGTAAAATACTTCAAAACAACAAAAAAATGAGTAATACAGAACTAGTAGGAAGAATTAGCAAATAGATGAGAGAATACACACTGAGCAGGTAAGTTTAGAATAAAAATAAAGCATCCAAATTCAGAGGTTATTGGGGCCTGATTGTCATGAAAAAGGCAAAGAGAAGGTGAACACAGAAAGAAGAAATACCATCCAGGCACTCAAGAAGCTGTTCCGCCTCTGAATATGGAGTCTTGATTTGTGTGGGGAAAGGTTGGCTCAAACTGGCTAGGTCCAATTTTTGCAAACATTAATAATGATACTGTGTGAGTCATTCTCTACCTCAAATTCACTAATAATTAGGACAACACTGCTGCAATTTTGCTTTTTCTATTCATTAATTTTATTGGTACATCTTAGGTATAAATATGATGACATTCAGCATTGGGAATTTGTACCTTTACATGATGTATCTTGGTTCTTATTTTTTTCCCATTCCTCTACCCTCCCTTAAACCCTTCCACCCCTCCCTATTTACAAAGACTTTTTTTTTTTTTTTTTTTTTACTTTTGTTGTATTTATTCCTTTGCCTTTTTTTATACCCTTCCCCCTTTTCCTAACTATCTCTAATAGCATGGAGCTGTGCTCTAATACATCTCATGTAATCTATTTCTTTGAAACAAATCTTACCTCCAATTACCATCCCAGCTTTTCATTATCTTTCTCAAAAACTCTCTATACTGCCATCTTGTCTTTCCCCACGATTTAATGTTTATTTTTTGTTTTTTGTTTTTTGTTTTTTTGGGGGGGTACCGGGTATCAAACTCGGACCTTGCACCTGCAAGGCAGGTGGGTGGCGGAACCACTGAGCTAAATCCCTCCCCCCAGCCAATGATTTAATCTTGAGCCCACTCTCATCACATTTATTCCCCTCCTCTCCAACATAACTACTTGACAGTGATGTTCATATTCCACATCTGAAAATTCTTAGGCCAGGCATGATGGTGCAAGCCTGTAGTCCCACCACACATGAGGCTGAGGCAGGAGGATTATCAGGTGTTCAAGGCCACCCTGTGCTACATAGCAAGACCCCATAACAAGAAAAAGAAAAAAAGAAGAAAGAAAATTTTTAGACCTCTCATTTTTGATTTATCAATGGCCTGGACTGGTTGGTCATTCTTTCATTTTTAAAACTTTTACTTTCCTTCCAGAAAACCATTCTATTTTTTCTCCCAAAATCTTAAGTAGCAAGTAGCATTTGAGTGTCTTTATTGCTTTTCTTTTTTATGTAATGTTTTCAAGCTCAAGACATTACAGGATGGAGCAATATATAGGATGGAGGAAAATATGAGTGCTTGATGACGAACTTCTTGGGGTAAAATTTTGTTTTACTTACCCAGGACTCTGAGCCAAAAATTCTTGCTTTCTAAGAAAAAGGAACGTTTTTGTTTTTAAAAACTGAAAATGAAGAAAGAAATTGAATGAAGGAGAAAAGGAAGGGAAGGGAGAAGAAAAAGGAGGAAAATAATAGGAAAAAAAACTTTGTAATTTGTAATGATTACCTGTTCTTTCTGTTGGCTTTATACACATGCCACTTAGCTTACCAGAAATCATTGAGACCAATCTTTTTAAAATCAGCAGAAAGAGTAATATAAGGCATATCAAGCCAAGATTTTTAGCAAATAACAAAAACCCAGCATCAATTTGTCTTTACTAATTTTCTCTTTTCTGCTTTTAGTAATTGGATTCCTTTTTTCACTACAAGATTTTTCCTAAAATTGTAACTCAGGCCCATTCCATGCCAGAATCTGGGTTCCGTGCTCAATATTTTTGGTTTCTCTTGGCCTATCGACCTTCTGATGCCAACTCAGGCTTTCTGTTTTGAGGAATCGCAGACCCCAATTCTCATTTTTCAAAGATTCTCAAATTCATTCTTATACTTTTTAAAAAATTTTCATTTATACCTGCCATTTGCAAGTCTTCATTAGTTCATTAGTTGCCTACTATCTGTCAGAACCCACTCTCTTACAACTCAGGAAAAATAAACTTGGTGTAGTAGACTAGTAAGTAATGAAGACTTTGAAAATTTTGTCTGCAACGCATTTTTCTTGGATCTCAAAGTATGAATAAGCTCATCAACTGGGATCAGATCTTGAACAAACCAAACTCTTGCATGAATATATGTTAATGTTTTCACATACAAATTGGCCATAAATAATTCCATAGATAACTTAAAATATAGTTTCAAGCTGGGTGTAATGGTGCACGCCTGTACTCGCAGGGCTTGAGAGGTTGAGGAAGAAGGATTGCCATGAATTTGAGGCCAATATGGGCTACATATTGAGTTCAAGGCCAGCCTGAACTACAGAGTGAGACCCTGCCACCCCCAAAAAAAGAAAGAAAGAAAAGATAAAGAAAATAAGTTTCAAATATATCCACAGTTGCCAAATTGTATTTCTAGATTGTCTCTCATAGGCCTTTTGTTGATATATATATTTTAAGAGACTCAAAGAAGAATCATTATGCCTTGGAAGAAAAACTAATATGATAGTCTTTTATAAGATTATAAATCTTTAAATATATTATATACCTAAAAGCAACAGAGACACTGATGCTTTGAAGAATAAAGTGAAATAATAATTGTTGGTAAAAGCTAGGTTTAAATTCAAGAAACATGTAAGTAATAGACATTGCAAAGAAATATACACAGGATTTAGAACTATACACAATAATTAGAACCATCTGTTACCAAATACAGGTACTAAAGACTACAAGATATGATTCAAAGACTAAATAAGACTCATTTGTTATTAGCAGTATGTATTTGCATTCAATTAATGTGCTAAAATCCTTGAAAAGTATGCTCTCTTAAGTGGGTTAAACATGGTCACTGTAATCTTGTTTATACTAATAATTGGCTTAGCAAATCTTTCCTTTATATCTAGTACAAAGGCAAACTTTATCAAGCCCAAGCTGAATTATCATAAATTCCATATTAGCAGAAAACAAATTAATGAGGTTTGATTGTACCGAGAAAATTGCTTTTGCCATTTTCTTAATTTCATCTGCTCTGTATAACAAAAACTTTACATGATAGAAGAAGTGGATAATATAGTATTTGCAAAAATATTACCAGAAACAAGGTAAACTTTCAGAAATTCTAATTTAGTGCTATATTTATTTGTTTAGTTTCAGTGTGTAATGTGATGTTAAGTATATTACTGTACCATGCTATTATGGAACAGATGTTAAATGCAAAGTAAAAATGTCAAGGGTAAATGATTGATGATCCTCTTTGCCATTTCAAAGTAAACCATGATTATTTATATGCTCTGGACATTGCTTGAAAGCACCATATTAAATCTAAACAATTGATCCATTTTCAAGAGGTTTTATATAATATATTATTGATGTGGTTTTTATTCTTTTGTGAAAATGTCCCAGTATAAGAAAGTATTCAGAGTCTTGGTGCTCCACCCAGTCCATATGGTAGATTTGTTCTCTGTGTAATACTTACCTTTTCCCTCTAGGCCCATATGGCAAGTCCATAGGCTGCCCAGGCCCCTCTGTCCTCCACAGGGGCCATATGGCAAGTTCAGTGAGCACTCATTTACCCTGTATTAATATTTTATCTGCCTCAGACAGAAAAAGGGATCAGATTAAGTAAAGGCAGTCCCTGAAAATGGTTTAGCCATATAATCAATACTGAGTGTCAATGCGGTATGAGATATGGGTTCTGTTATTTCATTTATGTTAAAAATAGCAAGTCCACTTGAATAATTTATCAAATAATTTCATAAGCTCTTTTGATCACTTGATATACATTGACAGAATTCTGTTTAATTATGCTAATCATTTAGGAATATTAACACATGATAGCATAAGCTTGTAGACTTTATAACTGGTTTAAATATATAGACTTTGATATATCAAAAGAGATAAGACTGAATCTAAATTATAATCTATATTACTAAGTAATTGCTCTAAAATTACTTCCTTGTTATAACATTTGCAACTACAGGATAAACTTTTTTTGTTGGTATAATGAAATTAAGAAATTCTCAACACATTAAATTTAGAATTTATATACAAATACAGAATAAATTAAAATAGTAGACTTTTGCATTTTCTGCTGCCACTTACAAGTCCATGTAAAGTTACCCAATGAATGAACTTTGTGGGGTAAGTTATCTTACCTGAAGTTCATTTAATTTCCAAAATTATTATTTTCGGAACTTCATTACCACTTGAGCTATAGAGACTATGTTTACTTTAACAGCTGCTAGTATTGAGATATATGTGGATAAGATTATATATTGCAGAATCATATTATTATTCCAATTACTTAACTACTCTTCCACAATATGCTGAAAAACATTCATATACTTTATACTAGACCTAGTTACCTAGTTGTATGTGTAAAACAAACATCTCCTTTTTAAAAAGTGCCTTTTAATAACTTCAGGTCAGTAATTGAAAATGGACAAAAATAGAAAGAAACACAACACATTGGTAATTTATTTTGTTAGACCTTAGAATTCCTATCAGCATATGTGTAAAATCTAATGTAAAGAATGCTCAGAAGAGCAAGTTCATATTTTGATTGTTATTTTTTTTCTTAACACATCTAGATTTTCTCTTTAGACTTGTCTTCTAATTAGTTGATTTCCTCTCCACCAAGCAATTTTCAATAGCTAATTTTTAAATTTGATACACACAATATACACTCCTTATTATCAAATTTAATCTGCATTTCTTTTGAGCCCCCATATCTGTAATTGCACTTGTTATGATATTTTTCCAGAGTACATTTGCCAGGCTGATGTAAATTCTGAAACCACAACTCATAGGTGATATGGAAAAGATTCTGAAGTCACTTGAAATTTTAAAATGATAATATTGAAATAAAAATGTTAGTGTGTTTAGGTTTGTCACTTGTAAGTGCAAGTAGAGTCATAATTAAAATAGAAAGACAACATCAGGGTCTCTGACAGCTTATTTTAGGTTTGTACATATAGAAACATATTTTAATGAAAATATAAAAGTTTAATTTTAAGTGCTGAATATTTACACAGAGTCAGCATTTTGTTATTTTGTGATAACATGTTAAAATTAATGGGATGTCTTAACAAAGTTCTTTCTGCATATATACGTATATAAAAGGGAAAGCTCTGAACCTGACTCCATAAATAACATTCGCTGTGATTTTGTTAAAGTTTAGATGTTCAGATTTGTATTTGAAATCCTTGGAAGGTTACAGGGTGCAGCTCTCCAACAATATCTCTGAGTCTTCAGGGACAGAATCCCATTATGTGGAGTTCAGTGAAGGTGGTAAACACCGCCATAAAAAAATACAAATTGCACATATTTCCCATTTAGCTAGTGTCACCAAAGTTCACCATTTAGAATTCTAACCAGTTAGGACTTACTCTTGGAGGTCAAGTACCTTGTGAACCTTGTCATCTCACTGATGACATCACATCCCATCCATCAATTCTTTCAGGAGCACACTTGCCATCTGCTCTGCCCACGTTATGATAACGTACTAGACAAATTTGTAAGGTAACAATCTGCATAATGACACTGCTGTCTTAATGCCGGCACATACTGAGATAACAATCCCTGTTTCTCTGTCAAAATACAATGGTTCTTCCCTCCAACTTTGAAAAAGAAGTTAAGAGGCTAAACTTCCGGCTTATGGAAACAATACTCATATTGGCAGAAGAATCTTTCTCCATTGTAGGATGAGAAATGAAACCGTCTTCGCAAGGAGATGGGCAGTTCCATTCCCTCCCAATGCACCATTTATGCTCAGAATTTGCTAGCTGTGGATTTTTTTTCCTACAAGGGAACTATTTGTGTTGAAGTATATACAAGTAGAAACTTCACTTCATAACAGTACTCATAACTAAGCCAATACCTTTCCCTTCAACTTGTTAGAATAATATAACTGAAATTATTTTTCCCTCTATTCCAGATGACTATAATCTCTTTCTTCTATTTTATTTTTCCCTAAAGGCATTTAATTAACAGAAATGGGGTCTCAAATATCTAGCTGACACTGCATACCTGTAACTCTAATAGGTCCTCTGGAAAAACCAAGGACAAAGTCCAAGATCATGGACTTTTATTTTAGCAACCTGTTTAACCTAGCAGCTGTCAAAAGCCTTATGACTTAATGAAGTACAGCACAATTGTTAATTCCCAAGCTTAAAAAAATATGTTTTTAGAAAAGATGATATTTTGCATTCTATGAAATTCATTCTCTGTTTCTTCTTTTGGCTTGTCATTTATTCCAGCTTACACTGTGATCAACATTGTACTAAAATAAAGTCAAGAACAACAGCCGCTCCCTGCCCATCAAAACGCACTGACGTCTGCCAAGCACTTGTAACAGCTGGTGTTACATTAATTAGTTTAAACTATTTATTTCATCCATCTCCAGAGCAGATTGAGCAAAAACATGAGAGATTATTCCAGCATCTGTAAGTGCCCTGCAAACATTAACCAAGGAAAGTTAAAATATTCATCAGTATCACATATATTTATATACACACACACACATACACACACATATATTTTACATTTATAGGTTGAGGAATCAAACAGTCATTGTTAATAAATGAGTAAAATCTCATACGCCTTATTGAAGGGATGTTTTATTCACTATCTTTAAAAACATAAGTTTTCAACATATTCTTTTGTGTCTGCAAAATTTGTCTTAAAAATTATCACTAGAAAGCAATAATAATTCTTGGCATCATGGGCCATTAAACACTATATGACAGGGAATGGGTGACTCAGTGGATTAGTCACAGATTTTATGGTCTTTATTGGAATCCTGCCCTAACTATAGTGATCAAAACATGTTATCAAATGGTTGTAAAAATCTCAATTAAAATTACTTCTATGGCCTCCACTACAATCCTAGAAAACTATATCCCATAACATGAATCTCCATGTTACTGACAAAATTAACTGAAGTGACACTTTTTGGCTTAAAAGAATTTAGAAATTAACTTTCTAAAGTGAATCTTCAAATAGTATTTGTCCACAGGGGCTTGATTATAAATGTGTGTCCATTAAACACCTGTCAGTCTATGTTTTTGGTAGGATGTGTATACTTTAAGACTATATCATCTTTCATCATGCCTTTTCTAGAAAGCAAATATGTATGAATTAACATGAAATGTATGACTTCTAAAACGAAAATATTCTAAAACATCTGAAGACTAACATTCTACAAGATAAAAGTTAGAGAAAAACCAAGATTTTAAAATGTTGGTAGACTATCAAAACAGCACTATTTAAATTCTCACAGGGTTGACATTTCCCCCAAAGCAATCTGTTTTACTTCACCAAAAGCAATACCATGAATGAAACTTGACATACGACTTAATCAACTAAAGGCAAACAAAAAGGTCTACATGATAGATAGCAAACAAACATCAAGGAAATAAGCAGTCTGATATTCACTGAATAAAAGCAATATGAAGGAGGAGGCATTAGGAAAAACAAGCTGGTGTATCACAGACAAAGTTTCCTGCATGAACACAGCCAGAAGTTCTGAAGCACTATTTGGTATTTAACTCTACTCAGGTCAAAGATAAATGTATAAAAAACAAACTAATTTTACTTCTTGGCACTTTATTTTCTACACAATATGTGAAAAGAAAAACAAAATAGTGCAACAAAAGTTCAGTGTAATATAATCCTATTTGGACTATTTAGAGTGTTGAAATCCTAATACTCTATTTGACTATATGAGGAGATAGGTCCTTTAAAGAGTGAATTAAGGTTAAATGAGATCACAAAGGTAGAATCTTAATTCAATAGGACTGGTGTTTTTATAAAGTAAAGACATTAGGGATGACTGTACACAAAGAAGGTCACATGAGAATATACTGAAAAAGTAACTGTCTGTAAACCAAGGACAGAGTCCTCAGCAAAAATCAAAATTATCATCACCTTAATTTTGAATATCTAGATCTGTAATAACAGTAAATTTGGTTAAGCCATCCAGTTTGTGATATTTTGCTATGACAGCTGTCATAAACTAGTACAGAAAGCTCCTTATATCCCACAATTCTGTAGTGCTTCCTAACTATGACCATTTGAGACAACATTTCATTTGTTCCTTACAGTAATCCTGTGAGATTATTTCCTCTGCCTTCAAAATGAGAAGTCTGGGCCTCTGACTCAAGTTTCAAGTTATCAATCCTCTGTCCTAGTCCATGTGTCTTAGAGCTTTTTGTAACAATAATCCATTTTCAGGTTTTAGAACCTTTTACATCCCTGAGAGATGACAGGCTAGAAACAGTAACTGGAATAAAATATTTAGGAGAAAAGCTCAAGAGAGACAAGAACAAGAGAAAGGCAAACCATGAACCACTGGCCAAATCCAGAGAGCTGGTTGGTGTTGTTTAGCCTGAGAACAAAGAAGAGTGTTTCCAATTTGAAATGATAGAAAAAAAAATAAAATAAAAAGAGCAATAAAATTTTCTGACACTTGAAAATAATATGAAGCACAAATTTCAGTATCCATAAGGTTTTATTGGAACAGAGCCACAATCATTCGTGTACCATCTATGACGGTTTTCTCACCGTAACAGTAGAGAGACTGTGACAGAAAATATATGAACCCAAAAGCCTAAAATATTTATGATAGTGCTCCCTCCAGAAAAAGGTTGCTGATCCCCATTTGATACAACTGGATGAGTAGTATCTTTTATCATAATTGTTTGAACAGTCTAGCTCTAGTTTTCAAGGGAGCTTACTTAACTCTGAACAGATGGGCTGATAATACTATTTTGATTAACTCTAACCTGTATTTATAATGTTACTCTATAATATAAAAGAGTATTTAAATTTATGAACAGCTCACAAATGGGTTGTTGGAACATGACTTAGTAAATGTGTGACTGTAGTTTGCAGAGAGGATTGATGATAATGAAAAATAATAGGAACAATAGATAGCTAAGTCTATATGATCCGATATTCTTACAAATTCTTCCTAAGGCAGGTTCATTCCCATCCCCCTGAATTATTCCCATTTCTCACAGTTGGAAAATGAGCATTAAAGCAGATTGGTAAATTTCATAACTTAATAGCATGCTCACTATTCTACCTGGTCAGAGATGGAACCCAAGAGTTCCAAGAATCCAGAACTCATGCTTTCAACCACCATGCCCTATTGTCTACAGTAATTTCACTTAGGTGAATATTATTACTGCTGACTTTATTATACTTAGTAACATACTAATATAAAAATAACATAAGCACATGATGGATTTTAAAGCTTTCTTTAAAGAAATATCAAATATATTGAAACTGATAAAACAGATATTTCTATGGAATATATAACACTTTTCCACTGTTTCAGATAAAGTATTGTTCCAGTACTTAGGTTCAAATCAAAGCACTATACACATATAGTCATGCATTGCTTAAGAGCAGGAATATGGTCTGAGAAATGTGTCCTTAGGTGACACCGTCACTGCACAAACATCACTGAGTGTTCTCATACAAACCTAAATGGTTGGGCTAAGCACTGTACTTGCCCCTTAATGTAATCAAGGACATGGTTAACCACAAGATGTATGAGCTACTGCCAGCTTAACATGCATATCCTTCCACAGTGAACTTTTGCTTTAATGAGTAGGAGCATGCTTGTCATGGTGAGATATAAAATGTTCTCCCAAATTCTCCTGTGGTACAGAAGGTAATTGAATCATGGAGGCTCTATACTCATCAATGAATTAATCCAATGAAGTATTCAGAACTAAATGTCCTCTTAAAGGTCAGATGGGCAGGTCACTAGGGGCGTGACCTTCCTCTGTAGCTCCTCCTGTCACTCTGCTTTCTTGCTACCATGATGTGACCAGCTTTCCTCCACCTGGCTCTTCCACTATGCCATCTCTCCTTTTAAGTTGAGCAAACCATTCATGAACTGAGAGCTCTGAAACTGGTCCAAAACAAACCTCTCCTCCTTTAGGTTGTGAGTGTCAGACACTTTCTCCCCTCAATGAAGAATGTGACTAAGTCAGTGCTCTAAATAATAATGAGTGTAACACAGTAAACACATAAAACAGTAAATAGGTGTGTTTATCATTATAGAGCATTATGTGTTGTACATAACTGTATGTGTTATACTTTTATAAGGCTAGCAATTGAGTGGGATTTCTGCACTAGTATTACCACAAACATACAAGTAATCAGGTTCTTGTGCTATGACCTTCTGACAGTTATGACAATATTCAGCAAAAGCAATTTTTCAGCACCATTATCTTATACAACAATGATTGTATACACAGTCCATTGTTAATGGAAATATTCTGTCGCATATGACTGTATGTGCTAGGTGCTAGGCATATGTTTTGGTCTTAACCAACATAGCATACATATATGTGCATGCTTAATCCTCTGAACAAAGCTGTTACACTACAAATTAAAAAAAACTTGCATGTTTAATACATCACCATTACTTATCTTTTCTAAAATCTCCCCCCATAAGGAAAAGATTTTACTAGTAAATAAAAACAAGACAAATCAAGCTAATGTAAATTAAGGCAGGTTAGAGAGAAAAAGCACGAGAAGTCAAACTAGGTTTTTTTATTTCTGTCATTCTCAATCTCTGGATCTCAAACTTTTATCTAATTCTCAGTTTCTCCAGGTTTAGAATGAATATGAAATGATACTCTCTTCAGGACATTATGGTAAAGATTATGTGGGATTATGCTGTACTTTTGTAACCACTTTGCAACTTTGTGGAGATGAATGAAAAATCCAACCACAGGCCTTTGAAAAATGGTCATTGCAATTATTTCAGACTACCAAAGTAGGAGACTGAGTTAGTTAAAGTTTGTTCCCAAAACTCTACACAATAATTTTGGGAAGGTGAAATTTAAAAAATAGTTTCTGAGGAAAATTAAAGGAGGTTCTCATATATAAATTTAAAAGGACAAGTTAACCAGTTTCCAGAATTCTAGTAAGAACATACAGAAAAGAACAGTGGATACATGTTATCGATTACAACAAATAAGTAGTTCAAATGTAGAAAGTATAGGCTGAACTATACACATAAAACTTATATAGTTACATACAATTATATATAAAATCAGTAAATATTTATGGAATAGTTCATTCAAGAAACATGGTCACATTTAAAAGGAGATTGGTCTTACAAGAGATGATTTTTGTCTCTGATATCAAGAAGTACAGGACAATACAGAGATGCTTGGATTTGAAAAAGGAAGTAGTGAAAATTCAAAGTGAATATTAACATAGTAATATTAATAATATCATTATTAATTATTCATAATATCATTATGAATAATTAACAATGCCAAAGGATCATAGCATTGTGACAGTTAGACAGTAAGACAAGACAGGGTAGGACACCTTACTGAAAATCCTTGTATGCTTGCTACGTGACTTTCTCCCCCATTTGATCCCCATTTAATCAATAGTACCTGGGTGACTGTACTTGTCATCTTATTGGTTGGCCACGGTTTTGTCCCACCTCATGCCCACCTTGTAAATTTCCATTGGGTCTTATAATTTTGTCCCACTTTGTACCCGCATCACCACTTGACTTTTCTGTGTAAAATACCTTTGAAAAGTGAGGTGGACTGGCAACCCACTTTCTGGTCCCCCTTTTATCTCTTAAAAGCTTTCTTTCTCTCGGTAAATTTTTCCTACACTTAAAAAAAAAAAAGACAAGATAGGATAGGACAGAGGCGGACATGCAGGCCAAGAGGACTGTGTGGCCAGGTGAAGTGTCTGATTTAGTCATCCTGAATGAATGGCACTGCGTTTAAGAGTAAGGACTTTGGAGCTAAACTGCCGGAACTCAGTCCCCAGACCTACCTACTCCCTACCAGCCATACAACCTTGTTATATGCATCTGTAAAATGGAGATGATAGTAACGTGTCTCAGCTCAAAGATGCAGTGAAGGCTAAATTATTATATTGTAAGTATTTAGAATCATATCTGTCAGACAATGGATGCTATATGAACTTGCTATTATTACTACATCTCTTGATAGCAAACAGAAGGCAGAGATCATACTTTTCTTTTTATTCCTTCCATAACTGGCAGTGACCCCACCATATTAAAAATATATGGATATCAATAGAGAGATATAGATAGAAATGTCTAAATACATAGCAGTTTAATATAGCTCTAAATGTCATTACTGTTTAATGCAACTGGTATGGGAATTAAAATTTTCAAAACTATTTTACAACATACTTTAAAGCTATCCCTTGAAGGGTGGGGGGAATATAACAATTTTTTAACCTTTCAAACACAAGCAAACTGTATTTTTATTTGGTATCTCCTAAGCAGACCCAACATTTTTGACATTATGAAGCTATAATCCATCATTTTCATCCCTTAATGGTTGATTCCTCACGTCCTATCTTTACCCAGAAAATAAAGCAGTCACTGGATGCCAAAGAATCAGATAAAAACTAGAAATTACAGCTGGTCTCCCATGATGCTTCAACTTCCTGTGACCCCTCTTAAGGCTCTCTAAGGGCCTCATCCCTCTAACTGCACCTTTGTCTACTAAAGGACCATCTTGTCCTTACCAATAACAATCAACTCCATTTAAAATTTAAAAATATATGCTAAAGTTTTGACTTCAAGACAGCTTGAATTTCACATTTTCTCCTTGTTTCAAAAGTCATTGTTTTTAAGTATTTCTAGCACAATAGAATTTGTCATGTGACATTTCCAGGAAACTGCAAACTACCACAGCATAACCAAATCCAAATTGTAATAGTTTGTTCTGGATAACTAACGGGATATTAAGAGTATTCAACAAAGAAATTTTGGAAATATATACAGTATTCATAAACAAGCCCTTTCAAGGCTCAGTTAATATCAACTGTTATATATTTCATGGACAACACATTCTCTGCCATGAGTAGGAGTGAACACACCCTATGGAATGCCAGGGAGGTTTTCCAAACTATTTCCTCCGCATTGAGATTCAGATCTCAGAAGCACTTGGGCAACACACTTGAGGCCTGTGAATAGAATTCCAGAAAAGGTTTTGGGTTTTGCTCCAGCCTTTCCCAAAGCCCTCCCCACCTTGAGAATCACTTTCTCTTTAGGATAACTATGTTAGCTGCAAATAATCCATCATAGTGCTTTTAAAAGTCAAATTCCAATGCAAACATACTCACTTTTATAACTCATCAAATAAAACCTTTAATTTATTGAACTAATTTCACTGTAATCTCCTTTTCATTACACAGTACCATTAAAATTAGTAATACCTTTATTTTTATTATTCTTCATTTTCCTATGATGCAATTTGTTCAGGAATAGTGCTTAATCCCTTTTGACATTCCCACAGATGAAAAATTCATTCCAAGTGCTGAATGCTGCAGGGGCTTACTTCTTGTAAGAGTGTATATTATTTCAATTTCTGATGAAATGAATTGCTGACATGAAGTTCTTTTATTTTTTTACCAAAACTTCATTGTTAAACTTTTCTACAAAACCTTTTGTTCTTATTGAAGTCACTTTGCTTGTCTCTCCTACTGTAAGGACACCAAATCCTAAAAGCTGGCAAGAATGCATATGTTTATTTCACCATTGCACTGCAATTACTGAATGCCACTTAATTATAGCAACAGATGCTCGAGTGTAGGAACCAGAAAAATCAAACGCCTCATTTCCAGGTTATTTTTTTCCATTGCTTCTGCCAACAGCAGATGTGTGAGCCCCTTGTGCTCTGGCGTAAATACTTATCAAATCCTAACAGGTCACCTATGTCACAAACAACATTTCAGATGCAACTGTTTCACCTGATAATAGGCTCTGAAAATAAAACTGTGAGCTGTAAATACAATGTATTCAGAATGAAATGCCATAATGTGAAATTGCTTTTTCTCCAGCTACAACTGAAGTCCTTGACAGTTTTTGGCAGTGATAAATCACCCTCCCATTAATTGTCTTCTCTCTCATTGTGAGGTGAGCTGCTAAAAGGGGCAGTCAACAAAAATGACTTAAAGGACAAATTTTGGCAAAAAGACAATGAAGAAATCTGTCATTGCTCAGCCTCCAATAAACTGTCGCGAAGCAATCAAAATATATGTAGCTGAAGTGTTTATGTCTTTGTTAGAAGATTATAGAATGATAAGTTTACTGTTAAAAGAGAGGAAGGACCCAGAAAAAGTTAAATTGTGGGTCCTTGACACCCTCTTTGAAGTGATTTCTCTCCTACACGATGCATTCCTGTCTTAGATTTGAACATTTTTCTCATCTCTTCAGATTCACACTCTGACCTAGAATAAATGAAAAGCTCCCCAAATGTGCAATCACAGGTTATACAATCTTATTAGCATAATTCTGAATTGAGTGTAACTTTAATTTTTAAAAATAAATTTCTGATATTCTTGAATAACTTACTTTGTCATAAACAGGGAAAATAAATCATATTCTACATTCAAAAGCATGTTTGGCACCAGGAGACAATTTTGTATTACCATATGCAGTATGAGAAAATTATATGTTACTATAGTGCATTTCAAATGCACCATTTACATTTTAGTTTATATTCACCATTAGTAAATAAAAATGCATTAAAACTGGACCCAACATTGTTCCTAAATTAAAAATGTTCATATGTACTTTGTGTAATTAATGTATTGCTTAAATTGCTGAATCACAAGCCTAATTGAACTGGAACCCTAAATTTAAATTGTGCCCTTTCCTGGAAGGTACCCAGGCAACTCTCCTCAAACTTTAATAACATATTTGAAAAAGATACAGAAGTAAACATGAGGACCACAATGACCACACATGAAGAATAATTCAAATAAATCAAAAACTATTGAAAGAAAAGCATGCTTTTTTGGGAAGCTTAATGGAATATAATCTAATATCCTGAAGCATGATTGGTACCTATGTCAAGAGTTTTTCTAGAGGCATCTGAAATAATTTTTGAAATAATTCATGGGTATTTCAGTTAATACAGGAAATCACTAAGTCTAAACTATAAAAGGAATGATTCCATCAATCAATGAAGTGTTCTTTTTAATACTGTAGAGAGGTATTTGGTTTGCATTAAATGGGATGAGAAGAGGTGGTGTTTTGGTACTTAACATTACAATTCAATAAAGATACTAAGTTAAATAAGGAAAACTTGAAATTACCCCAGCACTATCTTGTAGCTTAAACTGAACGTTATCAGAATATTACTAACACAGTTTTTAGACTATGACATTAAAACATCTTTTGAATGACAGAAATAAAAAAAATCAAAGGATTGATTTTTTTTCTGTTTTGGTGATCCGCCAGTTTGAGAGCTTACTGAGAGCATATGGAGATAGCATATTTGCAAGTCCATCTCTGGAGGATTGCAAAAGGCCCTTAGCTTGTGAAAAACAGCAATGTTATTTTTTTTTAACGTTCCCTATATTTAGAGATTAAATCGCTCACTGCACAAACCCATTTGGAACAGGCGCGAAGGTGAAAAGGATAATCAGTACAGTCACTGGTCCGTGTTTCCTAAACGCTTTTGAAAACATTACTGTGCGCAGGCATAAAATTAGCGGCAGGACCTTAAAAAGGCTGGCATTTAGCATGACTTTTTGGAAAGTGACACCCTCATTTTTTTCTTGTAGGATATCATTAAATTTCAATCGCCCTATGGCAGTGCCTTTCCATTAATAACCAATTCACTGTGTCACTTTGGCTCTCCTTTGAAATAATGAGCCTTTGCTTCGCTTTAATAAATTTAAACATATTCTCAAGGCCAGAGAAGATAGGAAACCGCAGATGGGCTGAGAAAAACACGATTCATAAATCCTTAACTGCCTGAGATCGTTGAGAGCAAAACAAAGTAACACTCGTAAAATATTAAACAATCCCAGCTGTATGAGGGAAGCTTCATTAACAAAAATGGACTATTTACTGCCTTGCTCAGAGCCTGTGGGTGGAGAGAGTCAAAGAAATCTTTTCAAAAATTCCCACTGCCATGTCTTCTTATGATTCTTTAACCAACTAAAGGAACAATGAAATCATTATCTGAAAAGTTCGATCATTGCCATGGATTAACAAATATTACTGAAATTGCTAGCAATTATCTTTCCCACTTACATAATTTAAAATTAACAAGTAGAAGTATAACTATATTTTCTTGGGACTATTTCCATAGTCATGGGAAAGTTATTGAAGTCATGAAAACTATCTAAGTGGTGAAGACAAAATGATGATAATAAGCATTGTGGACATCCTCATTCAAATGATTTCTGAAGTATTTTTCAGAATGGAAGCAATCAGTTACTTTTGCTTTTGGGTTTGTGCTTTATTATTCAGTTATTTTTCTCTTAATACTTTAGCTTTTGGAAAACTTAAAGAATCACAGTACATGTGGTGTGATACTGAAAGGTTGGAAATTGGATTTTAAAACCCTGGTGTAATTGATGGAAGTTATGGAGATTGATGGGATATCATTATCAAGGATAGCAGTTTTAGGGCCCTGCTTCAGAATCAAGCCCAGATTGCTGGTGGTACTCAAGTTTGAAGAACCAAGAGATCAATGTCAGTCAGTTAAATGCTAAGAACTTAGAAGCTGTAACCTTAAAGACAAGCTGACAATTTAGTGGACAGAATGTCAATACTTCTAAACATTTCAAGGGCAAAAATATTGCTTTATACAATCTGCATCACATTTATTGCAAGAAAAGAATTTAGATTTTTGTTCTGCATTCTGTCAGCACTTTTCTTTTTATTATACAGAGATAAGTAATTAAGGAGTCCAATATGGAATAATGAAGACACTGACCCTTTAACAATACATAAAGAGTCTTATGATATTACATGCTGAAGTACAAGAAAAATGCAAATATATTCATCTTTTTTTTAAATACTATCTTACCAGGTGCATCTTTATATGGATAAAAATTCAGAGTATGCAAGAAATCATTTGAATCAATATGCAAGATCTTTTCTATCATCATTAGCAATTCCATTTTCCTTTCATATTATAATGGAAGCAAATAATTGCTGACATGTGTCTCAATAATACTCAGAGTTAAAAGGTAATACAGGATTTGGATTAATAACGCAAACACTGAGTAAAGATGTTTCCTCTATTTCTTAATCTGTAAATGGGAAAATAACCTTTGAAAGTTAATTTTGAATGAACAGTTAGTTTCATGTAAACTTTAGTGTCTGGTATGTAACAACAACTGTACACAGTTCTATACACAGATTATGACTTAGTTTTAAATAAAATAGTTTCAAAGAAAGGATTATTTTTCTATGATCTCAGAAGTATATATCATGATTTTTAAAAGATGCTTAAAATCAACATTTACTGTAATATGGTATCAGAATAGTTTGTATTGGTATTACAAAGTTATTGTTGGCAATTCTTTTTAGACAATTAAGGCTTACTTGAAATGGAATCATCTTCTATAAATGAAATATTCTTGAATCATTTCTTTCAGGCTTTGACTGTGCTCTAGGCTCAGTACTTCCATGGAATGCCTGAATTTTGTCTACCACAACGATCTGGTATTATTTATATTATTAACATCTAATCTTTGTAAAGTATTAAAAATATTCATTCATTATATTTTTAAGTAGTAAATGGCAATGTGATAAATGTAAATAAGAACGGGTACTTAACAATAGCACCTTTTCCATCTGAAAAGACAAGTTGCCTACAACTATGCTCATAAAATCAATTTCATATAGATTAATAAATATAGAAGATACCTTGTTTGCAAATGAAGCCATCACAAATCATTTGTGGAAAGAAGTTCAAATATCAAAAATTAATGACTTACATATATATATATATATATATATATAATTTACATCACATGCTGCTAATACAACTTTTAACCTGTCCTTATATATCTTATGGTTATGAATTACCAAAACCAAGTATTTTCTTTTTTTCTTGCTTTGCAACCTCAGAGTAACTTAAAAAGTCATAGATTGTATTTTCTTAGAATTAGGGAAGGAAGATTGACAGGGCTCTGATAACTTAAATGGCATGAGGATGTCACAGTAAATCAAAGGTGAAATAGCATCTTATTTGAGGATAACCAGCCTCTGAAGAGTTGGTATTTTCCTCCCTAGCAGTGCTTCATCACTGCACAGGAAAACAATTACAATGAGAGGCATGTGAGCAGAGTCTTTGCCACTGGGCCCTCATAAATCTTGCCAGTTCCCAGTGAACAACACCAAATATTTGCAGCTGAGGAACATTTGGTCTGGCTTAAATTAACATATCTCAGCAGTCAGAAGTCATTAAGCTTTGCCAATGATTTGAAACAATTTTTCTATTTCAAAAGTGACACTGGCTTTTACTTATTTTTCTGGATGAAGAAGGTAGAAGAAACTGAAACAAATGACATGAAACTAGAAACTGTTAATGAAAACAAAAATAAAAGTATTTGAACTGTCTGTTGTAAATGTGTCAGTACTTTCTTAAAAAGTCCCTTATGCCTTTTGTGCATATAACCAAAGAATTCAAGAAGATACATACAAATTTTATGGTAAGCAATAATTAAAATATAGGAATGTAGATGTGTTTTACCATTATTTTTTTTTTCTGAATTTGAACATCATACACTGTAGCACTGGTAAAAAAAAAAAAACATTGTGAAGAAAGAGTACTCCAACGTTTTCAATTAAAGTTTTCGTGAATATTTAGCAAAGAAAGAAATATGCTGTGTGTTTCCTGAAGATCAGTTCTGATACAGAGTTCATTCAGATAGAAAGATATGAGCAAGTTGTTTATAATTTTAGAATGTTTTAATGACAGAATTTTGTATGCAAGAATCAAGTGAAGAGATTCTGTGGATGAAATTACTTAGAATTCAAATTAATATAGCCACTTATCTATCTATAAATTAGTTGCACCAACTGTGTAGTATGTCCTTTGTTCATGGACTAGGATTATCTCAAGAAAATCCAGGGTTTAGAAGCCAAAAGCTTGAATCCAACTCCAGTTTCCCTGCATAATAATTATGTCAATCTGAACAAATCATTTAACCTTCCCAATTCTCATCTGTAATATAAGGGTATTATCTTCAGCTTCATAAGTCACTATGAAGATGAGAGATAACATAAAATATAGTCTCTGCTCCATACTAAATGCTTTATAAATAGTAGCTATTCATATTAATATTTTTAAAATAGTAAAATCACCATCATTATTGTCAGCACTATATTCTTATATATTTTCACACCTGGTGAATTTTATTAATGGACAACCATGCAACGAAGAGTCATACAGAGATAACTGAATAGAGAAATGTATGTGTCTACCAAAGTAAGACTGGAAAATGGAAATAGTAAAGAAAACAAAAAGAAAGCACTTATTATGTGCCCAAATTTTGCTGATGCTGTTGTAATTTCAGGCAGTACATCAAGCAAAATTTTAATTTAGGTATTTTTATTGTCCTATGTTCACCTGCCTCCAGGATCATGTTAGCTCTCAATGCCTGCTGTAGAAAAATGACTTCAGAAAGCATTTGCTAAAGACATCAGATAATTTTGCGGAAAAGTAGAAATTCAGCTAACCATCATTCTTTAAACATTTTAATTTGGATTATAATGTCTCAAAGAGCCTGCATGCTTGTTAATGTTTTATTCTTTCCCCAAAGTAAGATCTAAAGTAATCAATAAATGAGGAAAACACAAACGTGGAGAAGCTATATTTTAGCAAAATGCCCATCACAGAATAAACAATGACAATCAGTTTGATAGGCTTCAGTTCATAAATACATGAAGAAAAATGATTCTTCCAGAGATCTTCTCAGTCAAGTTAGTAGTTAAAAACAAACAACATTCTCATTATGTTGGCATGTTTTTCTTCTGCAGAGTTTTGAAAAGTACTTTAAGTGAAATTAAAGTATGCTATATGTGATAAATATAAAACAATAAATCACTGCAGGTAGAAAAATGAAGTACTGCAAATCTGAATGAGCAACACAATGTAATCACTGAAGTCATGTGATGCTTTGTGTATCTATACACCTTGGGACACTAAGGAAAATTTAATGCTATTTGTTTTACTACTTAGAGATGGACATGGAACAGCAAATAAAGCTCTCTGGCTGCTATCGATCAAGTCTGATTTCATATTGCACTTGCAGAAAGGAAAAACATGTTCTCCGTCAGTTTCCACATACTCTTTCCTCTCTGTTCTATAGTTTACTAACTTACACAGTAATAGTTGTTTAAAGACATATTATTTATTCATGTTTAAATTTTACTTTATTTGTTTGTTTATTTGTTTGATAGGATTCTCACTATGCTTTTCAGGCTGGCCTTGAACTTGTGATCCTCGTGCTTTCGCCTCCTGAGTAACTGGGGTTACAGGAATGCACCACCATGCCCAGCTATTCTCGTCTTTGTTAAAAAAGCTTACTTCATGCAGTGGAGACAACATCAAATTGATAAAGGAAAATAAGTTCCTTAAACTGTTAAAAGAGGTTTACAAAATTATACTTTTTAAGAAAAAAAAAAACTGACAGAAGAGCAGGAGGTGAGCTTGATGCTAGCTGTTCTACCTGCCTTCGGAGCCCCACATCTCTCCTTTAGAAAATCTACAGATCTCTAGTTCTTGCATAAAGTGACAACAGAAGAGAGGAAAAACAAGGCGCACTTGCTGATCTTGCAATTAAGAAAAATAGACCTTTCAGAGTCAAAACTAACATTTTGACATCACAGTTTGCCAAATAATTGTATTCAGTAAATATATAACCTGTAAGTAAATACTGAAAGATAACGACTTACCTAGAGGCATCATTTCAATTTCATCTCTACTTTTTTCCCACCCAAATAAAAGATAAAAGACAGACAGAAAAGAGGAGAAAGGGAAAGGAAAAGGAAGGAAAGGATTTCTAAAAACAAATTCCAGGCTAGTTTTAGATTATTATCACCAGGCTGCTTTCCTCCCTTTTTATGATTAGCATAAGTAGGGAGGGGAGATGGAGGGGAGATATCCCAGAAAGTGAGTTGGAACAAAGATGCATAATAAGAAGAACAAAAATAAGATGATTATGTTCAAAGAAAGCATTCAATTGAAGTAGAAATCTTCCTGCTCTTAAATGATGTGCAGGAGGCAACCTATAGGTTCCAACAACCAGCCACCTCTTTTAGGTGTGTACCTTTTAAAAAGACTGACTCATCTTAACAAGTAAGTTTTCCTTGGATTTTATGTCTTTCTAAATAAAGTTAGTATGCATATATAAACACGAGGTGCTCAAATCATTCAGTTTAAGAACATATTTGAATTTCAAACACATTCTGCTTATATACTTCTATTAGAGAAAGGTTTAGGGTAATGTCTATAACTTTAAAAACAAAGTAGAGAGGTTTGTGCTTGAAAAACACATATGGAAATTGAAGAAGAATCCAAATGGTAAACAACTAAGAATTGTAAAACTATGGTTAGGCCTTCGAGAATGATTTCTGAAACTGTATAATCTCAAATGAGATGCACAAAGTACAACTCTGGGTACGAAATTTAATTTGCATAATAAGGTCACAAATAGTTGGGGTTTTTTTAAATCTCAGAAATAGGACTTGACCTGTTAACTGTTGAAGCACTAAAAAATAAAGAAAGAAAGAATTTTTTTAAAGAGACCACCCCACATATGTAAAAGAAAATCATATTAAAACATGAGTTAGATTTCTATGACCTCTGAGTAATTGTGTTATTAGCAGTGACATTTTGTGTGTGTGTATTTGTTTTCAGGAGTGTTGTGCTCAAAACAGGATGATTAAAATGGAAACCAGAGGCTCATAGGTCAAAGATCTCTTTGAAATGCATGTTCTAAAACAGAAATTTTTGTTCTCATTCTTAAAGTAATATTATATTTTCACACAATTACTTTTAGGAAGAATATGTGTGTGTATGTGTGTGTGTGTAAATATATACTACTATGTAATAAAATCTAAATCTTCAGAAAGTTTGAGAAAAAAAGTCCATTTTTTCACTGCTTAAATATTTGTTTTAATTTTAGAAATACTGGGGTGAGAGAAAAAAAGATTAAAGGAAAATATGAAGTTTGTAATGAGCTTAGTTTTTCAGGTATTTCATTGTCACCTTTCAAATTTACTATTGACATGGTAAACTGTTCCATTTAAAGCAAATGTAGAAAAAACTTCCCCCAAATCATCACAAGAGTAATTGGAAGATCTTTACCAAAGTAATAATGAATAAATCTATTACCCACACTAGTTAAGTATTGGAGGCTTATGCTATCGATGAAGACAACAATATATTGAAGAGAGCAGAAGGGAAAGAAAAAAATCTAAAATCTTTCTGCTATCTAGTAGGCATTCACTAAATCTCCTTTAACTTCAACTCCTTTCTCATTATTGACTAAATTAGGTATTTCCAAGTATAATGGCTATCATTAAGAAATCAAGTAGCAACAAATGCTTGTGAGGCTGTGGGGGAAAAAAGAACCATTTAATATTGCTGGAGGAATGTAAACTAGTGCAACTATCACTGAAATCAATACAGGGAGTCTTCAAAAAGCTGAAACTAAAAATTCTATTTGACCCAGATATTTGCTTTCTAGATATCTTCCCAAAAGAGTTAAAGACATCATATTACAGTGATACGCGCATATCCATGTTTACAGCAGGACAGTTTCTAACAGTTAAATCTTGGAAATACCTTATATGACCATCAGTATATAAATGGATCAAAAAACAGATATTTTTACACAGTAGTATGGAGTACTACTCTGCCATAAAAAAGGATGCACTTGAAGCATTTGTAAACAAATGGATGCACCTTGAAACCATAATGTTAGGTGAAATAAATCAGACACACAAGCTAAAATGTCACATGGTTCCTCTTATATAAGAACCCCAAAATATAAATAAAGAGTAAAATAAAAGACAGATAACAGAAAGTAGGGAGAGAGATCATTCTCAAATGGGAAGGGGATCAAGAGATAGAGGAGGGTGAGGAAGGCGATAGAAAGGGAATGAAAAAAGAAGTAAGATGTCTTACGTACATGTACCAACTTCCCACAAAGAATGAAAACATTATGAACTGCAAATATGTACTAATACAAAATAAAAACTGGAAAAAGAATAACAATAGCATTAGGAAAAACTGTTTCTGCTTAGATAATCTATGATCCTAGTCCCAATTACCTCTTCAAGTTTGTATTTGCTTTCACGTCTTAAGATAATTGGGATATGTATGATGATAGCAAAATATGTATGACCTTATTTCTCTATTGGTATTTTTACGAATCAAATGAAATTTTCTGAATTTTCTTGTATATTTCTAACAAATGTACACAGCAATGCCCACCTTTAATGTTAATAATGTATTTTCCTAAATGTAGGATGCATTGTATTTAGAAAATAGAGATATGAATTCCAGAAACATATGGGAAATACTTATGACTTTTAGAAACAACTATTCAGAGTTTACCTACTTCTATCAATGAAGCACCTTATTTTTAGGATAACTGGTTAGAAAAGTTGTCTTGACATGTTGTTTTAAAATCACAAAGAGTAGTATCAGTAATAATAACATTTAGAAATTGTTAGTATAATGTAATGGAAACTGTGACTCACAGAAAATCTCTTCAAAGCAAATTTTCTAGTTATTTTTTTGTATTTTCCATTAATTGCAGTTAGAAATATGCTTCCAGTATTTCCCTTTTCAGGTTATTTGGAAGTCAGTTTTCAAGTAATTGAAAAAGAGTTTCATATATAGTTCTTTTTATTACAAATGGAAAAATCACTATGAAAGAAGGAAAAAGTACGACAGCCAAATTTAAATCTATTAGGAGAAAACTCCAACCTGGGTCATTAATATTTTGACTATTTTTCCTAAGTGACAAATTAGGTTAAACAATGTGATGTTGATATAAATACAGAAACCTGAATATATTTATTTCAAGTCCGTATGGAGTTCTAACATGCTACTCAAAACAATCTCATCAAAATTATGTTAAGGATCTTTTTACCAAGACTTTCAGTCATTTTATTCAAAAGAAGTTTGACATTTCTCTCTTGTCTCTTTGGTACTACAAATTCCTCCAGGACCACATACTTGTTAGGGCTTCCTCTCCTTCCTCCCTCCCCCACATATTTTAATGTATTGACATCCAGGTCTCCAGAATAAAAGAATGTTGAAGAAGAGCACTAGTGTTTATTCTTCAATTGGTATTTCAACAAGGACTTCTCTTTTTCTTCACCTCATCCTCAGTAGCTCAGGGAAGGAGGAAGGAGGGAGGAGGAAGGGAAGAAGGGAGGAAAGGAGAGAGAGAGAGAGGGAGGGAGGGAGAGGGAGAGAGAGAGGGAGAGGGAGACAGAGGGAGAGGGAGAGAGAGGAAGAGAGGGAGGGAGGGAGACTGATTCACATAAACACTAGAAACTTGGTCAGGAAATTAGACATCTTATCTTTGGGTCAGCTAAATAAGGACCAATAACCTAGTTCTGCAACACTCTCTGTGATAACTGCCTTTACAAATGAAATTTTGACTTCTTCACAGCTTAGCTACACGAAGACACTATCAGTAGACCTGCATTTCTGTGGAATATGAAGGGTAGTAAAAGATTTCAACACCTGACAGGGGAAAATGAGCAACTGATAATCTCTGAAATGTTCTCTCAATGCAAGACAACATTTTTGATATTGATTTACATTTTTATTATTGTTTACTCTTTCAATAGACTGAAGGTACTACTGCACACTATAAACTGAAGAAAAAAGACCAGCTTCAATAACGACAGGACAGGTATCTTTTTAAAATAACTGATGATTTTAAAAATCAAATTATGTTTGTGAATTTAATGGTGCTTGTCAATAATTTGGAGCCTTTGAGAAATATTTATAGCCATAATCATATCTTCATAAATCATTAAGGAAAAGAAAAAATTCTTGATCATATTGAATGAAGACCTGCTTCTAAAATTAACCAATATATCAATTCCAGCAACTTGAGCTTCTAAGAATAAATATTTTAATGATCTCAAAGTCTATGATTACAGCTATGTAGCAGGAAAAAAAAATGAAGAAATATCATTCAGTTTATAAAATAAAATACAAAATACCAATCTAATTTTTCACTTTAAAAATGAAACTTCTGAAGCAAGCAGATGACTGAAGATGTAAGAGTTAAAATGATAAAAAGTATAAATTCGTTGTCATATAATATCAGAAAAAATATTTATATTATAGCTCATTTGAATGATTTCTTATTGAAAATACAAAAGTTCAAATTTATCACTAAATGGGCCATTAAAACCCAACCATACTATTTATGCTTAAAATGAGTTTTCCAATACAAATAATGCTGTTGAAGTTCTAGTATATTTATTTTTTAAAGATGAAAAACATGAACTATGAACTAAAATCCCATGAATAAAGAATTTCTGACTGATTCCTTAAATCCTAGAACGTTGATTTAACAAATCTGAGCACTTTAAAGTTACTTACAATATTTTTAGTAAATATTAAGTGTTTTATGTAATTATGTTAATTTTATAAGATACAAAATGATACTTAGAAAACCAAGCTTATCATTATCAAGATATGAATAATTTGTTATATTACACACTGCATAACACTGATTAAAATTTGATATAAGAAAACAAGCTTTTAAGACGCATTCTTTTATGAATTTTTAGATCTTTTAGACAGTAATGGGTACATAAAATGTAAATTTTCTTTATAAATGGCTTATAGAGGGCTTAATTTCTGAATAATTTGGAATGCTTTTAATAATCAAGCAATCAAAAATAAAATAGCAATAGTGATTATCACAAATTCTAATCATGAAATCTCAAGAGACTTAGCAAATCTCACACAGAAATTTCTATAGCAAATATACCTTCTGGACAAACATGGTCAGTTCCTTCTGAGATTCTGTGGGTTACAAAAAATTAAAATGAAGTCACATGAGAATCTTTTTTTCTCAAAGAAGGTGCTTTGCTGCTGCTTAGACTTTCCATAAAAAAATTGGTAATGAAAACATATTATTTCTCTTGTATTCAGGCATACTTCATTTACCAAATTTTTTATGCTTTTGATAATTTCCCCAAATACACAAAACTTCAAGAAATTTTATTGACACTATATATATATATATATATATACACACACATATATATATATATATACACACATATATATATATATAAAATTCAGAAATTTCAATAAACTGTCTCAAGACATTTTGGAAAAAATGTTTTGAATAATTATTTAACATGTTTCTCTCAAATTTACAAACCAAACTCAGCACATTGTTAAAGAGTTTCTTTGGATAATGAGTAGAACTTTTGCACTCAAATTGTAATAGAAAATGGCTAACAACAGTCATTAATGTATTACAATATTATTTTCTTTAAATAATGTTTCTATTTATTTTATTTGATAAAGTTATTTATTGTTATTTCATATTGACAATGATTAAGAAAAATGTATTGATTTGTTCCACTTGAAGTTTGTAGTAGTTAAAAATTTAACAAATTTAGATCTAAATAAATTTATCATCCCTTAAAATCAGAAATTATCATAATTCAGAGTCTAAATAGCTGTATTTTATCAGTTAATATATTAAAACATCGAGAGTCAGAACATCTGAAAACAGCTACAAAGTTACATAGATATTTATAACTTATTATATTATTATAATGTATTCATGGTTGTATCAGAAATTTTTCTGTAGTGTAAAGAACTAGGTAGAGCTCCTTTGGTTAAATTTTGAATCCATAGAACACTGAGTCTCTGGTGAAATTTTTTATACATTCTTTATTCTCAGAATTCCAGGCTTACTGAAAGTACTTACATTACTGACCTAGAGGCAGTCTGGTCTAGGGAAGAGGGCATTATAACACAAAGGAAAAGTCTGATATCTAATTGTGTTTTTCTGTCCTGATTATATCTACCCAGTGTCCATGGATCTAACTATTCTACTTTCATGACAATGATGTACCAATCCACTCCTCAGATAATTATGGCATGCACATGTGCAACAGGCTGGGGAGTGTTGAGTCCATGTGGGACACAAGCTGGATACTGAACTAGGAGTGGTTACCCTAAGACACAAATCACTTATGCCTCAGTGTAGGAATGAATGATTTCTTTCTCCATTATGCTTTTCTCCATTACAAAATCTATCAGCAAATCCAGTCAACATCAACTCCAAGCAATCTTTTTATTTTGCTTTCATTGTAGTACCTTAGTCTAACTTATCATCATGTCTCTCCTAGAGATTTTAGTGTCTTAACTAGTTTCTTTAATTCCAGCTCCCCACTCCATTATACATTTTTAACATGCACACACGCACACACACACACACACACACACACACACACATCTGCTAGAATCACTTATTGGCGAATATGAGGACACCCATAATCTGCTCATTTCCTACTTCCCAGACATAATATTAGAACATTATCTATCTCAATCTTTATATTTCAGCCAACAGGTTTCATTTCAGGCTTCCCTGGCTTCAAGGCCACAGGCTTATTGATTCTTTTACCTAAAATGAGTCCCTAAATCCCATGCACTGGGATTTGTCATGCCTGCCTTTGCTTCCACATTAGGCTTCAGTTCATACCACCCAGGAAGATTCTGGGGGCCACCCTATTTATGATGCCATCCCATTTTCTACACATTATCAAATCTTGTATCAACATTTTAGACAGCCAGAAATTAATAGGCAATCAGACAGGGATTTGGCCCTTGAGGGAGTCAGTGCAGAAGAGGAAACACATGAAGATTGTGGTGAGAGGTGAATCTGAAGAGCCAGGCCTCAAGATGGAGGCAAGACAGCCAGGTCTGCAAGCCTGCCTAGAGATAAACAGCAGCTTGAGATTATACTACAATTAGCACCCCCTGGTCCAGTGAGACCAGAAAGGCATCAGATGCCTAGGTGGGTGGCAGAACATTTGGACCCATACTCCCTTCCCTTCCCAGGAATGCCTTTGTTTTTCTCCATTAGAAGTTATAGATAAGCTAAAGTTAATGATGCTCACCATATTCCCTTGTTGCGTGCTGCTATTCTCTATTGGATCAATATTAACTATTGGATTAATATTAACTAAGTATTCGACTTGTAATCTTATAGTTGGATTGCAGTTTTACCCACAGTGACTCAAGTTGTGATTTTGCTATATAAAATGCCCTTGACAGAGAGCCTCGATGACCAAGCACTCAGGACACATCCTGGAAATCCAGGAGCTATTTTTTGTATTATTATTTCCAATAAAAATTTCCTAACTTCCTCTTTTGTTTTGTGACTTCAATTCTCAATGTTGTGAGACTGCAAGCTTAGTATGTATGGCAACAATAATATATTCATACACAAAACACCACCTAGTGAAGTCATTTGCTGGAGTCTGTTTGTTGTTTACTTGTTTATTGCTGATATCTTTAATAAGAGTATAAACTCCACAGCAGCAATGGATTTATAATTCCAAACTTTAATTTTCAAGTTTAGAACTATGTTCCACTTTGTATTTTAAATTATCTAGTATGATGTCTAATCCAGAATAGTTGCTCAATACATATTTGCTATTTACTAGAGATGCATAAAAATGGTAAAGTAAAGGTAAAAATTTGAGCTAGGTCTGGTGGCATGTGCCTATAATCCCAGTACTCTGAGAGGCTGAGACACATGGATCTTAAATTTGAACACAGCCTGGGCAACTTAGCCACTTAGCCAGTCATGATTGAAAACAAAAAATATAAAAAAATTAAAAGGGCTGTGGATGTAGCTCAGTGCCAAGGGGCTAGGTTCAATCCCAATACCAGAAAAAATAAATAAAGCTGACATTCATAATATTCTTTTTCCATGAAGTTCTTTTTACTGAAACATAGATACATAAACTATGCCTGTGTTTTGCCCATAATTTTAAATATAATTTGGAAAAAAGTCCAAAACTCATTTTATGCATCAGCTATGTCAACATCTGAATGTTTGATGAACCTGTTTCTACCTTTCCACACTTGCCAGCATATCACCACAAACTGCATCTCACAGGACACTATTGTTTCTTGACCTTTAAAGATAGATACCCCACCCTAGACCACTAATCCTTTAGACATCTCACACTCACTGTTTTCTGAGGGCTAAAGGATAAAAGGAATTGAAATAATCCTAAGGTTAAAAATCTTATTCTTTGAATTGTAGGATGAAATGCTTGATGCCATCTTCAGTTTCATCATTTCATTGCAGAGGTGACACATGAGTCGAGTTCTATAATGTGAGGTTTCATTTGTTTGTGGTGTTTTGTTGTACTCCAAGGAAAAGCAATTTATTCATGCACAAGGGATTTCATTTGTAGTGTTTGAAGAAGCGGCACAGGAACAGGAAATCTTGGAAGGTCTTTCCTATCTAACGCTAATCCTAAGAATTCAGGGCAAGAAAAAGGACCACGGAGAATGAGAAATTGCAGAGAAACCTGACACTCTATTCACACAGATCCATGTCATTCCTACAGGAAGTTAGATACTTCTCAACTACATCTACTCATTTGAAGTGAACAAAGAACCTTGTGGTTTAATTTGAATGTCACTGAGTTAATGCACTCTGCACTGTGGTGGGCTTTACTCTCTCTGATGTGACTATGAAAGTGCAATTCTATGAGGCCAGATGACCAGACTAAATCTTGTTGTGGCTAAGGAGGACTCTATGTTCAGACACGGTGGAGATGGTTCCCGAAGATCTGACAGGAGATGAAGCACCCTGGAAGAGGTGTCCGTGACACTGGGACTTCCACTAGGTCAGTGGAAAAAAAAAGATAGATCCTCAAATTTTAATAAAATGAGCCATATATAATATTTAAATGTTTATATGACTTCTCTAGGAGAGCAAAGTACAATGACAACTTACTAATGTTTCTGGAGATTTTTAGGATATGAAAGCGATTTATATACAAAAGAGTGACAACAGTTAAGAGTAACAACAGTTTCAAATATTTGGCATCTCTCTTACCTGTAGATAAAAACCTCTACTTTTTACTTTTAAAAAAATCAATAAGACTTCAGGGTGTGGTTAAATCATGTATTTGTTGTATTTCAATCTTACTTAATCTTTCTGGGTTTCAAAAAAAAAAGAGAGATGATTATGATCAATGGGGTAATTGAAGGGTTTAAATTATTTTAAGCAATTATGGGTATGTATGCTTAATTATCATACTATAAATAATTTTTATCCCTTAATGTTACATAGTTACTTGCATTATATCTTTAGTCTTTTGTGCAATAATTTAAATATTTGAAATCTAGATATTCAAAGTGCAGATATAGCTGAAGCTGTTATGATTCTGTCATGCACATACGGCTCTATTAAGAGGAAAGAAATGGTGAAAAATCATTTTCTCATTCACTGTTCTATAGAAACCTTCTCACACTGGGTCTCACTGTTATTATTTTTATGTCAACTCCTGGTTTGCTTCTGTCTTTTGAACGCGCATGTTCTCTAGCCCATAGTGATATTCATTGATGGGTGCTCTTGATATTCAGAAAAATGCTTTTCTTTGCCTCCTTACTATAAAGTTCAGAAATGACAACCACAGATTAGGTTTTGTGCATGCTTTCAGTTATGGATTACAAGAAATATTTATTTCAAAGAGCTTTCCCAAAGAAAGCAAAAGCTTGAAATATACCTTTAAATTAACTGTTTGATTCTCGACATGAAATGTATAACACAGTTGGCTAACTGAAACTTACAATCTGTAGTATATTCACAAACTCCTTTAAAATCTTAATAATATAAAATAACTTACAGTGACAAAATAATCTATATGTACAAATTCCCCAAGTATATTTGGTTTAATAAAGTTTGTTTTTTCATCTCATTCCTTTAAAATGCTATTATATACATATTTTATTTTTTAGGGAATTAAACTCGAGCAAAATAAAATTACACAAAACTCTAGTTTTTACTCTTATTTCTCTACTCAATGAGAGCTAAAACTTTTATGAAAGCTTTAGTTAGTCAATATTTTTAAAACTAAATATCATTTAACAGAAGATGAAAATGGAAATGGAAGGGTAATTAAAAAAATACATTCATGAAAGAACTGAGTCTACCTTAGATAGTATCTTCTATTTTCTAGATTGTAACACATTCAAAATAAACACAGTTTAAAAGATCATAATTTTAATTGCATCATAAAATATTAGAAAATTCTCTGTAGTATGAACAAACTAATCCATCATTGGTTTAAGGTAAGCTTTATGTATTTATGCTTCCATGTAATTTATTGTATATTATATAATGTGGTTACTTATATAATATGAATTCATGAGGTAAGATAATTGGAAAATATTTGGTCCTAAAATATGGTGGCCCTAAGATAGATGCATTTCTGCTAATATAAAAGTAGACCTGGTACATTTTATCATGCATTAGAGATTTTAATCAGGTAATCTATACAGCATCTGGAAACCTAAGCAGAGGCAAAGTCTGCTGTAACAAAGGCACTGTAACAGTTCACCTTCAGTGAAGAACAATAATGCATTATTAAATTCACTTTCCTGCTCAGTGGTTACACTTAGCTGACCACAGCAAATTTGCTCTCTGCCTGGTCCTCACAACTTGGCAGAAAAATAGATTCTGTCACATTTAACGGGTTTAGAAAATGACAGGATGCCTCTTTTGTTTTAACTATAAACCATAATCTTTCAGAAGTAAATATAATTACAAATGCCTTTGGTCATGTCATTCTTAGAACAGATATTATATGTGGGTTATCACAGAAGCATATATCATCATAACTATCATTAATAAATAGAACTGATACTACACATCAAAAAATCCACATTTCTTATGGAACTTTCATTCTATATAACATCATAATTCTTACAATACAATAAGCATCATTCAGAAATCCTATAGAACTATGACCATTAGAGTAACCTGTGGGTTTTATCTTGTTTTATGTAATTCACACAAATTAGTACAATTGGCATACCATAATATCATATTTAGCAAACTGAGCTTCGATTTTTAAAAGCTGCCTGAGTTAATATCGAAAGAAATTTTAAAGTTTTTGATTAAATAATCACCAAAATGAGTTGCTATTATCTCTTAACCCATAAAGCCCCCTTCTTTTGCACACTTACATTTCCTATTAAAATATCTATTATAAAGGAAATCCCATGGTTCTTATCTTAAATATGGTTAAAATTGATCGTTCTCTTGTGTTACATTTTTTATAAATTAGGAGAAAAAAAATACTGTGTGATTATGATGTATCTTGCTTTCCTAAAGATATTTTTATAAATAACAAGACCAAATGTGACAATTACATATGGATAATGAAGTTCACTGATAATTTTATTTCTAAAAACCTGATATCTAATAGTTCCATTAAAATTTTACTTTAGAATTATTTACAACATTGAGAAGGATTTACTAAGCAACACCAAAGAAAGATTGCTTCCTTACTTGACAAAGAGTATCAGTTACTCAAAGAAGTATTTTTATAGTTTCCTGGAATGTCTTTCTACTGGCTCTTAAACTTTCTTTTATGCTTCATTCATTTCTCTTAATCTGATTTAGGAAAAAATAGCATGGTTTGCCTTAATATTTAATTATTTGAATAAACTAATACCTCAATAAGGCAAATTTTGGAAAATAATCAAGCAAAAGTTCATTACTTGATCAAGATCTGAATATTTTCCTTCATAAGAATCATACTGAGTTTTCAATTTGTGTACACATTTTATTATATAAGTCACATCTATATATAATTTTATTCATAGCATTTTACATTATTGATGATATATGAATCATTTGGTATTGTATGGGTTCTGCCATAATTAAATTGAAACAATGTAAAAACATGAAAAATTTTACCACATTTTAGTGACAATTTTACAAAGTATTAAGAGATAAAATTTTTATTTAAAAAATTTATAATGTGTGGAATTTGCTTTGTGATTTTTTTCAATTATGTTGATACTACGGGTTCTAAATATTGTTACTGTAGAATTCTAAGCAGCTTTTTAAGCATTTAATATCTTCTAGCTTGCTATCTTTTTAAAAACTTATTGACATTCATGGAAGAATTACTGATCCTTGCCAAATTCTTTTTTATAGCATAGAAAATATCAAAATTGTAAATTAAGTCTAAAAATGTAGTATGGTGCAGAGATAAACTTTTTATATGATAATATGACAAACTATAGCTTATTTAATCATCTGAGTTATTTCACATGCTATAAATTTCTTCACTTGGTGAAAACATTAAATATTTAGCTGTAAATATGTGACAGAAAAAATATATGCTTTGATAGTTGACTAATATAAGTAATAACCAAATATATACGTAATTTAACAAATTCTTCAAAAAATGAACAAATTTTAATTCAGAAGGAAAACTACTTCTCAATCTTCAATCTACATATTTCTATTTCCATAAATAAATAGACATGGTTAAGTTTTTTATTTATTTCTCAGTATGCAAATGGAACTCATATTCTTAATGAGATACCCTGTGCCAAGTACTTTCATAAATGAACCATAGAATAACTACATTTTGTGAAGTACATAGATATATTATTACCCTTAAATTATCCAGCTGCATTAATTTGTATTTTCTTTTAGGTTAGAAAAAAGAGGAATGATACTAATTTGGAGAATATAGTACTATGAAACTCCAAAAACTTTTTCTTTGATTACATTTCAACATAGCTCTTGTATCAAGTCACCTGTCTAAACTGTAAATGATAGTGAGCTTCTGACAGTCATTTAATCCTCCAGTAGATGTTAAAACAGACTATTTTAGCAATAGTTCCTAGAAAGAACCATGTCTTTTATCTTAGCATGATAGTCACTTCCTGCATGTATTTTCTCTAGAATTAGCTCAATATTACCACTAAAGCACACACTACCTATGACAATTCTCAAAAGGGCTATAGGTATAGAACTACATGTATTAGGTTACATAGTAGAGAGGAAGTAGAAATCTTGTAAAATACTGAATTTGTCATCATCACTAAAATGTAAGTAAAAAGACATGAGACATATGTGCTTTTGAATAGTTTACAATTTAGATAAACAGTATGATATTTTTAAGAACACTTGCATATGGTTTTGTACCTTTAATATTATCAATTTATTCAAAAACTTCTCAATAGTGTCTTGAACACAACATCTCATATCTTTCTTTAAAATGCATCCATAAATTTTTAGCCAAACGTTTGCCACATGATAAAAAAATCACAAATTGATGAATAAATGAACAAATAAAGAAAAAACTGCTTACATTTCTACAAATAGTAACTTCATTATAATACTGTCAAAAAATGTTTATAGTGATTTATCATAAGTGCATGAGATTATGTCAGTAAAATTATCTCATATTGGTGCTATTGTATTCTTCAAGGTGTTATAACTTGTATCAAAGCCAACTGATGAGATACATCATTCTCTCCTTTGTTTAACACAATACAGTGCACCAGTCTTTGTGACAGGTACTAAAATTCCAGTTGTAAATAATACAGGCCCAACCACATGCTCACCTAATCTACAGTCTAGTGAGTTATGCTTCCTATCAGGCCTCTCCAGATTCACTGTCCACCTCCTCGGCCTTGCTCTATGATCTGTGTGACTTCAAGAGGTGTCTGGGGCCTGTGGATGGATCACTTAATTGGACACCTTAGCAAACAGCTCAGATGGAGCACCACAATGTGGCAGCCTCCCCTCCACTGTCCTAGGTCCTAGATCTCTGCATTATCCTTACCTATGTCTTGATTTTTCTTATTCCTATGCACTGATTGTTTCCTAATGAAACTTGGATAAGTTAAACATGTACACCACACATTTATACAGATCCAACAGGTTTTTTAAAACTCTTATGGCACAATTTTGTTATTTTTCAGGCACTACAAGTCCAATTTTTAAATATGAAGAAACTGAAGGTCATGATGTATCATTTACCAGTTTAACACTTCAACCAGGACCTGAACATGTAGACGTCTAATTCCTAGGCTTTGCTCTTTATACCTGGGCTACAGCACTCCCAGGAATAATCATTTCTTAGATGAA